>NW_006408649.1:6625599-6646487 GCF_000296735.1 Chrysochloris asiatica | reverse complement strand
TCATGCGATCTCCAGTATCATTTGTATCACCAAGGCCATAGTTTCCAACTACTGATTCTTCCTTTATGTTCCCAACCTTTGCATTCCAATCACCAGTAATGATCAATACATCTTGATTGCATGTTCGATCAATTTCTGATTGAAGAAGTTGGTAGAATTCTTCTATTTCACCCTCACTGGCTTTAGTGGTTGGTGCATAAATTTGAATATTAGTGGTATTAACTGGTTTTCCCTGTAGGCGCATGGATATTATCCTATCACAGACAGTGTTGTACCTCATGACTGATATGGATATGTTCTTTTTGACAATGAATGCAGCACCATTCCTCTTCAGTTTGTCATTCCTGGCTTAGTAAACCGTGGTTGTCAGATTCAAAATGGCCATTAACAATCCATTTCAACTCACTAATGCCTAAGATATCAATGTTTATGTGTTCCTTTTCAGTTTTGATCATTTCCAATTTTCCTAGATTCATGCTTCATACATTCCATGTTCTGATTATTAATGGATGTTTACAGCTGTTTCTCTTTCTTTTGAGTTGTGCCCCATCAGCAAATGAAGGTCCCATGGGCTTTACTCCCATGGACTTTACTCCATTTGCATCATCACGGTCAACTCTACTTTGAGGATGCAGCTCTTCCCCAGTTGCATTTTGAATGCCTTCCAACCTGACGGGCTCATTTTCTGGCACTATATCTGAGAGTGTTTCTCTGCTATTCATAAGTTTTTCAGTGACTAAATATTCAGAAGTAGTTTGTCACTCCTTCTTCCTGGTCTGTCTTCATCTGGAAGCTCATCTGAAACCTGTCCACCAGGGGTGACCCTGCTGGTATTTAAAATACCAGTGGCATAGCTTCCAGAATCATAGCAACTCACAAGCCACCACAGTACGACAAACTGACAGACTAGTTGTGGATTTGAAAGATAACACATACTAAAGCAAATAGCTCTTTGTCTGGCTCTTTCAAAAGTGTAGGTGTTGTGATGTCAGAAATAACAAAATCATTTATTTGAATGAAATCAAAAGAGATCAACTTGTTTCTTACCTGAATTTTTTAAAATAGAGAGAAGTAGCCTTGATAGAATTAGGAGTCCTTGGTGGTTCAACTAGTTAACATACTCAGCTACTAAGAGATACATTTGAGGTTAAAGTCCACCCAAGACACTTTCCATAAAATCAGTCACTGAAGACAGTTCTGTTCTGACCCACATGGGGTGCTTATGAGTCACAGTCAATTCAATAGCAAGTGGTTTAACTGGCAGAGAAGTGGAAAGGTCACTGGGCAGGAAGGTGGACATTCTGGCCCACTGTGGGTGATCACTTGAAGAGTTTGAACATTGCTGGTCTTGTTTTGCCCTGGGAAGTGAAGTGGGATTGGAGACAAGTTCCTTGGTGGAGTGTCACGGACATGAAGAGACCTGGCATCACCACCGTCAGCAGTGCAATCCACATCCAGTTTGCATGATCAACATAACCTTCCAGAGTTTAATTCTCCTCAGTCATAGAACTGAGGGTGATGATAACAGAACCTCTCTTAAAAAATAGTTGTGGGGATTAGATAAGAGAATGAGTGTGAAAATGATTTATCAAGTGTAAAGTGCTGTACAGATGGTAGTTATTATTGTAGATGATCTCAATTATTCTTTTCAATCTTGAAGATTTGTGATTCTATATATAGCAGTGTGAGGGAGACACTTTTTTTTTTTTTCTTTCGAGCAGCTGATAGATATGACTTCCTCTGAATTTTCAGTTTTTAAAGCATAATCAAACTGCTGTCTCTGTGTCTGGAGGAAATATCCTGCTTTGGGGGGCTGTGCCTGCCACAGAGGTATTGGGGTGACTTGTGGGACTTAACCAAGATGGATCCTCATCTTGGAATTGGTGGATTTAGTGTTGCACAATCAGACATTTTGTGATTAAAAAAAAAAATTAGTTGTAATCAGACCTTCTGAGATTTAAAAACAGTTTTCTTGAGTCAAATTCAGATTTCTCAAAACCCTTTTCTCTAAACCCCAAAGTGCTGAGAGATCTTAGACAATTTGTTGAATATGAGCTAACTCTCATGGGAAAGGAGTAGGAGGCCATTCTTATGAACAAAGTGTAAATGAATCTAAGACATATGGTTTTGATTTTGCTCCATGATATATATATATGTTTAAATATTGGGCAGAAAAAGGCTTGGAAATGTGGATTTGGTGTTTCCCTCCTAAACTCCAAACATTTATAAATAGATCAAGATACATGGGGGAAGAAAATATTCATTTTTAATGTGATTAAGTGTTTGGTTCTAAGGAACACAGCTAGATTAGAACTATTTTCTAGACTCCCAATGAACTCTTTCAAACTCTCTCATGTCCCTTTTCCTTTAGACAAACTAGTCTTCTTTGCAAGACCCACTACATAATTTTCAGGGACAAATTCAAAATGGAAATGCTGGGTCTTCTGTCTAAAAATGAAGAATTTCAATACACTTTTAGTAGATGAAGTCCCTGTAGGGCCATATAGATCATATGCCATGAAGCAGAATCTGTTTATCTGCCTAGTATGCAATTCTTTTCCTTTCTCTATTTCACCACCCTCCTTCAAGGCTTAATTTTGCTGTTTCTTCTCACAGAGCTTTCCTTGACTTTCCAGGAGGGTGTTATGCCTCATCCACGTTGTGCCTATAGCATCCATTTCTCATCTCTATTATTGGACCTATTAAACATAGACTGAAATTGACAGTTTGTAAATGAATAAATGCATTCATTTATTCACTCAAAAATATTAATGGAACTGTCCAGTATGCATCAGGCACTATAAGTGCTGGCAAGAGTTGGGAAACTTAACCCAATCTGGGAAAGTCTAGAAATTTTCTTTAAGAGGTGATGCTTGAATTGAGGATTGAAGGATGAACCAATTTCAAGAAGAGTATTGAAACGAAATGGATCAATAAGAGCAGAAGACATGTGATAGCTTGTTTTATGCAGAGGAATAGGTAGATTATCTTATGCAGTGTTGATGGTTCATGACTAAGGTAGGGTCTGAAATAAAATTGAGCCAGAAAGGTAGGTAGGCAGACATTAGATTACTAAGTGCCGTGTCAGCCATGCAGCTTATTTCATCTCTATTCAGGAAGCCATGGGAGGATTGTAAGTAGGAGGGTAAATTGTCAAATTTGCATTTTGGATTATTCATTCTGATTGTAATGGGGACAACAGATCAATATACTTGGAAGCAAGTGAATAAATTAAGATATACTTCTAGCCAAGAAATAATGGTGATCTCTAGTAAAAGAATGACTGTAGGGAATGAAGAAAAATGGATGAATTCAAGAGACAGGATATAATACCGGAGAAATAGATTGCATATGGAAGGGAGAGGAAAAAATAAAAAATGAATCCTAGGTTTCTAACATAGATTAGAAATCATGTTGGATGGCTGTTGTTTAGGTAAATAGAAGGCTATGTGGGGGCAGTGAGTAGGAGTAGGGAAAAGAGTTTTGTTTTGGACACCTTGGGTTTGCAATTCCTGAGTGATGTCTATATGAAAGTGTTCACCAGGCAGTCGACATATTTGCTTGAAGCTCTGTGGAGAATTTGACCTGAAGTTGTAGATTTCAGAATATGAATATTTAGGTGACAGCCAACCCCACAATTTAATACTCATTGAATATCTTCAATAAGATGTAACTGAATGGTTTCCATTCTATTTGGTAGTGTTGTTGTTGTTGTTAGGTGCCATTGAGTTGGTACCCACCCATAGTGACCTTATGCATAGCAGAACGAAACACTGCCCGATCCTGAGCCAACCTCACCACTGTTGCCATGCTTGAGTTTATCAGTGCTGCCAGTTGGCTAATCCATCTCATTGGGGGTCTTCTCTTTTTCTCTGACCATCCACCTTACCAAACATGATATCCTTCTCCAGCGACTGCCCCCTCCTATGTCCAAAGTATGAGAAACAAAGTTTGGCCATCTTGGCCTCCAAGGAGCACTCTGGCTGTACTTCCAAAACAGATCTATTGGTTCTTTTGACAGCCCATGGCACTTTCAATATTCTCCTCCAACACCATAACTCAAAAGCATCAATTCTTCTATGGTCTTCCTTATACTGTCCAGCTTTTGCATGCATATGAGGTTATTGAAAATACCATGGCTTGAGTCAAGCGCACCTTAGTCTTCAAGCTGACATGTTTGTTCTTCAACACTTTAAAAAGGTCTTGTCTCGTCTGTCAGTTTGTTGTACTGTGGTGGCTTGTGAGTTGCTGTGATTCTGAAAGCTATGCCACTGGTATTTTAAATACCAGCAGGGTCATCCATGGTGGATAGGTTTCAGATGAGCTTCCACATGAAGACAGACTAGGAAGAAAGAGAGATGAACTACTTCCGAATACTTAGTCACTGAAAACCTATTTGGTAGTAAGCTATTATAATTGGAACACTTATTTTATAAAAAATGATGGGGATGGAGACATGAAGCAATAGGTTGAGAAGCAAATGGAAGCTGAGAAGTATAAATAAAGAGATCATGCAATTTATTTTAGAAGTTTGGTTGAGAAACAAAGGAGAGGGATTAGATGGTGCTCAACAGGGATTTAGGTTAGAGATTAGCTTTAGTATGTGTACTAGCATCCTATAGCTTCTGTTACAAATTTATTATCTAACAGACCCAAAGCTAAGAAGTCTTAATATCATGGTATTTTCAGGGCAGAATTCCTTCTAGAGTCTCTAAGAGAGAATCTTCTTGCCTTTTCTACCTTTTAGTGGTTGCCTGCTCATGACTCCTTTGTTCTTGACTCCTTCCTTGCATTACTTTCACTTCTGATTCTGTCATCACATATTCTCCTCTGATTTGTATCTTTCCGCTCACCTCCCGTTTTTTAGCATACGTTTGAAGTTTATGTGATTCTTGCTTCAGAAGGGCACAATGAGTCTGACAAAACCCCAACATAGCTATTGATCACAAACCAGCCTAATGCCATGTCTCATGTAAGTACAGTGAGTACCCATGCACTCAGCTCATGGTAGCTTTGACAGAGTGTTATGTGGGAGGAAAGATAGACATCACAGAGCCGAGGTCACCGTGGCTGTGAGCAGAGGGGAGACTGACTGCCGTGTGCAGCAACACCCACTCAAACCGCTACAATCCAGCAGGTCCCTTGTGCTCAGGTTGTCTGGGTCTGCAGGGGTAGGGAGGGGCCCCCCAGCCCAGGCAGGACTGTCTGTTGAAGACACTGAACGTTGTAGCCAGGACTAGGTAAGACTGCCAGGCTGCTTCTGCCATGACACACAGTGGCTAGGCAGGCTTACGGGCCCCAGGTGAACAGAGACCCAGGGTTACCAACGTGGAGGGCTCAGGGCTCTAGGGCTTCTCGGATCTGTGCTCATCAAACTGAACCACAGCCCATGAGTAGGTCAGGAGTCACAGCCAGTATGGTGTTAGAAAATAGCGTAACTCATACAAAGAGAATGTAGTTCTCTCCTGAAACTCTGGCTTCCATGATGAGTGTTTGTGCATGAACTGAATCATGCTGCAGAATGCCTGCCTTACTGTGAGTTCACTGTCGGAAAGCCTCCAGTGTCGTGGCTGTTTTCTCCAGTGTTCAGAAAAACGAATTTCACTCCTTGTGGAGGCAAGTGTAACAGATTTCTGAGGCATTTTATGGCATTTCTCAGAGACCCTCCTTGAGCATGAGGAAACAGGAGGAAACCCCTACCCTGACAAACCTCATTGGAATCATGTCACCCTGTATTGTATGTGGAAAGAAGTGTTGGCCATGTTCTAGGGGCAGGTGGGCACATCAATTGGCGGGACCTGGCCAGCAGGCCTCAGTGGGGTCTGCTGCTGGACTCCAAGTGGGACCATTTGCCAAAGCTGAGCACCCCAGGATGTTCTCCAGGCTCAGACAAGGTCCTCTTGTTGCTCCGCCCATTGACCACTCTGTGTTGCCATTTGCAAATGTCACCACTCACGATGTCCTGGATATGCTGCATGATCAGTTTGATGGCAGCTATATTGTCAACCCCCCGAGGAATGATCACATCAGCATACTTCTTTGTTGACAGGCCGAACTCCTCAGAGACTGGCTTCACTAAGGTGGTGTCCAGTTCCCCACCTTGGTGCACATCATGGAGAACTCTAGGCAACAGCCTGAAGTCAGAGTCAGTGTTCACAAAGAGATGGAGGTGGAAAATGTCTCGGATGTCCTGGCTGTAGAACACCAAAATGCCTTAGAAGAGAACCACATCTGCAGAGTTGACCACTATTGTCTCCAGTAGCCTTGAGGGGGTCACACAGTCATAGATGTGGACTCAACAGTTTTGCCCTCCGCAGTGTTTTTCAGAGTCTTGCACATCAAGTCATTATCAAAAGCATCTGGGTGGTTGAAGTTGTATTGTCCCTTCAAGGCCTTTGCCTTCTGTTCTGCTGTCAGGACCTTATAGAATTGGTCTTGGCTCAAGATGACCAGCTTCCGCTGCTGCTGATCTACTCTGCTTGCAGTACCTCTACTCACCCCCATCAAGAAGGGCCAATGGTGAGAGCGATCAGTCTCTGGCACAGTGGCCACGCAGTCACCAGCTCTTGCAGTGGAAGCCATGTCCGAATCCACTTCTTCACGTGGAGTTCTGGCTCACCACCCCTTCCTTAAACCTGAGAGCCTGAGACCACCCCCCCCCCCATCCCCACAAAGGTCCTGCTTCCCTCTTACAAAGGATCTCATGACCCATTGGGCCCACTGTGTAATCAATGATAATCTTCCCATTTCAAGCAGCTAAATCTGTTTTGTCACACAAAGTAACGTATTCACTAGAGATCTTGTAAACCATGCAGCTTCCTTTGTCTCTATCTAGGAAGCCATGGGAAGATTGTAAGTAGAAAGTAAATTAAGCATGGGAGAAACATTATTCTCTCTACCATAGGTTGGGAGAGAATTAGACATGTTTGAAGACAGAGGAAGGAACCAAAAGAAGAGCAACAGCAGTAATTAGAGGAAGAACAAGAGAGATTGAGAAATGCTACTGGATATACAGGGGAGGAAATGAAATAGTGACTATCAGGGGCACAGGTGGAGAAAGGGTTGGGTAATCAGGAACACTAAATTATTACTTAGGGAGTGGGTATATTTGGATTTGCAATTTGGGAGGTATGAGTTATTAGGGCCATAAGAGGCTTGAGAGGGGGATGTGAGGGGAGTGATAAATGTTGAGGGGTTTGGAGTGGTGATGAGCAAGAATAAGTGAAAACATTAAACGGTAGTGCTAAGGATCCAGTTGGTTTTGGAGAGATGGATTAGCTGTTGCCAAAGCTCCCAGAGTGTATACTTTTCCTGTAGGGTGCTCAACCACTTGGGTGTATAAATGTTGAAGATGTTGAATCTTACTAGACAGGCATGGCAGAAGCTGTCATTATGGTTCAAATGATCAACCATAAGGTCCAGACTGGACAAAAAAGAAAGAGATCAGGAGAGTAAGGAAAATGGAGGGGTTCAGGACCTGGAGGTCTCGTTAAGGTCAAAGTCAGATATTTAGAGAATGAGGGCAGGAGAGATCAGGAAGAACTGATGTTGAGTTTAATAATTATGTAGTGCCAGAGATCCTAGTTAGGTAGGGCTTGGGTGGAAGCACACATCTGAATTGAAAAAAAAAAAAAAAAGAGAGTAATAGGGACAGAGAGGAAGGAAAGAGAGAAAGGAAAGAGAGGAGAGAGAGATAAAGAAGGAAGGAATGGCAGGGCAAGGAAAGGAAAAGGGAAGAGAAGAAAGAAATCTTTGAGAGATAATTCTGCAGAGAACCCAAGATTGAGACTTTCCACATGAAGGAATTACTGTTAACCCTTATTACATGGTCTATAAGGACTGGCTGCTTCTGACGATTATCTTTGAATGCCATACCTGCAATGATGTGTTTACTTAATATGTTTACTTAATGTTTTTACTTATGTTACTTAATGTGTTTACTTAATATGAAGACTTCTCCATAGGAACGAATATCTATTTTCTGCACGTAACACTTACTCTATTTTTGTTAAGGGCAGTCATTCTTACTGTGTCTCTGAAGAGACAGCTTTCTCCAATACTCTGTCAGAAATGCTGGCCACTTGTGGTTTTTTGTAAATCCTGACATGGTTTAGCTTTCCATCTTCTCTCTCTCAATGTTGAATTCTACTGCTCTGGGGAGAAAGGGAGGATGTTTCAAATTCTTTTGGTAGGAAGGCTCATTTCCTTATTGGTATCTGTACTGAACAAAGATTCTGTTCCAGGTGAAAATATGGACACCATGACATTTTCTGTGTCATACTATTAAAAATAAGTCCAGGCTGCAACGATAGGTAACTAGGAGGGATATTTCATTTTAACCATGTCATGCCATATATTGCACGTTGGGCTCGCACATCCTACTTTGCACAATATCTTGCATACCTTTTAGAGTAATGGATGTTCAGCGAGTCCTCAATAAATAACTCCACTTCCCCAATCAGATGGACAATAAGTTAGAAAAGGAAATTTTGAACTCTACTTTTGACAGCATTAAAAAATGTTGAAATGATTACTAGGGGCCAAGTCCTAAAGTAGCCCCATATAGGCAGTGCCTGAGTTATGAACAACTGATTTATAATGTGTAGGTGTAAACCAACTCTTGTAAAGCCTAGTCTATCAAAAATTTCAGGTATATACACAGGTTCATAATAACATATAGGAGCTTCTTGTCAAAACACCTCCAACATTATTATTATTATTGCCATAATATTATGTTAAAGATGTTTTAGCATATATGGAAATATGTCTTGGACTAACTTGCATTAGATATTAATCATACCTAAGAGCTCTGATTTAGAAACAAATTCAACTTAAAGATGGATTTAGGGTTAGAACTCATTTGTAATCCAGGGTCTGCTTGTATATATGTTATATCATTAAATCCTTTCATTAATCTGTGATGTCATCATTATCCTCATTTTAGTTAAAATGAAACAGAATTTGAAGCAATAATTTGAACTCTTCAAATTTTGGACATTTTCAGATCTTTCAGCATTTGAAAAATGTATTATTAAAGGCAATATTAAAAGCTGTGAGTTTTTGTTAAAATTTCTCTCTTCTTTTGTTAATGTGGACAGCTTTCTGTGTATTGTGCTTTGGTTTGTCCTTTAATTGGCAATACAAGACTGCCATCCTCTTGCTCCTCTCTCTTTTCCCCCTTTTTTATTAGCTGTTTGTACTTCGGCTACAACAAATTCTAATTTAGTATACTCTACCTAGCTAGGTTTTTTAATTTTAATATTTTTAGTTTTGTTTTTTTCACTAGATTTAGGAGGACTTGAAAGAAGACAGAATATTCTTAAGGCAGGGAGTTAAGAACAAACTCATAATTTAGAGAATTTTCTCTATTCAAGATATAACACTATCATGTTAACACCATATTTAATCTTTAGAAATTTAGAATAAATGTCTCCTCACGACTCAAATAAAATCATAATTTATGTTTTGTAAAATACTGCACATCTTCTGGAACCCTTGAGAAGAGAACACTTTTCTAAGCAATTACAAATGTATCCTGAACTAAGGAGAGCTAAAGCCTTTTCCTTGTCATCTCTATTTGAATAGACAGCATGATTCAGTGGCATTTGAAATTTGCATTCAGATCAGCATTCTTAAGAAAGCAAGATGACCTGATTTTCATTTTCCTTTGTAAGCACCTTTTGATGAATCCACAAAATAATCATGCCTCTCTCTCATGTGTGTTGGATAGCTTGCTCAGTAGTGTTATTTCCAAAAGGCAGTAATTTATGGGGAGATACGAAGGTTTCAGAAGGGAATAGACTGCATCAAAGAACACTTGAGGAAAAAAAAAATATTCAAGAGGCTTGGAAGTAGCTATTTGGGTAAGCTCAGAATCCTCAAACCCATTTCACCTGTATGTAATAGAAGAGGGGAGCATGGTGGTTCTATAGGGTAAGCATTGGACTTCTAACCACAAGATTGGCAGTTCGAACCCACCAGTTGTTTCATAGGTAAACAATGAAGCTTTCTGCTCCCACAAAAGATTTAAAGCCTCAAAAATCCTGTACAGGGTTGCTATGAGTTGAAACTGACCCTATCATGGTAGTTCATAACAACATAGTACTAGAAGAAGTATTGGTAGCCTAACTGTTAAGTGTTCAGTTACTAACCAAGAGGTTGGTGATTCAAAATGACCTAGAGGCTCCATGGGAGAAAGGACTGGTGATAACCAAGAAACCCTGTGGGGCAGTGCTACTCTGTTACATGGGGTCAGTTTGAGTTTGGCTTGACAGCATCCAGCAACAGCAATGTACTACAGAGTAAAAGAAGCAGAGGAGGAGTGATCAGAGGACAGGAAACAAAAACAAAAACATAGGCTAATTAAAAATACTCTGACGTCCACAGAAAGTGGCATTTCAAAGTTGATGGCGTGAATTCTTTGAACCAAGGAAAGGCCACTGAATTGGATCATCAGGAGGACACTGGGGGCTTGTTGAGGTGGGAGGCTGATGGCAGTGTTTGGGAGACTTTGCATTGCAAGGGAGAGATTGGATGATGAAGACTAAAACATTAAAGGAGATGGGGATGGTGGCTGACCTTTGGAGGTAGAAAGAGATGGACTTGGGAACCAAGGGACAGCTTTGTATTTATGATGCAGTAATAAAATTAAGGAAGAGAATGGAATTATTTGGAGATCAAGACCCAGGACTCAATTTGGTTTACCTCTATGAGCCTCAGTTTCTAAATATGCAAAATGGGTACAGTCCTTGTCCCTTGTGGGGCTCTGAGAATGAAGTGAGATGACATACACTGCATAGAGAATTCAGCCCAAAGCCAGTGACTGAGCATTGGTTCTGTCTTGCCTTCTCAAAGCAGGGGTTTATAGCTTTGAAGCAGAGGAAGAGAGGGAAGGTGGAGGTCACAGGGATTTTCATGTGAATAGGAAGAGGATCCAGAGATCTTGTGTCAGAGGCTCCAAAACTCAAATCCATTTTACTCTTCAATCCTAATATTGGCATTTCTAACTTAGTACAGCATTTTAGGGTGGGGAGGAACCTCACATTCATCTGACCTATACTCTTCATCCAAATAAGGTAGCTAAACTGTGTTTCATGATATGACTGAGGCCCAGAGAAGCTGGGACCTGCCCTGTATCACATAGCCTGTAAAAGCAGAATTGTCATGAGCCCACCGCGGTAAATTCTGAATATTGGTGTTGGTAGGAGAGGCCTGTCTTTGGAAGGCTGGAGTCCCTGGCTGGTCTGACCTGCCCTGCCTGGCCCAGTCTTACTCATCTCTGAGAGAGCTCAGTGAACACCCAGCAGTGTCTGGTACCTCATCCTAATGACTTTGACAGAGACCTTTCTCCTTAAATCTGCTGAGAGTTTTTGACTGAGGGAAAAGTGAGTCAGTCTGACAGCCGTAATCTGGGCTGACAAACGAATGTGTTAAAGTCATTAGAAGTGCGGGTTGGAAGTGCTGGAAATAGAAAAGGTTGATGCTCCTTCCTCCTCAGGTCCAGGACCGAATGTCCTTAGGAAGGTAGGAACACATTGCTATTAAGAACCTCTGATAGAAATACTGGTACTTTTCTCAGGTGATGATGTCCAGTCCAACCCTAGTGCTAGTCTCTCCTCTATGGATCTCTCCAAAAATGCTGTTTATGTTATGCTGATTACATTGGAAAACAAACATTTTCTACCCAGACCAACAAAAGCCATAGAATAAATGAGGGTTACTTTTTAAAAAGAGACCCACTTGTAATCATCTCTTAACTTCTTATTGGTTAAATTGCATACAGCAATCAATGTCTCCTGCCAGAGAGTGAGCAAGTTGAAGCCATGATTCCAGTTCAGCTTGGCTCTGACCCCTGTGTAGTCTTAGATGACTTACTTCCCTTCTATTCCTTTGGAAAATGAAGGATGTGGACTAAATTCCTAAGGTCCTTACCAACTTTAACTTACACCATGTATCTTCCCAAACTCTACAACATCTGTAGTAGTTACCTTGTTGTTGTTAAGTACCATTGAGTTGATTCAGACTCATAGTGACCCTGAATGAGGTTCCCAAGGAGCTGCTGGTGGGTTTGAACTGTCCGACCTTGTAGTATGCAGTCCAATACTGATAAAAAAACACACACACACACAAAAACCCCAAGCAAACAAAATAAATAAAAACTCACCGTCATTAAATTGATTTTGACTCATAGGGACCCTGTAGGACAGAATAAAACTGTGTGGTGCTATAGGATAATCACTGGACTGCTAACCACAAGGTTGATGGTTCAAACCCACCAGTCACTCTTGGAAACCCTCTGCAGAGTCACTATGAGTCAGAACTGATTTGACAGCACCAACCAACAGTAACAACAATAGGGTCTCTAAGACTGAAAATATTTACAGAAGCCAGACTGCCACATTTTTGTCCTGTAGAGAGGCTGGTGGGTTCAAACAGTTAACCTTTTGGTTAGCAACCCAGTGCTTAACTCTTGGTATCACCAGGGCACCTGGGAAGAAAGTAGTAGTAATCTTCATGCTTCTGCTTATCTCCATTCCTCTACCTATAACAGCTCTCTTCTCTTCCTTCTTTCTCTGGAAACGTCTTCTCCATTATTTTAAAGACTTGATTCAGGCCACACGACTTTCAGAGACCTCATAAGACTGGAGTGAGGGATGAGGTCCCCTAGTTTATGCTCCCATAATCATTAGCACACTCTTCTAACCCTTATCTCATTGTGGATGGTTCTCCCACAGAAATCACTAAGCAACAGGCACAAATCAATCACAAGCAAGAGATTTGGAATTTGGTGAGGAAGAGTCCACAAGTCTGAGAGTAATACCAACGTAGCTCACATCTGTAAGTTGTAGACAAGGAGATAAGGGAGAATGAACAGAGAAGCAGAGTTCTCCAACTGTGGACCACAGGTGTTCCTGAATGGTAAAAATAAAGAATGTCCTTGACTACTAACTAAAAGGTTGGAAACTCGAGTCTTCCCAGAGCGTGTCAGAAGAAAGGCCTGCCAATCTACTTCCAAAAAAATCAGCAAATGAAAACCTTAGGGCGCACAGTTCTACTAGGACACACATGGGGTCAGCATGAGACTGAGGTAATCCTTCCACAACTGCTTTTTTGTTTTTGGTGGACATCAGTTTGAAAAGTGGGTGGTATGACAGGGCCAACCAGAGGAGGACCAATCAGGAGATAGTAATTTACTATTACTCAATAAAGATTATAATTCCTTCTGTTCTGGAACCCCTTACAGTTCACAAACACTTCAATTTGACGTTTCTTTGGCATTAAAACCCTGGATAGGCAAGAGATGTTCTTTTACGTGGGTGATGCTTTTCCAAATTTGTGTAAATGGACCAACCAGCTGCCTAGCCCATCTGGCTTTCAAGCCCCCCTGCCTTGTCCATTGGGTATGTGAGGACTGGCCTGGCTCCATGTCTTTTGTGTGGTTACCTCTTTATCTCCTCAGTTTTCATTATGGAAAATTCTCATTGCAAAACCTAATGGCTAGGAGATGATTGATGTATTCTTACTCCAGTGGTTGCCTCAAATGTGAAATTTCTTTGAAGTGTCATACTTTATTTAAAAAACAAATCATTTAGGTTTTTGAATTTGATTCCACTTCTCCAAGTTTGTGTTAATGCAAACTTATTGCTTGAAATTACTTTTCTTTGATCTTGTCCTCTTCATGTCTATCCTGTGGCTTTCTGTATTCCTGACCCACCTCTCAGAGGCCTTAGTTTGAGAAGTAGAATGTCTACAATGTTCTGCTGTTCCTGTATCCAGTTGTTTCTATGCTTTTGATTTGTCCAGACACTCTACCAGGCTGTTGGACCCTATCACCTGGAGTACTACCCTTGGTCGACCCTGAGGCCAACCCTCTCAGTCTCACTTGTCCTGGCCACTAGATCAGGCCTGACAGTGAGCCCTCAGATGTCCTATCTTCATTCCTGGACCAAGCGTAGTCCTTTCCCAATGAGGACACTTGGACTGGGCTTATGGGATGTTCCCCTCTCTGTTTGGTAGTAGCCAGGAGCCTTTGTGTGATGCTGTAGAATAAGCAATGTGCAGAAAGGTTGATTGAACCACAAGGTTGGTGATTCAAACTCACCAGCTGCTCCTCAGAAACCTTACATAAGGTCCCTATGAATCAGAGCTTAACAACAACATGATCCAACTTAAATTTGTTACCATCCTATGTCTTTCCTTTTTATCCCCAAATACCTTTTCAAGGGGTCAAGGAAGTGTTTCAAACAGAAGGTCTCTCCCAGCCAAAAGGAGAAGGCAGAGAATAGTGGAAATGGGCCCTCCCCTTCATTTCCACTCTGGTAGCATAGTGGTTACGAATCGGGCTGCGAACCTTAAGGTCAGCAGTTTGAAACTACCAGCTGTCCTGCGGGAGAAAGATGAGGCTTTCTGCTCCTGTAAAGATTTACAGCCTTGGAAAACCTGTACAGGGTCATTGTGAGTCAGAACCGACTCCATGGCACATTACTACCACCACCAGTCTTAGTTATCTAGAGCTGCTGTAACAGAAATACCAACAAAGGGATAGCTTTGAAAAATAGAGATTTATTCTCTCATAACTTTGGAAGGTGGAAGTACAAATTCAGAGTGTCAATTCTGGGAAGAAGGCCTCGTCTTCTAGCATCTGCAGGCTCCACATTGCTTAGAGATTTCTGTGTGTCTTGCCATCTGTCTTATGCTGGATCTGGGAGTTCCACAGTGCAGGAACCATAGGTACAAAGAATGCACTCCATTCTCAGCTCTTTAATGGTGGGTGTAGGTTCCTCTTAGCTCTGCTTGCCTGTTTAATCTCTTATATATCATGAGAGATTGGCTCAGGATAAAACCTTATATTGTAGTTTGCATCCAATGCTATTAACATCACTGTTGTCATTGTTAAGTGCAGTAGAGTCACTTCTGACTCATACAGACCCTGTATAGAGTTTCTGAAGAGCGATCTTCCAGTTAGTTGTTGTTGTGGTTGTGTGCTGTGGAGTCGGTCCCCACTCATAGTGACCCTACATAGGGTTTCTGAGGCTGTAAATCTCTATGGGAGCAGAAAGCCTCATCTTTCTCCCATGGAACAGCTGGTAGTTTTGAACTGCTGACCGTGGGATTAGCAGCCCGATTCGTAACCGCTATGCTACCAGAGCTCCTTCTGGTTAGTAGTCCGGTCTTTATCCTGCAGCACCACACCAGGACTCAAAACATCATAGAAATGAAGATTTACAACACATAGGGCAATGACATCATCTTAGAGCTGATCACATCAGATCACATCATGGGGTTGATTTTTTATCATATTAGATCTCATCATGGAGGTGATAACTACATCATAGTTGCTACTGAGAATCTTAGCCCAGCCAAGTTGACACAAAACCTTAACTATCACACCCACCTTCTTTATAATCTGCAGCGAATATGGGTTTAGGTGTCTGAAAGACCTGAGTTTCAAATTTCTCCTCCACTTATTAGGTATGGGACCTTGTACTAATTCCTCAACTGCTATGAATCCCAGTTTCCTTATTTATAAGATGGGAGTATTAATTTCTACTCCAGCTAAGAAGTTTAAAAGGGACCAAGTGTGACATTGTATCTGGCACACTCAATCAATGTTGTTTGTCTCCTCTTCTCCCTTCCACTCTATTTTTTCTATTTTTGTAGGGCCAGCTGGCATTAAGAGAGGTGGCCCTTAGTCCTCTTTCCATAATCTCTCTTCAGAGCTCTTCCCAGGCTGATGTATGAAGTGAGGCAAGGGACTTTTCAAAGTCTGGGTTCAGGGTGTGTAACTCCACTACGGCTACATTGCTGGCCCATAGACTAGTCCTTTCTCCATGTTTTCCTTTTGATTCCTTAGTCAGCCTAGTCTATGGCCATATTGTGTGGGGAGGGGGTGATCAGGCCTAGATTTTCAACAGATCAGGTTGCCTTTGAAAAATTATTATCTGAGATATGGTTTTCTTAGCCTTAATCATATCTCATTTGAGATCTGTCCTCCCTTTATATTTTCCTGAAGCCATATGACAAGTCCCAACTTTCTCTGGGATCTCTTCTCTGATAATACTGGCTTTTATTAACATTGTCTTACCATTTGTAACCTGTCCTATAAAAGTACCCATTTTCTTGTCATTTTACAGGATTCTTTCTCTATTTCTTCTTTGTGTCTGCCTTCCCAAATTGTTCTTGAGTTCCTTGGAGATAGGGACTATGTATACTACTTTTCTTAGTTTTTTTTTTTTTTAATACCACTTTGCTGAGCACAGGATAAGCCCAAGACTCAAAGTCACAGGCGTTGAGTCAGTTCCAACTTATGATGGCCCTTAACGACAGAGGACTGTGCCATAGGGCTTTCAAGGCTAAATCTTTGTAGAAGCAGATGGCCATCACTTTCCCCTGCAGGATGGCTGGTTGGGTTGAACCACCGAACATTTTGGTTAGCAGCTGAGTGCTACAACCACTGTACCAACTGGGCTCTTTTTGCTGCTGTTAAGTGCTATTGAGTCCGTTCTGACTCATAGTGAATCTGTATAGGGTTTCTGAGACTGTAAATCTTTGCTAGAGCAGAAAGCCTCATCTTTCTCCCATGGAGTGGCTAGTGGTCTTGAACCACTGACTTGTGTGTGGTTCAGAGTCCAGTGCTTATCCAACATTGGACTCCCCAATAGGGCTCTATTTTAGTTATTGTTGTTAAGTTGGTTCTGATTCATAGTGACCCTGTATGCAGGAGCAGCTGGTGAGTTTGGAATGGCAACCTTGTACTACAAGCTGACCTTGAGATCCACTGCTTATCCTACAGTGCCACACCAAGACTGCAACAAGGCTCTAGGTCCCCCAATTATTTGGATTTTCTTTTCAGTCTACCATACAATGGTATCTAACACCTGTAAATAAGTTATAGTTTACCAAACAAGTCCTGTTCTTTCATTTGATCTTTGTACCTACCATATGTGTTTGTACCTTCCATAGGAAAATGGAAGTTCAGAGGACTGAGTGGCTTGCCTAGGGTTTGTTGTTGTTGTTGTTGTTGTTAGGTGCCATCGAGTTGGTACCAACTCATAGTGACCCTATGCACAACAGAACGAAACATTGCCTAGTCCCCTGGGCCAACTTCACAATTGTTGCCACACTTGAGCCCATTGATGCTGCCACTTTGCCAATCCATCTCACTGGAGTCTTCCTCTTTGTCTCTTACCCTCCACCTTACCAAACATGGTATCCTTCTCCAGGGACTGGTCCCTCCTGACAATATGTCTGAAGTATAAGAGAAGATGTTTGGCCATCCTGGCCTCCAAGGAATACTCTGACTGCATTTCTTCCAAAACGGATCTATAGGTTCTTTTGGCAGCCCATGGCATTTTCAATATTCTCCTCCAACACCATAACTCAAAAGCATCAATTCTTCTATGGTCTTCCTTATTCACTGTCTGGCTTTTGCATGCATATGAGGTTATTGAAAATAACCTTACGTCAGGCATGCCTTAGTTCTCAAGTTGACATCTTTGCTTTTCAACACTTTAAAAAAGGTCATTTGCATCAGATTTGCCTAATGCAATATGTTGTTTGATTTTTTGACTGCTGCTTCCATGAATGTTGTTAGTTGATCCAAGAAGAATGAAGTCCTTGACAACTTCATTCTTTTCTCCATTGATAAGTATGTTATTTATTGGTCTAGTGGTGAGAATTTTTGTTTTCTTTACATTGAGATGCAATCCATACTGAAGGCTGTGCTCTTTTATCTTCATCAGTAAATACTTTAAGTCTTCTTCACTTTTAGCAAGCAAGGTTGTATCATCTGCATATCGCAGGTTGCTAATGAGTTTTCCTCCAATCCTGATGCCACATTTTTCTTCATACAACCCAGCTTCCCCAGATTATTTGCTCAGCATACAGGTTGAATAAGTATGGTGAAAGAAAACAACATTGTCGCACACCTTTCTTCATTTTAAACCAGTCAGTGTTCCCATGTTCTGTTTCCTCTTGGTCCATGTACACATTCCTCATGAGCAAAAGTAACTGTTCTGGAGTACTCATACTTCGCAATGTTGTCCATAGCTTGTCATGATCCACACAATCGGAAGTCTTTGGACTGCAAAACCAGTTTGAACCACAAAGTTGGCAGTTCAAGCTCACCAGGAAACCCTATACAGGGTTGGTATGGGTCGCAACCGACTCAACAGTACTTAACAACAACATATTGTGCTCCAGGTTGCACAGTTAGTAAATTTTAAGCAGGATAGGCGGGACTGCAAGACCTGGAGTGAGCCAGGGTTCAGATGCACAGTGGCTGCCTAGCACACACTTGGATTCTGGAGCTTTCCTGCTTGGTTAATTCATGGCATGAACCTTGTCCTAAATGAGGAACATGACCAAAGTGATCAATCTAATCCTTAAGATGGCTGTTTTGGTCTTTTGTCTCAGACTGACGGGCTCTTTAGGAAATCATTTCCTTATGTTGGCTTTTTAAAAAATGAAACTTTTGGACTAAATACATATTTTCCATTTTTTTATTGCATGAGTGCACAGTATTTATCTCATTGAGAATTATGATAAACTCCCTGAATGTTTCATGTTATTCACAATCCATATGGAAGAAATTAAAAATAACTTTCCATAGTATGGATTGCCCTAGAGAATGGATTAAAGACCCTTCTTTTTTCCCCATCTCCTTCAATTTCACGTCTGCCTCCAATTTTGCCACCTACAATCTGAGAGAGGGTCCAGTGATGAGGATCCACAGCAATACCTGACCCCCATAGCCCAAGAAACAGTGCTTACCTGGAGCCTTCGTTTGACAGGTCACTGTGTTCTCTGAGGGAGAAGGGGCATGTAGGATAATTTTCTCTTTGTGTGCACACACAATCAGGAAGATTAGTAATTTTTATTACTTTATTCAGGTTTTAAATCTTTTTTCCTTGGGTGTACTTCGCCAATCACTTCTGTGAGTACTTAGAAAAAGAAAAAGAAGCGACCAACATAGAAGTTTTTAGTAGATGCACTCTGCTAGAATATGTTTGTGAATGTTTTAGATTTTAGTATGCCTGCTCATTTCTAGGGTTTTATTTGTTATGGTCATACTCAATTCTGCTTCAGCATGATCTGATTGTAGGGCTAAGCAAGTGACTGAATGTGGATTAAAAAAAAATAAAAAAGTCCATGTTTGTTGGACTATGAAGATTGAAAAAAACATAAACATTCTATTCTACCATGTTGCTTCAGAAAAACTGACCCTGAGTGACAACCCTCCCATTCTTCATAGCGACCTGAAGCAAATCACTTAACTTCTCTGTAAAGGATTAAAAACAACTTCAGAGGGTTATTGTAGAGTTAACACTCATCTGTCAGTTTGTTGTACTGTGATGGTTTGAGAGTTGCTATAATGTGGGAAGTTATACCCGCAAAGTCACTGCTGGGGGACAGGTTAAAGTGCAGCTTCCAGACTAAGATAGGTTAGAAAGAAAGACCTAGGAAATGACTTCTGAAAATGAGTCATTGAGATAAATTCCTATGGATCACAGCAGAAGTTCTGCAAGATGAATTGGAGGACACTCAACATATACAGTGGTCGTAGCAATGGACTTCAACATACCAATGGTTGTGCAGATGGCACAGGATTGGACAACACTTTATTCTGTTGTACCTGGGTCCCCATGGGTCAGAGTCAACTTGTCAGAAACTAATAGCAACAAAGATAAATGAAGCACCAATAAATCCTGTTCAGAAGCCAAAAAGTTGGGATAAAGAACCTGCCCATCTGAGAGATCTGGCAGTGGTAAGATAACAGTTGGTAACTCCCTCTGCTTCTTCATATCCCTTTCATAGCCCAGTCCTTAAATACACACAAAAAGGGTGAGGAGTGGGTTTGGATTTCTTCAAAGGGACGGTGGACAGAATTAGCTGTGCACATTTCTCAGCACTGATCAGGTAGCTCACAAGGAACCATGGATAGCAGAGATGCCTCAGTCACTGTGAATATATGTTACATATTTACTTGTCTTTGGAGAAGACACTTAATTAGGGTCTCAGAGCTGACTCTACAAATGTGAAGAGAGAACCTAGTCTTCTTTCCAGAATCATATTTGGATCCTATGGACTAAGTTAGCAAAAATGGTGAGAAAACAAAAGCAAGAGAAGCAAGTGCCAGGTAGGTCATAGTATCCATCCATCCATCCATCCATCCATCCATCCATCCATCCATCCATCCATCCATCTATCCACCCAACCATCCATCCACTGATTCATCCACCTTTCAACATTACTGATGTCTACGCTGAAGGAGCTCTGATAGTGATTTGATTACAAATCGGGCTGCTAATCTTAAGGTCAGCAGTTTGAAACTATCAGCTGTTCCACAGGAGAAAGATGAGGCTTTCTGCTCCTGTAAATATTTCCAACCTTGGAAACCCTATACAGAGTTGGTACTGACTCAGTTCCACACAAACACTACCACTACTCTGAGGTGGCAGTTCTGTTGTATGTTCTGATGTGGCACTGTAGGATAAGCACTGGGCTACTAACTGCCTCAACAGTTCAAGCCCATCAGCTGCTCTTTGGAAACCCTATACAGGGTCACAGTGAGTTGAAACCTAGATGACGACACTTAAGAACAACAACACTCAGTATTAGGAGTTCCTGGATGGTACAAATGGCTAAGTACTCAATTGCTATCTGAAAGGCTAGAGGTTCAAGTTCACCTAGAGATGCCTCATAAGAAAGATCTGATACTCTATTTCTGAAAAATCAGTCATTGAGAACCCACTGGAACACAGTTCTACTCTGATACACATGGGGTTGACACGAGTTGGAGTTGGCTGGATAGAAACTAGTTTTTGCTTCGAACAGAACATGGGAACACTGAATGGTTTAAAATTAAGAAAGGTGTGCGACAGGGTTGT
>NW_006408649.1:6608688-6624899 GCF_000296735.1 Chrysochloris asiatica | reverse complement strand
CAGAGTGCTCCTTGGAGGCCAGGATGGCTAAGCCTTGTCTCTCATACTTTGGATATGTTGTAGAAGAATATCATGTTTGGTAAGGTGGAGGTCAGAGAAAAAGAGAGACCCCCCAATGGGATGGATTGGCCAAGTGGCAGCATCGATGGACTCAAGTGTGGCAATGGAAGTGAGGTTGGCCCAGTATCGGGAAGTGTTTTGTTCTGCTGTGCATAAGGTCGCTATGAGTTGATACCAACTCAATGGCACCTAAGAACAACAACAAGGCATTGTAAGGGGGCAAATAAAAAATGGTCTGAACTTTGGTTATATTAAAACACCCATCCATGGCTGATGACTACATTTAACATGCATGTGAAATGATTCTGTGGAATAGATGAGTTACAGTGGATTATGTGGCAATTCATTTGCAAATCAGCCATGACTCTGCCTATGAGAGAATCCATGACAGACTTGGATTTTGAAACTTTTGTGCTATATGGGTACCAAAACAATTCACGAAGTGCATAAACAGGAGCGTTTGGGTTTGGACATCTACACACAAAATTTGGACCTATACTCAAAGGAAGGAAAAATTTCTTAAAAAAAAATCACTACTGATGACAAGATATGGATTCGTCATTACAACCCTGAGCATAAATGACAAAGTATGGAATGGAAACATTCTCAATCGCCAACCAAGAAAAAGTTCAAAAGTCACCCATCCCAGGTTTTTGGGATCCTCAAGGGCCAGTATTAGAACACTATCAGGAAAAAGGTTCAACAATCAACAGTGCTTGTTACAGTGAGATGCTCACTTCAGATTAGAAGCAGAGGACTGCTATTCAAGGGTGTGGTGATTTTGCATGACAATGCACATCCATTCACCTCTCCCCACACTGTTGACTCTCTGCAAAATCTTCATTTTGAGGTATTAAATTAGCTTCCCTGTAATTCTGATCTTGCTCCATGTAACTTTTTGCCTGTTAAGTCCCCTGAAAGCAGAGGAGGACAAAGTTTCACCTTTGATGATGAAGTGAAGACAGCAGTGCAATCATGGCTTGCAGCTTAATTGAAAAAAAAATTTTTTTTTAATAAGGGACTACAAAAACTTGTTGACAGATGGACTAAGTATATTGAAAAGCAAGGAGATTATATAAAAAATGATGTATTGTCTTTTCTAAAGGTTGATAAAGGGAAATTCTGCAGCCAGGGTGCAGATAATTTTTGACTCACCCTCATACTTTGTTGTTGTTGTCAGGTGCCATCGAGTCAGAACCAACTCATAGCGACCCCATGCACAGCAGAACGAAACAATGTCAGATCCTGGGCCAAACCTCACTACCGCTGCCACACTTGACGCCATCAATGATGCCACTTGGCCGATCCATCTCGTTGGGGGTCTTCTTCTTTTTCTCTGACCCTCCATCTTACCCAGCATGACATCCTTCTCCAGCGACTGTTTCCTCCGGACAATATGTCCAAAGTATGAGAGACGAAGCTTAGCCATCTTGGTCTCCAAGGAGCACTCTGGTTGCACTTCTTCCAAAACAGATCTATTGGTTCTTTTGGCAGTCCATGGCACTTTCAGTATTCTCCTCCAACACCACAACTCAAAGGCATCAATTCTTCTATGATCTTCCTTATTCACTGTCCAGCTTTCGCATCCATATGAGGCTACTGAAAACACCATGGCCTGGGTCAGGCACACCTTAGTCCTCAAGCTGACATCTTTGCTCTTCAATACTTTAAAAAGTTCCTGTGCAGCAGATTTGCCCAATACAATACATCGTCTGATCTCTTGACTGCTGCTTCCGCGAGTATTGATAGTTGATCCAAGAAGAAGAACGAAGTCCTTGACAACTTCAATCTTTTCTCCATTGATAAGAATGTTGTTTATTGGTCCAGTGGTGAGGATTTTTGTTTTCTTGACATTGAGATGTAATCCATATTGAAGGCTGTGCTCTTTGATCTTCATAAGTAAATGTTTCAAGTCCTCTTCACTTTCAGCAAGCAAGGTTGTATCATCTGCATATCGCAGGTTGTTAATGAGTCTTCCTCCAATCCTGACGCTACGTTTCTCTTCATAGAACCCAGCTTCTCGTATTATTTGCTCAGCATACAGGTTGAATAAGTATGGTGAAAGAATACAACCCTGTCTCACACCTTTCCCAATTTTAAAACCTTCAGTGTTCCCATGTTCTGTTTGAACAACTGCTTCTTGGTCTAGGTACAGATTTCTCAGAAGTACAATTAAGTGTTCTGAAATACTCATACTTCTCAATGTTGTCCATAGCTTGTCATGATCCACACAATCAAAAGTTTTGCATAGTCAATAAAGTATAGGTAAACATCCTTCTGGTATTCTCTGCTTTTAGCCAAGATCCATTGGACATCAGCAATGATATCTCTCATTCCACGTCCTCTTCTGAATCCAGCTTGAACCTCTGGAAGTTCTCTGTCAATATATGATTGTAGCCGTTCCTGTATTTACCTTAAGCAAAACTTACTCGCTTGAGATATCAAAGAGATTGTCTGATGATTTCCGCATTCTGTTGGGTCACCTCTCTTTGGAATGGGCATAAATATTGTTCTCATCCAATCAGTCAGCCAGATAGTTGTCTTCCAAATTTCTTGGCAGAAATGAGTGAGTGCCTCTTGTGTCGCCTCACTTTCTTGAAAGATTGTTGTCCTCATAGTTAGGACTGAAGATATTGACATGAATCTCAGAGGTCACTGTCCTTAATGACTACCCCCAGGCTCTTTTTATCAGATAATTCTGGCTAAGTTTTTATAAAATTTCTCACTATGAGAATTTGTGTCCTATGTTTTCTTGTGGGTCAAGCCTATGAAACATAAGCTCATGAAAAGCTAGGACCTTGTCTTATTTAGTTATCATCCCAGTGCCCACCATTCTCTCTGGAATTTACTGATTGTAAAAGGTGACTTCAGAAGGGTTGATGATGATCAGTTTCAGTGACGTGAAGGACCCCTAACGTAAACATGACTGAGGTTCTTTACCTGGGGGACAGGGCTTGGCATTCTGATAATTACACTGGTGGCAGTTCAAATATAAGGTACTGGTTTTGTAATGGTGATAGACTCATCCATTCCTATCTGTACTTTTTGTTATATGTAGGCAGGGCCCTCCTATTGTGACATTTGGTTTGGCCATGTGGCTTGCTTTAGTCAGTGGGAAGTTAGCAAATGCAATATAAACAGAGACTTTAAAAGTCCTTGCTCAATTTGGTTTGCCCTTTGTCATCACCTTGAGAACATACTTGGTCTAGGCTGCTAAAGAATGACTGGCCTCAGACATCTGAGACCATCCTAGATCAGCTGACATCTAGTCAACCCCAGAATGTGAGTGAGGCAAGCCAGCATAAGTGAGGCTAGACCTAATCAGTTGCAACCTAAATAAAAGCTTATTGCTGTTGCCACTGAAGTTTTATGGGTATCTGTTGTGCAGTATTATTGTGACAAAAGTTAACTGATATAGTAACCTTATAATGGGGTTATAGACATATACCTCCAAGGAACCCTAATAGCATAGTGGGTTATGAGTTGGTCTGCTAACCACAAGGTCAGCAGTTTGAATCTACTAGCTGCTCCGTGGGAGAAAGATGAGTGTTTTAGCCTCAGAAACCCAATACAGGGTCATTATGAGTCAGAACTAACTCCACAGCACAAAACCATTGCCACCACCATACATACCTCCTGGAGCCCTGGTCATACAATGGTTAAGCTCTGGGCTGCTAGTCAAAAGGTCAGTGTTTTGAACCTAACATTGGCTCTGTGGAGAGAGGACATGATGATCTTCTCCCATAAAGATTCTCCACTGTATCCAGACCTACTGCTGTAGAGTAGATTCCAACCCATAGTGCCCTTATATAGGGTTTCCAAGGCTATGAATCATTATGGGAGCAGAAGGCCTCCTCTTTCTTCTTCTGAGTGACTGGTGAATTTGAACTGTAGACTTTATCATTGGCAACCCAATGTATAACCTACTATGCCACCAGCACTCCTCTCATAAAGATTGCAGCCTAGGAAACCTTATGGGGCCATTCTACTCTGTCCTGTGGGCTTGGTATGAATCAGAATTGACTCAGTGGCACACAAAAACAACAATATATACCTCCTAATTGGCCTGGTGTGTGGTACGCTGGACCACAAAGTTGGTTTGAACTGCAAGATCAGCAGTTCAAACTCACCAGCTGCTCCCTGGAAACCCTATACAGGGTCGCTGTGAGTCAGGACTGACTTGAAGACACTTAACAACAATAATAATTGGCCTTGGAGTCCTAGTACATCACTGTAGGATAAGCACTCAACTGCAAGGTTGGTTTGAATTGCAAGGTGGGCAGTTCAAACTCACCAGCAGCTCCTTGGGAACTCCATACAGGGTTGCTATGGGTCAGAACTGACTCCACGGCACTTAACAACAACAACAACAACAACAACAACAACAACAATATAATGGGAGTCCTGATGTGGTAACGTAGGATAAGCACTGTACGGCTAACTGCCAGGTCAGTAGTTCAAATCTACCAGCAGCTTCTCGGAATCCCTATACAGGGTCGTTATGAGTCAGAACTGACTCCAAGGTAGTTTATAACAATAACATCATAATGGTAATAATAGTGATAGTGATGAATGCTAATCATTAATTACTGTTTATTGAGTACCTATGAACTGGGCCAGGCACCATTCCAGGAATTTTTCATGCTTTGTTTCTAGTCATCACAATAAACTTAAGTTGTTTTTGTTAAATGCTGTCAAATTGGTTTTGACTCATAGCCACCCTGGATAGAGTTTCTAAGGAGCGATTGACGGGTTTGAACCACTGACTTGTGGTTAGCAGTCCAGTGCTTATCTTACAGTGGCCGCCACACCAGGACTCCAAGTAAACTTACAAGATTGGTAAAATAACAATAGCCCTACCGCTTAATAAGCAGTGGATGCTACTGGTTGTGGCCACAGATGCTGGAGTCAGATTGCCCGGGCTCAAATTCAGCTCCTCCTCCTTACTGTGTTTATGGTCTTGGGAAAATTGCTTAACCTCTCTGTACTTCAGTTCACTCATATATAAAATGAGGACCATGATCTATCTCATAGGGCTGCTGTGAAGTACAGAGAGGTTAAGCATACATAACGTGCTGACAGTGATATTAGTACAGGGCTCATAAATGTTGCTATTATTATTATTACCGTTAGGTAGTAAGCCCTGGGCTCAGCATTTTGTATACACACTCTCACTTTATTTCCGCAAAAACCCACAAGTGAGTTCTTATCTTGGTTTTATTGAAGAGGAAATGGAGGCATAGAGGTGTTCAAGAGTAAGATCACTCAGCTAAGAAGTGGTGAGTGAGTGAATTTAGAGGCTTTGCTGCTCCGGAGCCAGGAAGCCTCTTGCTGTCCCAGCTGGTTTTCATTCCCTCTGCAGGGGAAGGGTGGGCCTGTGACCATTCCCACACTGACCATCTGGCCCTGTGTGTGCAGGAGGCTCCTGTCTCCTGTCTCACATGATCCCTTCCATCTCACTGTGTAGAAGACCTCCAGAGAAGTGTGGGGGAGGCATGTGCTGGCACCCAGTGTAAATGCTTATCAGTCTCTGGGGGCAAGAGCCTCACAGTGATCCTGCCCACCTCACCCTGACACAGTGTGGGATCTGGAACATCCAACCTGCTGTCATTGAATTGATTCTGACTCATGGTGAATTCATGAGGTCCAGGGAAGAACTGTCCTCTCTAGGGTTTTCTTGGTTGTAATCTGTATGGGATCAGCTTGTCAGATCTTTCTTCTGTGGAGCCTCTGGGTGGGTTTGAACTGCCAGTCTGGAGCTTAGTAGTTGAACACAACTTGTGTCATCCAGGAACCTCAATTGGAACACAGTCTGCCTTTTTTCTGGGTCTGTTTTCCATTGTTCAACAAAGAGGATTGTATTTTCACTGCCTTTTTTTTTTTTTTTAAACACTCAGGCAAATATAAGGAGCTCTGGTAGCATAGCAGTTATGAATCGGGCTGCTAACCTCAGGGTCAGCATTTCAAAACTATCAGCTGTTCCGTGGGAGAAAGATGAGGCTTTCTGCTCCCATAAAGATTTACAAACTTGGAAACCCTGTACAGGGTTGCTATGAGTTGGAATCGACTCCACGACACATTACCTCCACCAGACATATATAATGATTTACACCACCAAAGGGCACATTCTGCAAGTCTGCCTCCTGGCCACCAGCTCTCAGTCCCTCTCTTTCCATGTATCTAGAGTCCTCAGCTGCTCCCTCTCTCCATGTCCTCATCTCTGCCTAGGAGGGACTTTTCAATTTTTACTTTACACTTTCACATTGCAATAAACTATCTTTCCTTTGAGACTGAGAATCCCTGGAAGACGAGGGCTAAAGCTAATTCACCTTTGGGTCCTTATAATCAACCCTGGGATATATAGAAAGCATTCAGGAGATGTTTGCTGAATGAGCAAGCGAATGGAAAGATGTTTGGAAACAAATTTTTTTTTGTGGCTAAGTCTCGTCTTGTTCTTTATATTCAGTGATGAATGCACTTCCCCAAGAGTTTTAGTCTTTGCCTTGGTAAGTTGTCTGGAATATAAAGGTCTCAACCCTGAGCCCTGGCTTCTGCCACCAGAGCTCCCTACAGTCATCTGCTTGTGTCCTGCCCTCTCAGTGTGTTCTCTATGTTCCTAGGCCCCCACCACTCTGCCTTGGTGAGTACAGAGGGAGCTCTGGTAGACTCTTAACGAATAAGAATCAAGAAGCAGTGTTTAAAGGTATGCCATGATCTTCCATATCAGAAGAGAGTAGGGACCTTGAGACAAGCACTGTGACTGTCACAACTTAGTGAGAGCTTAGAATTTCATGTCTGTTACTCTTTTACCCATGTTCTTTTGTTGACACCACTGTAAGACACTTCAAATGCAGAGGACATACAGGCTCAGCTGTAGAGTCAACAAGGGAGCAAGGAATCTGGGAAGCACTTTATCACTTCACAGTCAGGGTTGGGTGGGGTGCTGGAGAAGAAAGTTCCCCTAAGGAGGTTTGTGGGTGGTACACAATTTTGATAGGAAAGAGAATCTGATTAAGGCTGCCTGAGAAGAAACTGAGGGTGTGAGAACCAACTGAGGCCCAAAAAAGGACATTGAGGCTGAGCAGAAAGGAAGCAGCCTCAGAACATATTTCCAGAATTAGGTCCCCTTCTCTTCACCGTCCCATCCATATCCCAAGAATAAAACTCCAGAAGCATGGCATGCCTGCTCTTCCATACAGGACTGCTTCCCTCACACCATCCTCTAAGGTGTTCCCTTGGCAGGAAGCACTGGAGTTCTCCTTTAGCTGGTGATGGAGTGGCCCTGGGCCATTCTCCAACCTCTGGGAACTTTTGTACTTCCCTCCATCTTTTTATAGATTTGGTCTGGACTGCTTGGGCCTAAACAGCAGCCCTTGGAGTCTTTGTTTCCCAGAAGGCTATAAGCACTACTGAGTGATGGGCAAGGAAGCAGTGGAGAAGAGAGGAAAAGAAATCTTAATGCTAGAAGATGTTCTTTGAGGAGACTGTATTGTTGGTCTCAAACCCATAGAGAGCTTTAGAGTGTGGACTATGACTAATGGCAGCAGACGGCTCTGCTATGTGGAAAACCTGAGACTGACCATGGCCAATGGCGGCCATCCAGATGGACTTGGGCACACAAGACAGAAGTGCTGGATGGTCTTGCACCTTTCAAGTGAAACAGAGTTGAGAGCAGTCAGGGGACGTGGTACTGCTGTGGAATGGAAGTGAATGGCAGACCATTTCTGCTTAATACTTTGCTGCCTCTTAATGCTTTTGGGAACAGTTAGAAAAGCCATTATTGCCTGAAGAAGTTAATGTGCCTCCTACACCTGGAATATAGCTGCCTTCCCTCTATTTTGAGCAAGGATTCTTTCTAAAAGAGCCAACAAAAATGTACCCATAAGCCTTTTCCTCTATGACCACTTTTAAATGATTACATAATCTGGTCTTTAGTCTAGCACTTTTAAAAAAGATCCTCTGTATTTTAAAAGAGAAATAGAGAAACAGAAAAGGTTCAAATGATCTAATGACTGTAAATAAAATTAGTGCTTGTTTATAACCAGGTTGGAGGAAATATTTGAAATCATCATGACTAAAAGTTAAAGTAATTATTAGTGTGGTATATTGGAAATGGTAGTTATAAGGTTCTACATTTCTTTCCTTTTTATCCTTCTTTATCTTGGTCACAGAGAAGCAAATTTAGTAACTTTGTTCTATAACTAGAGTTTAGTTCTTAACATGGATGGCATTTGTTGTATTTGGAAATGTGTCCTGAATTACAGTGGGACTAAGCAACAATTTTGAGATGAGAGATAAAACTGAAAGAAGCTTTGGAGAGAATATCTTCATGCACACTTACTTAAAAAATATTTTTATAGAATATAACTAAAACTTGACTTGTCTTGCAAAAGGGAAAATTGTCTAGGGCAATGGTAAAAGCATGAGCTTCCACAAGGCCAAGTTCAAGTTTAAGTGTTAGCTGAGTTAGCTTGGGCTTGTTTTCTCATCTTGAAAATTGCAATTTTTATAGTACCTACCACATAGGATCCTTGTAAGGATTAGCTATAATGAAAGGACCACATAGAAATTGCTTTAAAAAAATGGCAGGCATTTTTATTCTTAATAAAACCCCACAGGACCCTATTAAGCTTATGTAAGATATGAACACATTTTGAAAAAAAAAACCCACCCAGTTTAGAATGTTTACACTATATTTGTGAGAAGTTTCCAATGTGTTCTAGAGTACAGTAGCACCTTTAAAGTTTTCCAGGAAAGAATGAACTCCCCTCCATTATTCTAGGGATATATTTTTGAATGAACTTGAGTTGTGTAATGTAACCTGGCAAAGCGATTCCAATGAGCTCTGGTGAGAAAAGGCTACCCTCCCATGGGAAGGGGATAGATACATCTAAATACTGTCCTTTGATGGATGAAGAAATGGATTCTCATACAGAAAATCAGAAATGCAAGAACAGGCCCAAGTTAGGGGCCAGTAAGGACTGTACTATGTACTTTGACAAATTAAGTAGTCTCAAAATGCATTCTTGGCAGTGATCTGTTATAGATGGTATTTACCCTTTATAGGCCCCCCATTTTGGGTAGCCAATGCTTAAATTGCCCATCCCTGTCAACCCTGTGTACTGAGGGGGTGGGAGTGATCCTCATTGTAAAGATTTGTCCCCTTTTTTGAGCTACTACATCCATAAGTATAGGTAAAGTTCATAAAATTGTAGTAGGTTACTCTTCCCTCTCCCACCCCCCCTTCTTTCTTCTTCTAGTTGAGTTCTGATCATCCAGCCATTGAAGCCAGGTCAAGTGGGTACTATCTACAAATATGGGTGTTCTAATGCATCTCCCCTCACTTCATATCAGCTGGATGCTTCACTCTCCGCTCTAGTCCTTTGTGGCCATTTCACTGCCTCTGGGCCCAGGAGTCCCCAGGTCTTGCCATATTGCTAGCCATCCAGGTCTCCACCAGGGTTCACAGGGGTCTATTGAATGTGGTTGGACTTAGTTAGCAACTTCATTGCTGTTTTTCCCCCTTTTCCCCTTATTGGTGACCAACGTGTATTCTCCTTCAGTCTTAGTCTTGAAATGGAGTTTGCTCTGAGGGGTCCTGACTACTTGCCTTGTTGGCTCCTGGGTGAACAGCTTACTTGTTCTTGTAGTAATCAATCAGACTGCTGGTATTGTTTCTGATTTTTCCTGCCTGTCTTTCTTTCACGAAGTATCTTCTGTTTTTCTAGCTGCTCCAGGGTGGTCTACTTGTCCTTTCCAGTGGAAATTTCCTACCTCAGACAATTCTGGATAGGGTTCTGGATTCCACCTATGGTCTTATGCAATATAAAGGCTCCACAGGAAGCCTCTTTCACTGGGCAATTTCTAGCCCCCTTTAAGCTATTCCAATCAGTTGTAGGCTGAAGAAGGACTTACATGCTTTCTGTAGTGATGTTTCTCCTTATTCCTTCCTCCCCACATCAAGTGTCTATTTTACAATGGTAGGCAAGAGAAACCAAGATTCAAAAGACAGCCAAGCATGTTAACATATTTCCCCTCTTTTACCCCTTCAAACCATGATTCAATCCCTGTATCCATGAGCCCTGTTGTTCCAAGGTTGTGCATACATCATCATTTACCTCTGTCCCACTTAGCCCATGCAAGCCTGCCTAACTGATAAATAACTTTTTAAAACAACATAAAAAGTATGGTGTGGTGCTGTGGGCTAATGCATCAGGCTGCAAAGTCGTTTGAACTGCAAGGTTGGTGGCTCAAGCTTACCAGCTGCTCCTTGGAAACCTATACAGGGTCACTATGGGTCAGAATTGATTTGTCGGCACTTAACAACAACAATACTCATGGACCTGATGAGATGAAATACACAGGTATCAAATTGACTATATCTGTTGGAGACTATGGTGGAAAGGCTTCATATCAGCAACAAAAACAAGGCCAGGAAGAGACTGTGGAATAGATCATCAATAGCTCATATGCAAGTTCAGACAGAAGCTGAAGAAAATTAAAACTAGTTGACAAGAGCCAATATATAGCCTTGAACATAACCCACATGAACTTAGCATTTCAAGCTGTTGAACTGACCCTAGAGCATTGTTTATGTGACCCCAAATCCTGGGCTTATCTCAGAAGTGGCACCAAATCCTAAACCTGTTTCCAACATCTTACAATTCCTCTGGAGGTCCTGGTCAACCCCTCTTTCTGTCCAGCTGCCTCTGCTCCATGTCTTTTCCTATTTTTATCACGAGGGATCCGTAACAGGATTACCTAATTTCAGCTCACAGTGATAGGCTTTCTCAGGTTGGTTGCATTTCCAAGTATTTTTGTGAGCATAAACAAGAACCTTAGAAAAATTGCAGTGACACTTTCTCTCACAACATATGCTCTTGGATGTGCACATATCTCAAACTTGCTATATTTTCAAAAGAGTCTTTTAAAAAAATTAATATTAATCCTTTTTGAATAAACAACTTACACATTCCTTGCTTCATCTTCAGCCTCACTTCCTCTGCCCTGAACAACCCTGGCCACTCCACTGTCTTTATGGACAGAAATCTCCTTCTTGGTTTACCTGCTTAAGTCTATCTTTCTCCTGCCAGTTTCCCCAGCACAGCCAGAATAACCTTTGAAACATACATCTGACTTTGTCATATTTCTGTTTAGAACCCATGACAATTTTCTATCCTGAGGATAAAACATCCTGACATGGCCAGGCATTTTGCACATCCTCATATCATTTGGTTATGAGCTATCCCCCAGAGATCATGATCTTTCACAATGTCTTCTGTGCCTTCACACATGGCTCTTCCCTTGGCTTGATCATCTGTACCCTCACACCCCTTTTAGCACAATTTTCTTTTCTTTATGAATTGGTTTAATATCATCTCTTCTGTTGATGCTTTCCTTGATCTATTAGATACAGTTAACTGTACCCTAATGAAAAGATTGTGCATAACTTGATTAGGGACTTTACTCTATTTTGACTATTTATTTACACAGGGACACCCTTCATCTTTATATAATTTGTGTCAGTGTTCACCTTTTGATGAATTATGCATTGGTCATTGTTAACTTCTGTGATGTTTATTGAATTTTGGTCATTTGCAATGTAAATATCTATAATATCAAGCCATGATATTTTCAATCACCTCATATGCATGTGAAAGTTGAACAACAAAAAAGGAATACTGTAGAATTGACACATTTAAATTATAGTGTTGGTGAAGAATATTGAATATAGCATCAGGATTATCAGAAGAAGGAACATATCTATCTTAGAGGAAGTATAGGTAGAGTGTTCCATAGAAGTAAGGATGGCAAGACTTCATGTCACATACTTTGGACACGTTATCAGGAGGGACAGGTTCTGGAGGACATCATGCTTGGTAAAGTAGAGGATCAATAAAAAGAAGAATACCATTCATAAGATGGAATGACATAGTGGCTGCAACAATGACTCAAACATACCTACTATCATGAGAATGGTGTTGGACTGGGCAACATTTCATTGTTTATAGGTCACTAAGGTTAGAACTGACTCAATGGCACTTAACAACAAGACAAAATAAGCAATGCTGTCCAGTAGAGCTTTCATGAGTTAATGGGCATATTCTATATCTGCACTGTCCAATATGGTAGCCACGAGCTGGATTTAAATGTGTGAACCAGAGTGTCCATGGTTTGAGCCTGATAGATGCTCCATGGGAGAAGTATGAGGCTTTCTGCTCCTGCAAAGATTTAAGCCTCAGAAGCCCTATGCAGGGTTGCTATGAATCAGAAGAGACTCGATGGCACTTAACAACAACATTTATATCTAACATTTAACTAATTAAAATTCAATTTCATAGTCCTATTACCGATATGTCAAGCGCTCATTAGCCGCATATGGCTAGTGGTTACCATTTGGCATGGTGCAGATAAAGTACACTAACGATTAGAAAGAAAAAGGGAGATTTTGTTTCATAAAAGAGACCAGATTTACTAGTCTGATAGAGACAGACATAACCCGCAAGACTGTGGCCCATAGAACACTTTTCAAATCTGGAACTGAATTTATTCCTAGGGATCACCTTGCATTCCAACAACAGACAGCCATGTAAAGTGAATAATAACACTTGTGAGGAATGTCCTCCCCACAGCAGTTAACTATACAAGATCTAAAGCCAGGATTTGCTCCTAAACAAAGCTCAAAAGGTAGGAAGGAGTGAGAAAGAAGGATGAATGGACACAGGGAACCTAGGGAGGGAATGAAAAGAATGCTTTTACATGGAAAAGATTGAAACTAATGAATGCTGTGAAACAAAATGAGTATACATTATTGAGTGGTATATTAATTTGCTCTGAAAACTTTCACCCAAACCACAATGAAAACAAAACAAAACAAAAACAAGAATGGGAGATTCTGTGAAGATCCCAAGTTCCTGTAATGTCATGGTTGTTGTTGTTGTGTGCTGTGGAATCAGTTCCAACTCATAGTGACCGCGCATAGGGTTTCTGAGAGTGGTTGGTGGATTTGGTTACTTGACCTTTTGGTTAGCAGACTAGTGCTTATCCTACAGAGCCACACCCAGATCTGTAATAACATTACCACTATTCATTTGTTTTTCAAATATTTTATCTAGAAATTCTGCAAAAAGGGAAACTTTAATCTCTCTCTTGTTTTAAAGGAAGATTTTGTCCTTAAAGTGCATGAATTAATGTGGTTTCAGAGTGCTTTGATTGGAAACAGGAGTCTTTAAAAATTATAAAATAAAAGAATATTGCTACAGGCAGATAGATGAATTATGTCAGAGATGGAAGTTTCATTTAAGTCTGTGATGCAGTGAAATCACCCAATTTTTATATTTTAACTTAAAAAAAAAACTTTTTATTGTGAATTGAGTGAAAATTTACAGAGCAGATCATTAGTTTTACATTCAACAAATCATACACTTCATTTCATCTCAAAGGTTGCAATTCCTTCAGTATAACATCACTTATCCCACTTCCTTCTAATGTTTTAGTTTCCATTCCTTATTCTTTCTCAACTCTTCTGAATTTTGTCCTTAGGTAAATGCTTCCCTTTTGATTTCAAATGATTGACCATTCTATGGTGTGCATACCTCATCAGTGTTGTTGTCCCTGGTATAGCTATATATACCTATCTATTCCTTGGATGAGTTCAGTTCCAGAGTTGAAGGGTACCAAGGGTCATAGTTTCAGGGTTCCACTAGTCTCTATCTGATTGGTATACTCTGTATTTTTTATGATTTTGAGTTTTGTTTTACATTTTCTCCCACTCTATTAAGAACCTTCTGATGTGTTCCTTTTCAGAACAATTGGTAGTGATAATGAGACACCATCTAGTTCTTCTGGTCTCAGGGTCATGGAGACTGATGAGTTCCATTAGCCCATTGGATTAATTATTTCCAAGCACCTTCAATTTTCTTCTGTTTTCTTTCCTTTGGGATGTGAGAGACCAATAGTTGCACCTTTAAGATTCCAGTTGCTATTCACCAAAGTAGAATGTAGAATGCTGACTTTGTGGACTGTGTTATGGTAATTGACTATGGTGTCCCCAGAGACAATGATCCTGAGCCCCAGGCAACAGTAACAGAGTTTACCTTTGAAGATACATTTGTATCTTCACCAATTCTATGAAACATTTTTCTGCAAATATATATATGGGAGTGCTGTGGCTCTGTAGGATGAGCACTGGACAGGTAACCATAAGGTCAGTGGTTCAAACCCATCAGCTTTGTCACAGAAGAAGGATGAGGCTTTCTGATCATGCAAAAATTTACAAGCCTCAGAAACACTATATGAGTCAGTTGTTATGAGTCAGAACCAACTTGACAGCACTCAACAAACCACATATTTGTCAGTTTGCCTTGCTTGTTGCTGTCATTCTGGAAGTTATGCCACCAGTACATTAAATGCCAGCAGGGTTACCCATGGTGGACAGTTTTCAGCTGAGCTTCCAGATGAAGACAGACTAGGAAGAAGGAGAAATGGGCTACTTCCAAATATTTAGTCACTGAAAACCGTATGGCTAGCAGTGGGACACTGTCAGAACCAGAATATTGGCTCTTGAAACATGGTGAATAGCACTAGAATATTGCCAGATAAAGTGCTGGAAGATAAGCACCTTCGGTTGGAAGGCACTCAAAATATGACTGGGGAAGAGCTGTCTCCTCAAAGTACAGTTGACTGTGATAACATGGATGGAGTAAAGCTTTCAAGACATTCGCTTGCTGATGGGGCATAACTCAAAATGAGGAGAAAGAGTTGTAAGCATCCATTAATAATAGGAATATGGGTTGTACAAAGTATGAATCTAGGAAATTTAAAAGTTGTCAAGGATGAGATGGGATGCATAAACATCGATATCCTAGGCATTAGTGAGCAGAAATTTGCCAATTTGAATCTAACAATCACATAGTTTACTGTGTAATAATGACAAATTTAAGAGGAATGGTGTCATATTCATGATAAAAAAAATTTCAAGATCTATCTTAAAGTGCAGTGCTGTCTTTGCTAGGATAATGTTCATACATCTACAAGGAAAATCAGTTAATACAACTATTGTTCAAATTTACACACCAACCACTAAAGCCAGTGATGATGAAATTGAATTCTACAAACCTCTTCAGTCTGAAATTGATCAAACATGCAATCCGATGTATTGAATGAAGCTGCGAGCTAAGCCCTACAATGTTCACTAGACTCCTGTGAACCCGGGTAGAGACCTGGTTGGCCAGCAGTATGGAAAGACCTGGGGACTCTTGGGCCCAGAGTCAGTGACGTAGCCACAGAGGACTATATTGGAAAGTGAAGGGTCCAGCTGATAAAAAGAGAGGGCTTTGCATAAGAACATCCACACTTACAGATAATACCCACTTGGCCTGGCTTCAGTGACTAGATGATCAGAGCTCAACTAGAAGAAGAAAGAAGAGGAAAAAAAAAGAGTAATCTGATACAATTTGATTAACTTGATCTACACCTATGAATGCAGTAGCTCAAAAGAGGGAACAAATCTTTACAGTGAGGATCATTCCCACCCCTGCCATACACAGAGTAGACAGGGATGCACAACTTGGACACTGGCTACCCAAAATGGGGGGAGAGGGCTACAAAGGCAAGAAGTGACTGGCTTACAAGCTTTCAAGAGGGAGCCTAGATCCAGTGGGTGCTGAGGAAGACAGAATCTCCACTGAGTAGTATCCAATCTGTCTGGTCAGGACTGATCAAAGGAGATGCGGATAGGTCTCTTGTGATACAATAGCGAATAATTGTTATCAGGACTGACTGTGAGGGTTGGAGATGTAAAGGTAAACATTTTGTAGCAAAAGGAGGGGCGTGATTGACTTTGCAGTCTAGGAGTGGAGGTCCCTGGGACCATCAAGAAAGAAGAGCAGAGAGCGGGACCCTACCCAGAGAAGCAGTGACACCAGAGATGGAGGCAGAGATGATCATGTGGAAAGATGGAGTGGCTGGGGACTTTAGACCAAGAGAGGGAGAGGGGCTGTGTGCTGACGACCAGGGGGCAGGCTTGCAGGGTATACCCTTTGGTTGGTTGATGATGCAAGGAGGGTATTGTAATCATTGCAATGAAATGAAATACAATAGGATGAATGTGAAACTGAAGTGGGACAGGGGCAAATAAGGATGTATGCAAG
>NW_006408649.1:6599117-6608588 GCF_000296735.1 Chrysochloris asiatica | reverse complement strand
TTAGACCAAGAGAGGGAGAGGGGCTGTGTGCTGACGACCAGGGGGCAGGCTTGCAGGGTATACCCTTTGATTGGTTGATGATGCATGGAGGGTATTGTAACCACTGCAGTGAAAGTTAATATGATAGGATGAATGTAAAGCTAATGTTCTCCCACTATCACATAATTCACAATAAAACATTAAAAAAAAAAAAAAGATGTAGTGATAATTACTGGTAATTGGAATGCAAAGGTTGGACCCAAAGAGGAAGGATCAGCAGTTGGAAAACATGGTTGGAAATCATATGATAGAATTTTGCAAGACAAATGACTTGTTCATTGCAAATACCTTTCTAAAACAACATAAAAGATGACTAAACACGCAGACCTTATCACATGAAATACACAGAAATAAAATTACCTACATCTGTGGAAACAGGCAGTGGAAAAGTTCCATATCCTTAACCAAAACAAAGGCCAGGGGCAGATTGTAGAACAGGCCATCAATTGCTCATATGCAAGTTCAGATTGAAACTGAAGTTAACTAAAATAAGTTCATGAGAGCCAAAATATGACCTTGAGCACATCCCAAATAAATTTAGAGATCATCTGAAGAATAGAATTGGTAAGTTAGACACTGGTGACTGAAGACCAGAGTGTTGTAAGATGACATCAATAACATCATACAGGAAGTAAGCAAAAGATCATTAAGAAAACAAGAAAGATGGAAAAGGTCAAAAATGAATGTCAGAAGAGACTCTGAAACTTGCTGTCCAGCATGGATATGCTAAAACAAATACAAAAAAATTAGGTAAAAGAGCTCAACAAAAAATTTCAAAGGGCAGCCCTAGAAGACAAAGTCAAATATTATAATGAACTGTGTAAAAACCTGGAGTTAGAAAACCAAAAGGGAAGAATGCACTTAGCATTTCTCAAGCTGAAGGAAGTGAAGACAAAAATTTAAGTCTTTACTTGCAATACTGAAGGATACTATTGGCAAAATATTGAATGATGCAGAAAGCATCAAAAGAAGATGGAAGGAACACACCGAGATACTGTACCAAAAAGAAATAGTCTATGGTAAACCATTTCAAGAGGTAGCATATGATCATGAATTAATGACACTGAAGGTAGAAGTTCAAGGTGCACTGAAGGCATTGGCAAAGAACAAGATTTGGAAATTGATGGAATACAAATTTAGGTCTTCCAACAAGCTGAGACAACACTAGAGGCACTCACTCAATGATGCCAAGAAATTTGGAAGATAACTATTTAGCCAACTGATTAGGCGAGATTCATATATGTGCCCATTCCAAAGGGAGCTGACTCAACAAAAGGCAGAAATCATTGGACAATATCATTAATATCGCATGGAAGTTAACTTTTGTTAAAGGTATTTAAAAAATGGTTGCAAAGTACATTGGAAGGGAGCTGCCAGAGGTTCAGGGCACATTCAGAACAGGACATGGAATGAAAGATATCATTGCTGATGTCAGATGGATCATGACTAAAAGCAGTGAATACCAGAAAGATTTATTAACTATGCTAAGACTTTTGATTGTATGGACCATGCCAAGCTATGGACAACATTGCAGAGAATGAATATTCCAGAACACTTAATTGTGCTCATGAAGAACCTGCACATAGACCAAAAGGCAGTCATTCAAACAGAACACTGGGCACACTGAATGGTTTAAAACCAGGAAAGGTATGCACCAGGACTGTATTCTTTCATCATACTTATTCAATCTGTATGCTAAGCAAATAATACAAGAAACTGGATTATATGAATAAGAACATGGCATCAGAATTGGAGGAAACCTTGTTAACAACCTGTGATCTGCAGAAGATATAATCTTGCTTGCTGGAAGGGAAGAGGACTTAAAATACTTACTGATGAAGATCAAATACCACAGCCTTTGGTATGGATGCACCTCAATGTAAAGAAAACAAAAATCTTCATCACCGGACCAATAAATAACATCAAGATAAATGGAGAAAAAAATGAAAGTTGATAAAGACTTCAATTTTCTTAGATAAACCATCATTACTCTTGGAAGTAGCAGTCAAGAAATCAAACGATGTATTGCATTAGGCAAATCTGCTTCAGAATACCTCTTTAAAGTGTTCAAACACAAAGATGTCATTTTTGAGGACTAAGGTGTGCTTGACCCTTAGTATTCTCTGCTTTCAGTCAAGATCCAGCTGACATCAGCAATGTAATACCAAAAGATGGTATTTCAATAGCCTCATATGCATAAGAAAGTTGGACAATGAATAAGGAAGGCCATAGAAGAAACGATGTATTTGAGGGATGTTGTTGGAGGAGAGTATTAAAAATACCATGGACTGCCAGAAGAATTAAAAAAATCTATATTGGAAGAAGTACAGCCAGAATGCTCCTTAGAAGCCAGGATAGACAGATTTCACTTCTCAAACTTAAGCCATATTATCAGGAGGGACCAGTTGCTGGAGAAGGACATCATGCTTGGTAAAGTGGAGGGTCAGACAAAAAGAGGAAGCCTCCCAATGAGATATATTGGCACAATGACAGCTGCAATGGGCTAAATTGTAGCAACAATTTTGAGATTGGTGCAGGACTGGGCAGTATATCATTTTGTTGTGCCTAAGGTCGTTATGAGTTGGCACTAACTTGACAGCACCTAACAAAAAACAGCATTTTATATATATATATATATACATTCTTCCAACAAATAACAACAAATTAGCCATCTCTGCATATAGCTTCCAATGTAATAATTAACCTGGTCTTTTGAAGCCTTCCTTTTTGTTTGCCATCTAATAAATCCTGAACTTAATCATTGGGTGATAAATGTTTTATGCTAGATGTAAATCTTGGGTTTTATTATCTTTTACCATAGCTCTTATTTAATGTTACAATTTACATACATCTTAGTGCTCTAGTTTTAATCACCATTCCTACTTCATTTATTTAGCATCACCTGAGGCCCCATCTTGTAGGTAGGTGTTGAGAGACAGAGATGAATCTGACATTGAATGGATCCTCCAGGGCCTTCATTATAGAGTCAGAGAGAAAGTTAGGTGAACACAGGCAACTAGAGTTGCTTCCATGTGATAAGTGCTGAGGCAGGAACAAGTTACTATGGGAAGACCAAGGAGGGGATACTGCTCTTTCCCTTGGGGAGATTGGGAAAGTTTCATAAAGCAAATGTTGTAGAATAGAACTCAGGGAATTAGAAGTTCACCTGTAGGAACAGGTCAATGCAACAAGAAGAAGCACTATGAAAAAGATGTTGAAGCCTGCAATTTTCTGGAAAAGAGTGAGGAGCTTCATGACACTGAACACGGAATATGGGAGTGTTAGGCCTGGGTTGGTGGAAAATTTGGTGAAAATGAAACCTGCAAATTACCATTAGATATATAAATAAAATATTTTGACATTTGGGTAGGAAGTTCTTGCCATTAATTTTAAGGACAGACTACTTGGATGTTGTAGCCAAAGGCCCATGAATTTTTGAGTTGGATAGACTTAGCATTGAATGGCTCCTCAGCTATTTTGTTACATAAAACTATGTCAAGCAGTCTAACTTTTCCAAGTCTCAGCTGTCTCATCTGTGAGTTATGACTAGTCTTTTCTATCTGGAATGTTCTTCCTCTATGTATCTGCATGGCTAACACCATTCTCTCCTTAAATATCATTTTTTTCAGTGAGGAATATTCTGAACTTTGCAGAATCAATCTTGCCATATTAATAAATTCTTATCTCTTTGATTCTGCTCTACTTTTTTTCTTTATTCCTCATAACACGTCATCATTTTAATATTCCCAGTTCTGTTCATTAGTTAGGATCGTCTGCTTGGGTGTCTCAATTATTTTCCATTTGGCCTCTCTAGGAGGATAGTCCATTTCTTATTTGATGGTGTCAGTGTTTCAAGAGAACAGATCCTAATAAGATTATCAAGTTTCTAAATGGGTCATACTTGCTAATATTCTACTGGCTAAATACTGGTCCACAAGGTCATTTGAACCACAAGGTTGATGGTTCAACCAGAACGTGCCAAGGATTTAATTTTACTTGAATGTATAATGAACACTCATGGAAGGAGCATTCAAGAAATCAAATGGTGTATTGCATTGGGCAAATCTGCTGCAAAAGCCCTCTTTAAAGTGGTAAAATGCAAATATGTTACTTTGAGGACTAAGGTGCACCCATTTGCATTGTTATGTATGTGAAAGCTGGGCAATGGATAAAGAAGACCAAAGAAGATTAATGCCTTTGAATTATGGTGCTGGCAAAGAATGGAGAGTCATAAGAACAAACAAATCTGTTTTGAAAGAAATACAATCAGAATTTTCCTTAGATGTAAGGATTATAAGACTTCATCTCACCAATTTTGGCTATGTTATCAGGAGGGTCCAGACCCTGGAGAAGGACATCATACTTAGTAGAGGGCCAGAAAAAAAGTGGAAGACCGTCAATGAGATGGATTAACACAGTGACTGCAACAGTGCACTCAAACATACCAGTGATTGCATGGCACAGAACTGGGCAGTGTTTTAATATGCTGTATGTAAGATCATTATGAGTCAGAACTGACTCAATGGTACCTAACAACAACAATGCAAGTCACATGACCAACCCAAAATCTATGTGGGAGGGGACTACACAAGAGTGCACAATGGTAGGAGGCATGATTCATAGAGGGCATTAATAATACAATTAACCACACACATTCCACATATTCCTGCATATTTGGTGGCAGTAACAACTTCATAATATATATTTTCCCATAAACTCTGTAATAATTGCCTGTCAGATTCCTCAAGACCATGGAGACAGAGCGACTTGGCTGTTGAGGAGAGGAAGGATTTTTGAATAACACTTATTGACTCGCTGAGTTTGGCTTAGTTAAGGTAGAAAATTCTAAAACCCTAATTTTCTCCCCAAACACAAGCCCAATCCCCTCTCTGAAACTAAGGTCATTTAATTTTAGTTCTGTCCATGATAACCCCATTTCTCTCTAACCTCCAACTCTGCCCTTTGTAATTTTTTTTTCCCATTCTTTTTTTTTACAGATAAATATTATATAGTAGAATGCTTATCCATCCTTTATTCTCAAGTATGGTTTGGATTATGGGCTATTCAGGGAATCCTGAGTAGTTCAATAATGAGCAGAACACAGGACACTTATGAGCAACTGTGGAGTAGTTAAAATGGCTGAGAGAGAAACATGGGGTGATGTTTCATTCTCCGTTCACGTCATTGAGGAGAAAGGAAGGAGTAATTAAGATGGTTGGGCAATGCTTCACATAGGGAGAAAACCTCTGCATGCTAAAAGCAAGTCAGCAGAGATGTGGCTCAGGAAAGGGAATGAGGTGATTTGGAGATGGCTCATTAACACGAAAATGAAGTGATACATAGAATACAAGCAGAAGGAAGGAACTGGTTAAGTGTTGCTCCTGAGAAGCTTATAACATTAACGGAGTATTTTGAAAATTTTATGCTCAAATATCAAGATAGAATAAAAATCAGAGTTCTTTATTCCAACTCATCATGTTGACTAATGACATTTTCTTTACCACAATTCTGCTAATTGAGAAGAGAAAATGAATGTTAGCTGATTTCATTTCAAATTAACCTTTGGCTAATTGCCTTGGTGGGAATTAGTTTTTCATTCCCCAGTGTTTCAATCTAAGCAAACCCTTCTCAGAGGGACCCTGTCCCTGCACCAGTAGAGTTGTCCTGCCTTCATGCTGGGCTAGGAAAGAAAGAGATGGGAATTCTGGGTATGCTTAAAGATTTTCTTTCTGTCCATGACCATCCTTTGCTTTAAAGTCTCTGTTTTTCTTCAACTGGCTTTGTGTTGAAGGATGGAATTGGATGAAGGAGATTCAGTCCCTACCCTCAGGTGTATCAGCTAGCTTTTGTCCTTGTCAACAAAATGTCCTCCACTTGAGGGTCACATGACATCGGTATCAAAATCACCTGGTTGCTTTGTTGAAGTTGGTTTTTGAGCCCCATACTGTATGATCTGAACAGTATACCCAGTCAAGATCATTATAGGTTTAATTATGCTTACTTACTAAGCTATAGTGGGAAATTTCACATTTTTCAGCAAACCAAAGATTTGGTTCTAGGTATGGCTGGAATCTGTCTCTTTCTCAAACCCACAGCACCTTCCTACCGAATCAAAGCCTCTTTTCAAATTTACAAGTCCTGACAGGGATAGAGTACCCAGTAAGCAAGACTGTTATTGTTGTTAAGTTCATCAAGTCGATTCTGACTCATAGCGACCCTTTATGGTGTTTCCAAGGAGCAGCTGGTAGGTTTGAACCACCGACTTTGCAGGTAGCCGTCCAATGCTTATCCTGCAGTGCCATACCAGGACTTCAGTAAGCAATGGTTTATTTGAAGCATTTATTTGAACTTTTGCTCACTCTATATGGGTAAGTAAGCATAAGTAATCATGTGTTTATCTTGCTTATTGGGTAAAATGCCCTTGGATCTGAATCAAAATATTTCTGTTGAGGTCCTGGGATCTGCGTTTTTTAGCAAACTCTGAAAGTGATGCTTTTGCACACCTTCTCCTCCCTCAAGCCTAGCCCCGCTTTCCTGAACAACCTGTAAAACCACAGGAAGCAGCATGCAAAATAACCCTTTTCTGCTACTTCCAGAATACACCTTGGCACAATTTGGTGTCTCCCGGTTTCTTTTCTCTCTCATTCCCATCTCTGCTTGTGAGAACAAGAATGACTGAATGGGTTTTAAAGGGTTAAAAAACAAGAATGACATGAAGTTTGCTGCCTGACTTCTGGTCAGAGTGGAAGGAAAAAAAGCCTTACTGAAAGTGGGTTGTGATATCTTCCAAAGATAGGAAGTGAAGACCAGACTGGTTAGTTGTGCAAATGAGCTGAAGCTCTTAGCCCTGCTACCTATTTATCCCAGGTGCTTTGGGAAGTTGTGTCTTCTGATGGTGCAGTGCCATTTCTGTGAATACAATCAAGATGTAGACTCGTGTGTGTTTGCTGCATGGAATTGCACTTTGTAATTTGTTACTTCTTCCCATTACAATCTTCATCTTTTTTGCGGGAAGGCAAGAGCTGCAATTGGTGTCTTATGATTGCAGGCCCAAACTCTTTATCGTCTCTGAAATCCTGTCCTGTTCTCTGAACTGCAAATCTGGATGTAAAATGCATCTGACTTTTTAAAAAGCTGAATTTTTTTTCTTGTTATATGATAGCTGTGTATTTAGGACAAAGATGTTTGAGGTTTTTACAAAAACACAAATGGTTTCATGCCATGACAGATAGGAAACATGTGTGCTACTGATGTTCTGATACTTCTGGGGCTATTTAGGAGACCATGAGCTTCTCATGGATCATTAACCCCTTTTCTGTTGGGTGGTATTTCTTTGGAACTTCCCTCCCAAAAGCTGCAGAGTAAGCAAAAGGAGCAATGATGAACTACTATCTATTTTTAAATGCTGTTAGGAATATCACATTTACTATCTCTTTGACTTCCACAACAAATGTGAAGTAGTTACCAATGTGTAGATGAGAAAACTGAGGATGGAGAGAACAAATAAATTGTCTACAAACTCATCTTTATGGCCCTTCATTGTTTTTGCTTCATTGTTGTTGTTGTTAAGTGCCGTCGAGTTGATTCTGACCCATAGCGACCCTGCATAGGGTTTCCGAGGCTGTAAATCTTTATAGGAGCAGAAAGCCTCATCTTTCTCCCGTGGAACCGCTGGTAGTTTCGAACTGCTGACCTTGAGATTAGCAGCCCAATTTGTAACCACTACACTACCAGAGCATTAAAAATGTCACACTTTTCCTGAAAAAGAAAAAAAAAAGGTCTCAATTAAACCATGTCTACCAGCTGCTTCTTGGAAACCCTATACAAGGTCGCTAAGAGTCAGGACTGACTAGATAGCACTTTAACAACAACAGTCAACATTGACTGTAATATGTTTGCATGATGACTGCTCTTTCATTTTTCATACTTCAGATACCAACCTTTTCTCTACCTTTATCATTTCGAGGTTGCTGAGTGAACTGTCTCCGGACAAAGAATGGACTTTGCTCGAGTCTTGAGCTCACTCTTATTCTCTGCATTATCCAATGAACAAAATGTGAAACCAAACAACAAGGATCTATTTAGTTCACTGTGCAGAGAGAAAGCCTAAACAATATTGCTTAGCCAATGGCCACCCTTGTAAAAAAGTTATTCCCACTGGTGGAATGAACTCTACAAAAACGACATTCTTTCCTCACCCACCCATTGCATTTCAGAAAAGTTGGAATGCATAAATAAAAAATACCTTTGTCCATAATGACAGCCCTAAAACTACTGTCAACTTCTGGAGATTGCTGAGGGTGATGTCTTGTAGCTGGCTTGTACCAGCCTGAGAAAGCTGATTGTATGTATCTGTTCTCCATGCCTTGTTCCGAGATAAAGTGACATTATGTCGGGTAGCTTGAAATTGACTATAGTGGGGGTATTTATATCATAAGAATTGGTGCATGATATAAACCAGGCCTCCTCATCCTCTTTCTTCTTCCATTTGTATTATTAGATATTTATCAGCACACATATGGTTATTAGTATCCAGTACTTCCCCTGCCCCACCCCTCATGTTTTAAGAGCAGTGTATCTAATTTTTCATTAAAGTTTAAGCATTTCCTCCTGGTATAAAATAATTTATAAGCACCATTTATTAAATAGAAGCAAAATTCTCTACAGAATAGATGTATGTTTATTATTTAAGGGTTCAAATTATTGGGCATATCTATTATTTCCAATTATTAAAAGTTGTGCTTCAGTGAGCATGTTTCGGTATAAAGCATCAGGTCCCAGATCTAGAAGCTCTAGGTAAACTGACAAGGAATTGTCTGCCTCCTCATGAGTTGTATCTTGTGTTTTCTCAAAACAGAAAACGGAATGCTCAGAGTTTCAGTTGTCTCTCCATCCCTCTCTTCTCATTAACTCTGGAGCTCCTTGAAGACAGTGACTCGAATTTTGCTCAGCACTCAGTATAGGACTTGCCTTATAGAAAATGTTCAGTTACTGATGGTTAATCGAGACAACATCTCTTTATGTCTAAAACAGTCATGTCAATTTGTAATAGTGACTATGCTTCCACCAAACCATAGAGAGATCAATAAAATCAATAAAAACAGCAACCTATTTTTCTTGCTGTAAGCGAAAAATACCACATGAAGATAAAGTAGAGGGGAAAAAGGATGTCCTCTTGAATGTTTGAAGGTGATTGAAGGTTTTGGAATACTGAAGAATATGAACTGGGATCAACCCCAGCTCCTTCAGGATGACTTCTCTGACTTTTTCAGTAGTCATTCATTCCTTTTTCCTCAGATCTTCAACAATGTCTTCTCCAACCAAGTGTTATATCTTTAAAATTACCTGTCCCACCCAAGTAGCATGAAATCAATGGCTAATAAGAGCAAATCTCAGATTATCTATGCTTTTTATAGATATATACTCATATCT
>NW_006408649.1:6573459-6597776 GCF_000296735.1 Chrysochloris asiatica | reverse complement strand
TTTGATGAATATGAGAAAATAAAAGGAGGTATTGGCATATACTCATCATTCTGCGCTGCGATTATTTTCTAAGGAATGTAGGCCACTCTCTACATTTTTCATTTTGGAAACTTTGAATAGGAAATTCTACCCTTGTCTCCACCCTCCTGCATTCCCCCTTCCAGTACCCTAGCTTCACCTTCAGATCCAAATTTTGCCTTCTTTCTGCAGTGTCTATCTCTATCTTGTTCCTTATCCAGCTGTATCCTGTATCTTGCAGATTTTACTTTTTGTGTTTGGCTTTTTTGCCTCTGTAGTAAAGAAGGACTGATGCAGTTGAGAGTAGTGTTGGTGGTTGTGTGCCAACAAGGTGGTTCTAATTCATAGAGACCCTACATAGGATTTCCAAGGCTGTAAATCTTTACAGGAGTAGAAAGCCTCATCTTTCTTCTGTGGAGTGACTGGGAGATTCAAACTGCTGGTCTTGTGGTTAGGAACCCAACTTGTAAACCCACTGTAGTACCAGGCATTTAAGAGTAGGGATCATGTTTTGCTCTTGCTCTTACAGCAGCTGGATGCTGGTCAGTGAGAGCCCAGGACATGCTCAGTGATTGGGGTAAGAGGTCTTCTTACAAGGAGGTATTATACTTTTCTCTCTTAAAATAATTTCATACTAACAATTTCACTTTAATTTCCTGATCCCTTAGAACACATAATTAGGTTCTAGACCCAAGGTTTCCTTAAAGGATCAAGTTAGTCAATCTATATGCTGAGCAAATAATACAAGAAACTGAATTATATGAAGAACATGGCATCAGAATTGGAGAAAGACTCGATAACGGCCTGTGATCTGCAGATGATAAAATCTTGCTTGCTACAAGTTAAGAGGACTTGAAATGCTTACTGATTTCAAAATGCTCACAGCTTTCAAAATGGATTGCACTTCAATGCAAAGAAAGCAAAAATTCTCACAATGGGACCAATAAATAGCACCATGATAAATGGAGAAAGGATAGAAATTGTCAAAGACTTCTTTTTGCTTGGATCCACAATCAACACTCAAGGAAGTGGCAGTCAAGAAATCAAACTACCAATTGCATTAGGCAAATCTGTTGCAAAAGACCTCTTTAAAGTTTTCAAGAGCAATTGCTGTCAGTTTTAGGGGCTAAGGTGTGCCTGACACAAGCCATGGTGATTTCTATAGCCTCATATGCATGTGAAAGTTGAACAATGAATAAGCAAGACTGTTGAAAAATCAATGCATTTGAATTACAGTGTTGGAGAAGAATGTTAGAAGTACCATGGACTGCCAGAAGAACAAACAAATCTGTGTTGGGAGAAGTCTGCCAGAACGTTCTTTAGAAGTCAGGATGGGGAGACTTTGCTTCTCATACTTGAGACTTATTATCAGGAGGCATCAGTTTTTGGAGAAGGATATCATGCTTGGTAAAGTGGATGTTCGGAGAAAAAGTAGAAGACCTCCAATGAGATGGACTGATACAGTGGCAGTGTTATAGTATAACTGATACCCCCCATTTGAAATATTATAGTATAACTAACAGCCCCAATTGCCATTTGAAATATTATAGCATAGTTCACCCTGCTCTCCCTTTTCCCCCCACCTCACCCTATGGAAAAATAATAAGTAAACGTCTTACAGAAAAACTTTGAAGGCCAGAATGACCCAAGAACACCTGAACAAATAGGATAACTTAGCCCATCCATACAACCAAGATAAGGGTTTATTGGTGGGTTTACTCCCACTTACAGGATAAGGGTCTGCAGAATTTACCACTCCAGCTGACAAGACAAGTCTTTGTGTTCTAACCGCTCTATGTATCTTGTATAAAGGCCTGTTCCCCTCTTCACTTCGGGGTCAGAGTGATTTGGGTTTGAGCTGTCACTTTGGCTTTGCTCTTTAAATTTTCCCAATTGAGTTCTTTCTGACTTGCGCTGCCACAACAGCAGCATCAATGGGCTCAAATGTAACAATCGTGACTAGGGCACAGGAGTAGACAGTGTTTCATTCTGTTGTGTATAAGGTCACTATGAGTTGGAACCGACTCAATGGCACCTAACAACAAACCTACAGAATGGAAGATGCTTTTCTAGTTTTGTTTGTTTAGTTTTGGAAGTTCTTTTTCATCTCAACTAACATAAATCTTTCCTGGCTGATTCTGTATGCCCAGAAGATTGGAGGACAATGCCTTCCTTTAAGTTCTAGCACTGGACAAAGTTGGGTCAAGCAGTTAGCACTAGCCTAGCCAGGACACAGAGTTGCTGCTTTTGAAACTTTGTGCTTCACATCTGCATCTTGGGTCATCATGGTATCTACATTAATCATGTTAAAAGACAGGGCCACCAGGATGGAGACCTGGCAAGACACCAAGGATAAGGATGGATAATACAAAGGTACAGTGATGAAAGCTGTAGAAGAAGACAGGTCACAGTCTGCCTGACAGACACCTGGCTCTCTAACGAGGGTCACCTGGAATTAGTAATATAGACTTTCTCTGAATTGAATGATAAATATGATGCCTGTAGTTATGAAAAAATGAACTGTGTAGTAAATGTCATTAAATGATATAGATAAACCTGTGTCCAGCAATTACTGGCTGAGTAACTTTAAGCCTTTCAGGACCTCAGTTTTTATAACTGTAAATAGGGCTTTTTGTTAGCACTTTGTAATATAAATCAAATAATAGGTATGTGAAGTATTTAGCACAATTTATGTCTTATGGTAAATTGGCAAAAATGGTACTTGATATGGGGCATTAATTTATTAACATCCCAACTAACTAGAAACCCTCAGAGATTTTTAGGCATCAGAAGTAATTTGACCCGAGGCAATAAAAACTTTGTGGAGATGCTAGTGCTTGTAGGGTGTAGAGCAGACAAGATGTTCTCTTCACAGAATAAAGTCTGAGCTCAGATTATTCTTACTTGGGGAGCCAGGGGAGGGGAGAGGAGATCCATCCCTGAAAGAGTCTGAAAGTGGTAAGCCATTATACCATGTGAAGTCCCATGAAATTTCAGGGAAATTCTCTTCTATTTAAATGAATTAATTGCCAAGCCCAGCGAACTATATGTTCTAGTAGTAAAAGCTATTAGCCTTCAGGGCCCTCTTGTACATTTATTTGTGGGTTGATCCACCCTCTTGTTTGTTTTTGAAAAGGAGTAGAAACATTTACAGACAAAGCAACCACTTTCTTGAACTGCTCAGCAATTCCAGGGTGGTCAAGGATAAATGCATCACTGTAGCTGCTGGCGGAGTTGGTGGGTTTGGTTTGTTGACAACTGTGGCATCAGCATCCTGGATGGGATTTTCACCAAAAGAACCCATAGAATAGTTGAAAGCCTCTCTCCTAGTCCACAATGTTAGATTGCACAATTTCCCTCAATGTCTTGTGAAGCATATACTAATCATGTGTATGGCATGATTTAGAAGTGGAGGATGAAAATCATTTGGGAAGGAAACAGTTCTTTTTCTTCTGAGTCTATAAAATACATGAGGCAGTCTCTGGCCTTCTGCTAAGCAAAGAAGGATAAATATAGAGAGCTCTGAGGCTGGGAAGGAGACACAGCATAAATGAGACTATATGAAGCCTTGCGTGGGTATGTGCCCTGGAGCACACACAAGGCACAGAGATCAATCCTGCTGCCTCTCCAGAAGGCTTATGGGATACAAAACACCCTCTCTCCAAGCTTGTTATGACCACGCATAGGAACAAAACTGCACTGCAGGAATCAGGCATTGATCCTGCTGGAAAATGAACACAGGGTCCGTAATGGGGCTGAAAGTTTCTTTTCCACTTCCTGATATGTGGTGGTGTAGGGTACTGTAGTCCTGGTGTGGTGCTGTGGGTTAATGCGCCAGACTGCAAAGCAGTTTGAACTGCAAGGTAGGCAGTTCAAGCTCACCAGCTGCTCCTTGGAAACCCTACACAGGGTCGCTATGGGTCGGAACCGACTTGATGGCACTTAACAACAACAACAAGGGTACTGCAGAATGCTGAAGGGACAGGCAAGGGCTCCTCTAGGCTCCACCTTTGTGCCCTCCCTTGGAGTCTTGATAGAGGACTGCTCCCTGTGAAGACCTTCTCAAGGGTAGACACCAGGGTTTCTTTCTCTCTACTTCCCAATACCTGGCTCATGGCAGACCCTTCTGGGGAGTACATCTGCCAGGGTGGGCATTGGCAACACCTGCTTGTGGGCACTGTGTAGAGAAGAAACAAGAGACTATATCTCTGTAGTCAGCAGGCAGCGCTTGAACAGCATGGACACACCTTCTAGGGGTGGGCCCTGACCTGACCAAGTCACTCCTTTGTCCAGATGGGAATAATAATTTTTATTATTAATTGGTATTATTATGGGGATTAAATGACATAGCATTTGTCAAGCTTTTGGTACGGTGCCTCATAAAAATGAATGTACTTCCTCTCCCATGTGCTCTTTTCCATTTGTTAATTTTCTTATTGCTGAAAAATTTTCACTCAATTGCAGGAAGAGTGGACATAACTCTGGGCTTTGAAATGGCGTATCTCTTTTCCTGCAGGGCTTGCCTGTGACTTTGAGCAAATGGGTTACCTTCTTGATTTCTGTGGTGCTCTTCTCATTGGCAGTACCTGGTCCTAGCCCAGGGTGTGAACCGTGGCATCAGAATGTCTGTGTTCTAATTCCAGCTCCCTTCTGATGAGCTGGGGAATTACTTAACCTCCCTTTGTGGCTATCCTAATTTGCAAAAACAAAAGTATAATAATGGTTTCTGCCTCACTGGGCTGTGATAGGGATTAAAATAGATAAATATCTGTAAACTGCTTGCTGTTGTCAGTTGCTGGGAGTCAGCTTTGACTCATGGGGACCTATGCAGGTTAAGAAACATCAGCTGGTCCTGACCATCATCATGACTGTTGGCGTGCCCAAGTCCTCTGTTTTAGCCACTGTGCAGTTTCAGTGCCTTCCAACCTATGTGGCTAATCTTCTAGGACTATATCAGATGATATTCTGGTGTGATCCATAGGCTCTTGGCTAATATTTGGAATTAGGTCACTAGGCCTTTTATGCTAGTCCATCTCAATCTGGAAACTCCACTGAAACCTACCTACATGTGGGACCTTGCTGGCATTTGAAATACTGGTTTCATAGCTCCAACATCAGAGCAACATGTAAGCCACCATAGTAAAACAAACAGAAAGACAAAGGTTAGCGATTACTAAGTATTAGCTACTATGTCTTCTTTTTTTAAAGAACAACTCAGCAAAATAAAATTCTGGTTTATTGTTGGACAACATTTTTTCATACATACATCAAACAGGCCAATACAGCAAAATAAACAGCAACTTCATAGACAAAAAGAAAGAAAAAAAAATTATCTTTGGCCTGTTTTAACTATCTCATACAAACCAGCTACTTATCATACAGCTAAGTACACACGCAAAAAAGTTACTGGAATACTTGAAATAAGATTGTAATTTTTTTTTGTTTTTTTACAGGTTTTTTTTTTTTTCTCCTTTGAGATTATAATCAACATGGTCACACCACAAGTAAAGTCAGAATTAGGACAGAATGCTCCAAAGCCTGGTTTGGTCATGTGAGATCATTAAAAAAGGTCTACTAATGATACATACAAAAATAGAAAATGTACATAAAAAATACAAATAAATGTTCCCTTTTAAAGTACTTTTAAGAAAAAACATCAGGGCCTTGGAAGTTTTGGTTCGTTTTCTCTCCCCTGTTGCAGATTCACGTTGTGGCTTTGGTTTGATGCTGGTGAGTTAGGGTTATCGGAGGCTGGCGCTGCCCAAAGTGGGCGGGTGGGACTCTCTCTACTCAAAGGTGACCACATTTAGATTCTGAGATGGTAAAGTGGAAGGTGACTAGGTCACGGTGGGCAATGCCAATAATACTACTAACCTTGATGGCATCAATAGATATAAACAAATGAATAAAGAGTGTGAAACACCTTTCAGATTTAATCAGCCTCTAAACTGGTATGGTTCTGTGGGTTAATGCACTGGACTGCAAAGTTGGTTTGAATCACAAAGTTAGCTGTTCAAGCTCACCAGCTGCTCCTTGAAAACTTTATACAGGGTCACTATGGGTTGGGACTGACTGGACAGCATTAAAATATCAACAACAAAGTAGAACCAACAAGTCCCTATGTTCCCTATGTATGTTCCACAAAATTAAGTACCTGGTGTGGCACTGTAGGATAAGCACTTTACTGCAAGGTTGGTTTGAACCACAAAGTAGGTGGTTCAAATTCACTAACTGCTCCTCAGAAATGCTATACAGGGTCTCTATGAGTCAGAACCTACTCAATAGCACTTAACAATAATGATAATAACAACTCTGATTGACGTTTTTTATTTACATGTCTGATTTCCCTTACTAGGTTGCAAACTCTGTGTACTAAGAGAATACATCCAGTTTGTCTCTGGACACTGTTGTCTAATCAGGAATGTACAATAAATGAACAAATAAAACAACTTTATGGAATGAATAAAGAATTTCAGAGGAATCAAAGGTACACTAGGAAGCCTTTTTCCTGCTGCTCTGGACTTTCATAATCTGATTAAATCTATAATATTTTAGTCTGGATACTTTGGATTAACTAATGTAGTAACAAGTTTGAATACATCAGTCAGTGTTGACACAACTGATTCCAAGTATCCAGTTATCTTCAGATCAGTTCCAACTCATGGTGCTCCCATTGCAAACAAAAACCCTAAAACCACTCTTGTCAATTCTATTCTGATTTATATCAGTTCTATAGGATGGGACAGAACTGTCTTATATGAATGCCAAGGTTGTAAAGCTTTAGGGAAAGAGACTACTACATTTTTTTTTCCCTATGGAGTAGCTGGTATATTCGAATTTCCAATCTTTTGGTTAACAACCACTGTGCCACCGGGGTTCCTTGATCTCATTTAGATTCAGTTAAAAAAAAACAAAACAATGAAAAACGATGGACCAAGGCAAGCATTTAGCATTTAGATTCTTCCGTCCTAAAGTCCCAATTGTAACTGTTTTATTTCTACTAAGAAAAAAGTTTCTTATAATGCCTTATTCTGGTATATATTGTCATGGTTAACAAACTGTAGCTTATTCTTCCATTTTCTTGGGATACACATGCAATATTTGCAAAATGAGATTTTTCAAATAAGTATTTTTTTTCAATATGCTTTAAAAATATTTACCAATGCAAGGTAATATTTTTCCAAGTCATTAAACATTTTCTGGGATGATTTGCCATTGGTTGTATATTATTTCATCAAGTATTCATACCATAATTTATTTAAGCAATATTCAATTGTTGAATAGAGTGGCCATATCAAATTTCAGTTTATTGAAGCAGAGAATATTCAGCATCAGATCTAATGTAAGTGTAAAAAAGATGTACAGCATCAGATTTAATGTAAGTGCTGTGGGAGAAAGGTACCTGGCATTATCAGAGGGCACAACACAGAGATTTACATTTAGTTGCAGAGAAAATCACAGATGAGCTATGAGCTGAGAACAAATGGGAATTAAGTAGGTGTAACAACCCAGTGATAATACAGAGAGAATAGGAGTAAGGAAAGATCTTGGGGAATGTCAACAGTTTACTTGGTATTAAAAGAATAACAATTTCATTTATAATAGGATCAAGAAGAATAAAATAGGGTCCGAGTGTGGTGTTGTGGGTTAATGCGCTGGGCTGCAAAGTCGGTTTGAACTGCAAGGTGGGTGGTTCAAGTTCACCAGCTGCTCCTTGGAAATCCTATACTGGGTGGCTATAGGTTGGAACAGACACAATGGCACTCAACAACAACAAAGGAATAAAATAAATACCTAGGGATAAAGTTAACCAGAGAGGTAAAAGTTATACAACTTTGCTAAGAACAAGTTAACTAAAACCAAACCCAACCCATTGCCATTGAGTCTATTCTGATTCAGCAAGCATGTACAGGGTTTCCAAGAGTCCGGCTGTGTCCTGTAGGATAAGCCACAGAGTTGGCACTTCAACTCACTAGATGTTCCTTGGGAACCCTATGCAGGTTCTCTGACTTGGAATCGATTTTATGACACTTAGCAACAGCAGCAACAACATAGTGTTTAGATCTTTAAGGGAACAGAAATATCATCTTTGGCAGATCACCTTGTGTGTTTGAACTGCCGACCTGGTGGAGAACAGTTCAGTGCATATCCTATAGCACTACCAGGACTCCTTAAAGAAGACCTAATAATGGAAAGACAGCCCATGTTCATGGATTCGTTGTTGTTGATGTTAGGTGCCATCAAGTCGGTACCAACTCACAGCACCATTATGCACAGCAAAACGAAACACTGCCTGATCCTGGGCTAACCTCACTACTGTTGCCATGCTTGAGTCCATCCATGCTGCTACTTGTCCAATTCATCTTGTTGGGTGTCTTCTTCTTTTCTTTGACCCTCCACCTTACCAAACATGATATCCTTCTCCAGCAACTGGTCCCTCCTGACAACATGTCCGAAGAATTAGAGATGAAGTCTGGCCATCTTGGCCTCCAAGGAGCACTCTGGCTGCACTTCTTCAAAAATGGATCTGTTGGTACTTTTGGCAGCCCATGGCTCTTTCAATATTCTCCTCCAACACCATAACTCAAAAGCATCAATTCTTCTACGGTCTTCCTTATTCCTTGTCCAGCTTTCGCATGCATATGAGGTTATTGAAAATATCATGGCTTGGGTCAGGCGCACCTTAGTCCTCAAGCTGACTTCTCTGTTCTTCAAAAGACTTAATAACATTCTTTTTTTTTTTTTAAGTTTTTATTGTGAATGATGTGGTTTTACATGGGAGAACATTTGTTATACATTCATCCTACCGTATTTCATTTCACTGTAATGATTACAATCCCCTCCATGCATCATCAAACAACCAAAGGGTACACCCCAGAGACCTGTCCCCTGGCTGTGAACACACAACCCCTCTCCCCACTGAGTCCAGTGTCCCCAGCTGCTCCATCTGTCCATATCATCATCTCTGCTTCCATTTCTGGCATCACTGCTTCTCTGGGTAGGGTCCTGCACTCCGCTCTTCTCACTTGACGGTCCCAGGGACCTCTGCTCCTGGACTGCAAAATCAGTCACTCCCCTCCATCTACCTTTACATTTCTGACCCTCACAGTCAGTCCTGATAGCAATTATTCGCTATTGTACCACAAAAGTCATCCCCATCTCCTTTCATTAGCTCCACCCCAACAGATTGGAAATCTGTATGCCAGTCACTTCTTGCCTTTGTAGCCCTCTGCCCCCCTATTTTGAGTAGCCAGTGTCTAAGTTACCCATCCCTGTTAACCCTGTGTATTGAATGGGTGGGAGTGATCCTCGCTGTAAAGATTTATTCCTTTTTTGAGCTACTACGTCCTTTGTTGTTGTTGTTAAGTGCCGTCGAGTCGGTTCCGACCCATAGCGACTACGTCCTTAAGTATAGGTAAAGTTCATCATATTTTAGCGGGTCACTCTTTTTTTCCTCTTCTTTCTTCTTCTAGTCGAGTTCTGATCATCCAGCCATGAAAGTCAGGTCAAGTGGGTGCTATTTGCAAGTATGATTGTTCTTGTGCATCTCCCCTCATTTCATAACAGCTGGATGCTTCACTCTCCACTGTAGTCCTCTGTGGCCATGTCACTGCCTCTGGGACCAGGAGTCCAAGGTCTTGCCCTACTGCTGGCCAACCAGGTCTCCACCCAGGTTCACAGGGGTCTATTGAATGTGGTTGGACTTAGCTTCCAACTTCATAGCTGTTTTTCCCCTTATCGGTGGCCAACATGATCACCAGCCAGACCACATGCCTGCTTGTGTATTCCCCTTGAGTCTTAGTCTTGGAAGGTCTATCTTAGCTTTTGCTCATTTTCCTTGCAGCCATCAAACCAGTATGTAGACGTCAGTATACAACAAAGGATTTTTCATACAATTGTCAACCCCTTATACAGACTTAAGTACATAACAAAGGAAAACTTTTTCCTTCAGTATGGCTAAACTAAAAATATGGAAAGTTTATAGGCGAGGGTCTTGATACAAGACCCTTATCAGAAATCCTTTCAGAAGCTCACAGGGAATATTTTAAGATGATTAACTTATGACCATCCTGTCACATCCACTTTAGTGACATATTTAAATTAATCAATTCAAATAGCCCAAATTTGTGTTTTCAGGCAATCACTCTACAGCCCCCACTTGATAAGCATATGTTGTTGTTTTTAAGTGCCATTGAGTCTGTCAAGACTCATAGTGACCCAGCATAGGTTTTTTTTTTTTTTTTTTTTTAAAGGTTTTTATTGTGGATTGAGTGAAAGCTTACAGGGCAGATCATCAGGTTTATTATTATTTTTTATTGTGAATTATGTGTTAGTTTATATGGGCGAACATTATCTTTTCATTCATCCTATTGTACTTTGTTTCATTGCAATGATCACAGTCCCCTGCATGCATCATCAAACATCCCACACTCCTGCCCCCTGGCCATCAGCACACAGCCTCTCTCCCTCCCTGAGTCCAGAGTCCCCAGCTGCTACTTCTGTCCATTTCATTGCCTCTACCTCCATCCCTAGAGTCACTGCCTCTCTGGACAAGGTCTCGTACTTTCTTTGTATCCATGAGCCCTGTTGTTCCATGTTTGTGCTTAGATTGTTATTTACCTCTGTCCCACTTAGCCCTTGTAAACCTGCCTAGCTATTCTCCCATCTGCCTTATTTTTCTTTTCCCCTTCCCCTTCTAGTGTATTGCCCTGTCCCCCAGCACCAAACTATCCTATGTCTATTCCATACCCAGTGTTCCACTATCCCGTGCCTATTCCCTACCTTGTGCTCCGCCTTTCCCTCCCTCCCCCTCACCCGACTCCATACGCCCCAGTAACCACCACAACCACCACCAACAAAATAATGAAAATAAATAAATAAAATAAAAGATAATCCCCCCCTTTTAGTGTGGGTGCTTTTTCTTTATCTTTTACAATAATAGATTTATGCCGTATTTGTCCTTTTGTGACTGATTTCACTCAGCATAGTGTCCTCAAATTTCACACATGTTATGCGGTGGCTTGCTGCTTTCTTCTTGTTCTTCCGGGTAGCATAGTATTCCATTGTGTGTATGTACCAAAGTTTGTTTATCCATTCTTTCATAGATGGGCATTTAAGCTGTCTCCATCTTTTTGCTATTGTAAATAGTTGCTGCTATGAACATTGGTGTGCCTATAATTATTCGTGTTATGGCTTGTATTTCTTGTGGATATATACCAAGTAGAGGAATTGTAGCTCTGGCTAAGACTTCCAAAATAATATTGAATAGGAGTGGTGATAAAGGGCATCCTTGTCTGGGACCTGTTAGCAAAAGGAAGACTGTCAGTTTCTCTCCATTAAGAGTGCTGTTAGCTGTTGGTTTTGTATATGCTTTCAATTATGTTAAGGACAGTGAGAGTCCGATGAACAGATTTTTTTAAAAAAAAGTATGTCCACACCTTTATCTCCATAGTTCTGTCAGGCCGTTAAGCCCAGCAGGTTTGAAAGTACAAGATTTCTTGCTTCTGTTGCAAATTCTACTGCTTATAAACCTTTAAACTTTTAAAATATTCCTATAAATGTGGTTCAACATTTTGGAACTGTCCCTGGAACCTGCTTTATCTGGTATTATGTGTTATTGCTGACGTAGATCCTCACTGCAATTCTACCTTATCCGCCATCAAATCCCACTTCCCCAGCATAAGGTTTTTGAGGAGTGGCTAATAGGTTTGAACTGTTGACCTTATGGTTAGCAGTCCAGTGTTTATCTGACAGAGCCACACCAGGATTCCAATAAGCATATTATTTGTTGTTGTTAAGTGTCATCGAGTCGATTCAGACCCATAGTGACCCTGTGTAGGGTTTCCAAGGAGCAGATAGTCTAATGAAATACAATAGAGCCCAGAAATAAATACATAAAGTACTGTCATTTAATTTTTGACAAGGATGCCAGTTCCATCCAATGTTGTTAAGTGCCATCGAGTCAGTTCCAACCCATAGTGACCCTGTATAGGGTTTCTGAGGAACTGCTGGTGAGCTTGAACTGCCAACCTCACAGTTCAAATGGCTTTGCAGTCGGCACATTAACCCACAGTGCCACACCAGGTCTCTTCTCCATTCAATAGGGGAAAGAAAATTTTCTTCAATTTCGGTTTGCTCCCATCCCCACCTTCCTTTCGCTTGATACATAGGAAGGAATGTCAGGCCACTGTTTCAAAGTGAATCCTTTTCTCAGAGCCAGAAACAACTGGAAGTCCATATGCAAAAGAATAGAATTGAATTTATGTTTCATGACATATGAATATTAAATTAAAATCCATCAATGACCTAAATGTGAGAACTAAAACCATAGAACTCTTAAAAGAAAGCACAGGGGTAAAGCTTTGGGAACTAGCTTTTGACAATGGATTTTTAGATGTGTTACCAAAAGCATGAGCAACAAAAGACAGAATAAATAAAATGGATTTCATCAAAATAGAAACTTTTTTTTTGTTGTTTCACTTGAAGTATTTGTTTGCTTGTCTCTCTCTCTCTGTGTCTACTTGGTAGTAAGAAATCTGAGGGCAAGAACTGTGGGCTACTTTTTGATATCATCAGTCAGTAATGATATCCTTCTTAAACATCACTCCTCAGGTGTTTCCCAATAGGGCCTCTTCTATGCCAGGATGTCTAACATCTGTGATTTAATTCTAATAATGAAGAATAACTGGTCCAATGTCATGGACTAGATAGACGTTATACAGTTGTAACAAACAGTAAACTTAACCCAATAAAAAAATACACTGCAAATAACAAAGAGTGAAGGATCTATGATTTCATCCTCTGTTTAATAAGCAGATTGTAATTGCTCTGGACCCAACATTATGGGTCATATGAAATCATATAGAAAAGTAATTCTCTGTATGCATGTTTGCCTCACCTGCCAGACTATGTGTTTCTTGAGGGCAGGGATCCCATCTAACTCTTCTGTCCAGTCGTTTCCTAGTTCTACCAAATGGGAGGACAAAATGTATGATTTTAAAGTAATTGCTACCTGGTAGCATTTGCTCTATAATAGCTTCTTACTCTGCAGGGTGTTTATCACAACAAGTTGGAGGGAAAGCTACTGTCTCTATATGCAATTATGTGTATGTTTGTATGTTTCTTTGAGTGATGAAGACAGAAACTCCCAGAAACTCCAGGGTGCATACTCCATTCAAACACCAGTGCTCTGGTGTGTTGTTGTTGTTAAGTGCTGTAGAATTGTTCTGATTCCTAGTGACCCTGTATCCTGCATAAGGTTTTTGGAGGAGGGTCTGTTGTGTGGATAATGTATAACAATACAAATGTTAAACCTAGTGTCATTTGGTATTGTTGAGGTCTGTCTCCATCTCTAAGCTCAGGCCCTCCTGATATCCTAGCCACATTGTTGTTGTTGTTAAGTGCTGTGGAGTTGATTCCAGCCCATAGTGACCCATTGCCGACCCGTATTTCATGCCCTTGTTGATTATGCCAAGTTCTCTCTTTCCTCTTCACCCCTTATCCCACCTCTGCTACCTTGTTTCAGGAAACATTTCTAATATTTCATTGAGAAATTAAGGTTATCAGAAATTAACTATCCCAACTTCCTTACAATTTATCTTTGTTTGCTTCCATTCCTACCTTCCATTCTCTTGATACATAGGAAGGAGTGTCTGGCCTCTGTTTCAGTCAATCCCTTTCTCAGAGCCAGAATATGTATTGTATTCTTCTCTTTTCTTTTGACTATTCTCCTTTTCCTCTGTTGCCCTTTGGTGCTCAAATTATTTCAAGTAATATTATTTAAAAACCATCCAACAAATCCTCACTAGTCACTGAATGGGACTGATATTATGCATGGAAAAATTAGGGGGTCAGCAGAAAAGAGGAAGACCTCTAATGAGATGAACTGACACAGTGGTAGCAACAATGGACTCAAACAACTGTGAAGATGATGCAGGACTGGGCAGTGTTTCATTCTTTTGTGCATAGGGTTGCTATGACAACAATTGCTGTTGAGTTGATTCCAAACCATAGTGACCCTGTGTGTTACAGAGTAGAGCTGCTCCGTAGGATTTTCTTGGCTGAAAGTCTTTTTGCAAGCAGACTTGTAGGTTTTTCTTCCCTGGTGCTGCTGAGCAGGTTTGAACTACAAATCTTTAGGTTAGAAGCTGACTACAAATCACTGGCAGCACCCAGAGATCTATCTAAATCAAATATCTGGGCTCACATGGCATATGCTGTCTCACTTTAGAGACTTGGATTGACAGAATCTAAGTGGAAGAAAGCCCTGGTGATCTATTTCTGAAGAATCAGCCATTGAAGAGCCTATAGAGCACAGTTTGACTCTGACACACATGGGGTAGCCATGAGATAAGATTGATTGATGGCAACTGGTAGTACAAAGCATACCCATAAAGGCTATGTCACCTGAGTTTCACAGCAAAACCTGTGTGGTAAGTATTACTGTTTCTCATTTTACAAAGCTGAAGTTCAGAATATTTAGTGGTTTGTCTAAGACTGCAGAATGAATAATTAAAATGGTGGTTTTCTGATGTCAAGTTCGGGGATCTGGAAATTACTGTTGTTGTTAGCTGTTAGGTACCGTTGAGTTGGTTCTGACTCACAGGTGACCCTGTGTACAACAGAACAAAACACTGTCTGGTCCTGAGCTATCCTTATGACTCTTGTTGTGCTAGAACCCATTGATGATGCTACTCTGTCAGTCCATATCATTGGGGTTATTCCTGGTTTAAAAAATTGTTTTTTTTGCTAACCCTTCACTTTACCAGGCATGATGTCCTTCTCCAGGGACAGGTAAACTCGTGGTAATATGTCCAAAGTATGAGGGATGAAATCTCGACATCCTGACTTCTAAGGAGCATTCTGGCTGCACTTCTTCCAACACAGATTGGTTTGTTCTTATGGCAGTCCTTGGTGCTTTCAATGTTCTTCTCCAACACCATAAATCAAATGTATAAATTCTTCTATATTCCTCTTATTCATTGTCCAACTTTCACATGCAGATGAGGCGATTGAAAATACCGTGGCTTGGGTCAGGTGCTCCTTTGACGTCTTTGATCTTGAACGCTTGAAAGAGGTCTTATGCAACAGATTTGTCTAATGCAATACATAGTTTACTTTCTTGACAGCTTCTCCCATGAGTGTTGATTGGGGATCCAGACATAAGGAAGTCTTTGAGGACTTCAGTCTTTTCTCTGTTTATCATGATGTTATTTAATGGCCCAGTTGTGAGGACTTTTGGTTTCTTGGCATTAAGGTGCGATACTTACTGAGGGCTGCAGTCTTTGAATCTCATCAGTAAGTATTTTAAATCTTCTTCACTTCTAGGAAACACAACTGTATCATCTGCATATCACAGATTATCAATGAGTCTTGTTCCAATCCTGTTGCCATATTCTTCTTCATATAATCCAACTTCTCAGTTTATTTGCTCAACATTAGTATGGTGAAAGGATACAAACCTTTCCTAATTTTGAACCATTCAGTATCCCTTTATTCTGTTCAAACGACTGCCTCTTGGTCTATTTACAGCCTCCTCTTGAGCACAATTAAGTGTTTTGGAATACTTATTCTTCAAAATGTTATCCATAGTGTGTTATGATCCACAGAGTTGAATGCCTTTACGTACGGAATAAAGCACACTTTCTGTTGTTCTCTGCTTTCAGCCAAGATCCATCTCATATCTGCAATGATATCCCTAGTTCCACATCCTCTTCTGCATCAGACTTGAATTTCTGGCACTTCTCTGTCAATGTACTGTTGTTGTCAGTTTTCAATTATCTGCAGCAAAATTTTACTTGCATGTGATATCATGATATTGTTTGATGATTTCCACATTCTGTCAGGTCACCTCTTTTTGGAATGGACACATATGGATATCTTCCAATTGGTCAGACATAGCTGTCTTCCAAGTTTCTTGGAATTGATGAGTGAGTGTCTCCAGTGCATCATCAGTTTGTTGTAAGATTTCAGTTTGCATTCCACCAATTTCTGGAGTCGTGTTTTCAGCCAATGCCTGCAGTGTAGCTTGGACTTCTTCCTCCCATACTATCTGTTCTTGATCACAAACTACCTCTTGAAATGGTTGATCTTGCACCATATTTTTTTTGGTACAATGACTCTATGTATTCCTTCCATCATCTTTTGATGCTTTCTACATCATTCAATGTTTTGCCCATAGAATCTTTCATTTTTCAAGTCAAGATTTGAATTCTTTCCTCGGTTTCTTTCTGCTTGAGAAATGCTAAGCATGTACTTCTCATTTGGTTTCCTAACTCCAGGTCTTTGCACAGTTCATTAGAATACTTGACTTTGTCTTCTTGAGATGCCCTTTGAAATTTTCCATTCAGCTCTTGGACGTCCTCATTTCTTCCATTTGCTTTAACATTTCTACACTAGAGAGCAAATTTTAGAATACTTTCTGACATCCATTTTGATCTTTTCTTTTTTTCCTGTCTTTTAAACCCCACTATTATTCAACATTAATGGTAGTAGTTTCAAGCAGTAGTTTTGAGAATGTTGCTAGGTGGGCAGTTCTACTCCGTCCTAAAGGATCTCTATGAGTTAACATTGATTCAAGGGCAATGGGTTTGGTTTTTTGTTTATTTGTTTATAGATAGAAAATGAATAGGGTTTCATGATCAGATATTTTTGGGAAATACTGAGTCAATCTTAATGAATACTTTTAAAAAATGTTGGGTCTTTAGAGCCTTTATGACACCTTAAGAAAGACATGTAATATGCCACATTTCCCACCTACCCTTCACTGGACTGCTAACTGTAAAGCTGGCATTTTAAACCCATGCTGCTCCTTGGGAGAACAATAAGGCAGCCTGCACCTTCAAAGATTTACAGCCTCAGAAAACCTAAACAGGATCTCTATAAGTCAGAAACTTTTCAATGACAATGGTTTTGGTTTTGGTTCTTTTAATATAACCACAGAATCAATTTTTCTGAGAACCATTTTGAACACACTTTGGGGAATGCTGTTTCAAAGTGCTAAGGTACTGTTTTAATAGAGAAATCTGGAAACCAACAGCTGCTAAGGCCAAAGCTAAGGGTTTACAACTTTGGTGGGATTTCTGTTATCTGGTCTGGATGGTAGGGGAGGTATTTAAGGCAGAAAACACTCATGGCAGCCACTTACTTGTGATAGCACCTCAGAACCCACTTCTCTGTTTCCTATGCCAGTCTCAGTGGGATAGAAGTCATGGTAGAAGAAAAAAAGATCCTCATATAGGTCTTGTGTATTCCTTTTGAGGGAATAATCACAGATGGGTAAGTGTCAAAAAAGTTGCACCCCAACTAGATGCTCAGGACCCTGGTGATGGGGGAAAAGCCCCCTGCGAATGTACATGTAGGCCTTGAGAATCTTCTAAGCTGTTCATATAACCCTGAGAGTTCCAAGCAAGGCGGGAGATTTACAAAGATTGCAGGGAAGTTGGGAAGAATTACACAAAAGACACTAAGAAGAGAATTGAATCCAAAAGAGAAAATAACATCATTATTAAGACATTGGGGCCAAAGTCTTCCTGCTGCACAAAAGACATTGAGAACAAAATTGAACCCCAGAGGGGAAATAACATTGTTATTAAGACATTGGGGCCAATGTCTTCCTGCTTGTATGCATCTGGAACTCCGACTGACGTCAGAGGCAGCCAAGCATGTGTAAGCACAGGCAGGATCTGTGTGTGTCCTGCTTGGAAAAGCATGTCTCTTCTCCAGTTGTTCACAAGCTGCTGACAATACAGAAGTTGCTATTAGCTGGATGTTCTCTCAATTATGCACATATTTCATTTGGACACCAGCTCCTTGCACAATGTTTTTATTTGGACCAGCTGCTTGAAAATTATGAGGCCAATCCCTGCGGTACTCTGTTGGAAGAGGAATGACTGGGGCAATTCTTGGTGGCCGAGAATAACAGAAAGGACAAAGATGTGAATTTGAGAGAGGAATGTTTTTAAAGTCCTTCTGTTTTGTAAGAACCTTCTAAAGAAGGTTATGAGGCAAGTGTGGGATTAAATAGGAAAAGACTCTCTCTTCTTAGGTACTAAATTCTTGAACAATTTCCAGGAAATTTCATTCTCTTCATTATATTATATATATATATTTGGTAGGGCTTATAATAAAGACCATTGTTGTTTGCTGCCATTGAGTCAGCTCTCAACTGGCAACCTCATGCATAATGGAATCAAACTTTGCCTGTCTCTAAACTATTATGATGACTGGTTGCAAAATAAACTGGTGTGATCCGCTGGGATATGACCCACTAGATGATTTTGGAAAGAAGATCACCAGTCTTTCTTCCATGTTCCTTTTAGTCTGAAAGCTCTTCTGAGAACTTCAGCATAGCAACACACATGCCTCCACTGACAGATGGTTGTGTATGAGGTGTGTTGACTGGGAATTGAATCTGAGTCCCCCACATAGACTGTGAGAATTTTGCCATGGAACCAACATTCCTCCATAACAGAGATCCATCCTACATTGGGTAAATCTCTAAAATGAGAGTGGGTCACCAGGACACACACGTCAGTAGTGTATTCCTACAGCAACTACCTGAGCTCTTCTGGCAAGGTTCTCCCCTAAAGTTCAAAGTTTCATCCTTGGGTACCCATCCCTGAGCTTCCTATAGTTGCTACCTATTTACTTCTTTTAGTAGTTAACATTTAAAAAAAAAACAAAACAAATTTTTATTATGAATTGAGTAAGGCTTTGCAGACAAAATCATCTGTTTTACATCCAACAATTAGTATACTTTGTTTCATCTCAATGATTATCCTGCTTCCACTCTGTGGTCTCTAATTTGTATCACACCCACCTGTCTATCCTTGTCAACTTTGTCTTTAGACCTATGTTGCCCTTTTCATTTTAAACGAGAGCACACCTTGCTGGTGTTGTTACCCCTCCCTACTATAAACCTATTTATTACTTGACTGAAAACTGGCCAATAAGGGTTCCTTAGTGAGTTCCTTTCCAGACCTGAAGGATAGTTAACTGTTTTTTTAGAAACTAATATTTGATTTTGTTTTCAGTGAAGGTTTATGTAACAATCTAGGTTCCCATTCAACAGTCTCTACACAAATTATTCATTAACATTGTTTGTCTTCTTTACAATGTATGAACATTTGCCTTTTTCCCATTTATCTAGTTTACCTGCCCCTTTACACTCTCATCTTTGTTTTAAACTAATTATTGACTATTTATGGTGCTGTGGGTTAATGTGCCAGACTGCAAAGCTGTTTGAACTGCAAGGTAAGTGGTTCAAGCTCACCAGCTGCTCCTCGGAAACTCTATACAGGGTCAGAATTGACTCAACAGTACTTAACAATAACAACATGTTCATATAGCTGATTTTATAAAAGGTCACAGTACTTATGGGTGATGTTCATTATTTTTTTCAGGTAAGGTAAATTCAGGTTAGTTTCAGCTCAAGGTTTGAAGAGCATGTTAGAACATCATTCTTGGGCGATTTTCCAGTCTCAACCCATCTAGTATATATATGTATAAGTATATTAGGAATTTAAGATTTTGCTGTACAGTTTACTCTCATTCTGTCAGGATCTATTTATTAGATAGTGACATCTGGGCACCATCTGGATCTTTTGGTCTCAGAGTAGATGAGACTGGTTTATGTAGATTATTTGCCCTTTATACTAATTTCTTATTTGAGTCTTTGGTTTCCTTCTTTCTCTTTTGATTTGGAAGAGTATACACCAATACTTGTATCTTAGATGGCCACTGGAGTTGGTTAACAAATTCTGCATCACATTTTTCCCATTCAACTTTCTGGTGTGGTTTCTGGCTCCTGTGTGGACCTTGATTGATACAGGTCATTGTAAACTCAGAATAATTTTAATTTTCCTTGTGAACTGTGTCTTTCATTAGGATGAAATAACTGTTCTTATTTCTTGACTGTTTTCTGCCTTAAAGCAAAAGTTACTTTGCTTAAAAATAGTGTAATGATTCCATCTTTCTTCCATTACTACTTGTGTGCGGTATTTTATTTCATCTTACTTATAATCTTTCTGTATTCTTATTTTAAAGGTGTGGGTTTTTCAACTAGCATTTACTTTGGCTTTGTTTACCCTTAGTCCAGAATGTTGCTTATCTGGGCTACCAATAGAAAGCCTGAATTTAATGGGGTCCTTTCTCCACACAAGACTAATGGAATCTCTGCTCAGCGTCTCAGAGTCTTTGATTTTCTTATCAATACCAAAAAGGTGCCAAATGTGAGAATCACTTTTCTGAGATTCTCTTCTTTTCAGGATGTTAGCCCACAACTTCTGCCTGCCTTGGTTGCTTCTGAATCCCTTTAAACAGATTTTCAAAAAAGAATTTGACTAGATTTTTTACTTGCCTTGGAGGGAGGGTTGTTCTGAAACAAGTTGTTCTTCAATTACTGGAAATGGGTATTTGACTCATAATGACCTTACTGTACAATGGAAAAAAACATCATCCCACCCTTAGCCTGTGTATACCCTTGACTAAGAATTCTTTAACTGTTTCTCTTTGTTTTTCTTTTCCCTGGAAATTGCTTCTTCTCTGTGTTATTCCACCTCCATTCTCTTTCCATACTCACACCACTGAAGCCAGACATCTTTGAGAGTCATCTTTGACTTTTCCATCTCCTTTGGCCCACAGCCCTCAATATCACTCTCACTTAACACCGTTACTTCTACTCCCACATCCACTCTCATATGCACATCTAGACACTCACATAGCACATACACACCCTCTCATATGCACATATACACATGTTCACATTAACCTATACATGCTCTGTCTCTCCATCCCACTTCTGTTGTCCCAGAGCAGGCCCTTGTGCTCTTCCTCTGATGTCTAATGACCTTTGCTCCCTGACTCCAATCTCTGCCTGCTGCAACCCATCCAGACTTTAGCCACATTAGACAGCCTAAGAAAAGACTAATCTTGGCACTTCTTTTGCAAAATCTTCAGATATACCTTAGTACTTATCGGATATAGTCTAGGTTCCACAGCCAGTTAGTTAAAGTAAATGGTAAAAGGATGCTAACTTTTATTTTTATAAACCATTCAGGGCTCATCTTCATAAACCCTACATCTTATTATTCATTCTAGGGATATATTTATGTACTATCTGCCGCTTCTGATAATAGGGACTCTGTTTTGTACCCAGTAAAATACCTGGTACAGCATTGCTTGTCATAGTTGGCATCAGCTCAGGATTGACTCATGTTTTAAATAATGACAAACAGCAGAATGAAAAGTTGCCTGGCCTCTGCCATCTTTATGATCACTGGTAGATTCTAGTCCATTGTTGTAGACACTGTGTATTTTGAGTGAATTACAACATACTGGGCTCATCATCTAGCATCAGTTCATACCATAGTGAACATGTATAGGTGCTTATCCTACAGTACCACACCAGGACTCCTTCTAGCACTATTCTGCTCTGTCTATGAGCAAATTTTCAAAAGTAAACAGCCAGACTTTCTTCCTAGTCTATCTTACTCTGCAAGCTCTGTTGAAACCTTTTCACAATAGGTGGTCCAGCTGGTATTTGAAATAATGCAGGCATAGCTTCTAGTATCATTGTTATTAAGTGCCTTTGAGTTGGTTCTGATCCATAGCAACCCTGAGGAACAGGTGGTGAGTTTGGACTACTGATCTTGTGGTTCAAACCAACTTTGCAGCCCAGCACATTAACCTGCAGTGCCAAACCAGGATTCCTTTATAACAATATGCAAGCCTCCACAGTGCATGATATATGGGTGGTGGATAGTATTGGTACTATAAAAATACTTGCTAAAAGGATAACTGATAGACCTAAATTCATTGTAACTATGAATCTGTTCTTGAAGTTTGCATTTTTAAAAACTTCCTTGTGTGGGGAGAAGTGTTTTATTTTTTATAAAGTATGTAATGTGTACAAAAGAAAAAGTATACTTGAAGATGAATTACTAATAAAGAATAAAACACCTTGTAGAAAGCATTGAGATTAAGGGACAGGACATGACTAATATCCAAAAAGTCTTCTGTGTACACTTTCCATCTGATTCTTTTGCCCCTTTTCATCTCCGCCATCCTCCAAATAATGGCAATCCTGACTTACATGTTAACCATTCTCTTGTTTTTCTTTATGGTATCTCATCTTTGTAAACAATCTTAGACAATGAACTGATGTTCGTTTTGTCTGTTTTTCAACTTAAAATGATTTAAATCGTTCTTATTGTATTAGACTGTGACCCACTTTTTACTCATAACATTTGTTTGTGAGATTAATCCATGGTGGTAAATGTAGCTAGGGATCATTGATTTTCCTTGTTTTGTAATATCCCATTGTGTTTAGTTATTTATCCATTCTAATATTCCAGTGTCAATAGACATTCTTTCCAGCTTCTTGCTATAAGGAATAATGTTTCTATAGGTAGCCTTACAGAAATAAATGGGGAAGATTTTCTCTGGCGTATATAACTAGGAATGGAATTGCTGAATTTTAGTTATGTGCCTCTGTGGGAGAAAGACCTGGTGATCTCTGCTCCCATGAATATGACAGCCTGAAAAAACCCTCGGATGGTAGTTCTGCTCTGTCACGTGAGGTCTCTGAGTTGATGTGAACTCTGTGCCACCTAACAATAGCAAGTTTATCTCTATGATGAACTGTTTTAAATAATGACGAACTCTTTTATCAAGTTATAGCATCAATTTGCACTTCCATTAGTGGTGAATGAAAGTTCCCATTTTTCACAGTCCTGTCTGACTTTTACATTTGATATGCTTTTTGTTTTCTTTTTAAACTTGTGAACTAAAACCTCAAGATCACTTAAGATCAAGCTATGATGCCTTCTGTTCAAAGGAGAAATGGAAAAGTCCATTGAACTGCAATATCATTGCTTCTGAAAATGGCGGACATACTATTCCATAGAAGTAGATTATTGATGTTGGATGGCAGACACATCAATGGTCAATCTTCACTGATATTTCTTAATTTTGCAGTCTAGCTACTAATGACAATATTAAGCCTTTCCAACTCATTAGTCTACAATTTATTTGGCAGCAACTTTGCAAGTTACAGAAGTTCTTGTACTTTTCAATGGTATGGCAAAAAGAAGCATTGGCTCTGGAAACACACAGACCTGAGTTGATGTTATTTACTTATTACTAAATACTAAAGATACTAACGTGAGAGACTTGGGCTCTAATTCTTGTTCTTTTACTGGCTCACGCTGTAATTTGAGCACATGGGGCTACATTTCACCCTGTTGTTGTTAAATGTCATCAAGTTAGTTCCGACTAATAGTGACCCTATACAGGGTTTTAGGAGCAGTGGCTGGTGAGTTTGAACTGCCGATCCTCCAGTTAGCACTCTAGTACATATCTTACAGTGATATCAATGACTTCTTCATTTCAAATACCTTTTTCAATGAAGAAGTCATTGATATTGCAGAATTCTGTCATGTGATCTCCAGCATAGTTTCTATACCAAGGCCATATTTTTCAAGTACTGATCCTTCCAATTTGTTTCTCACCTTTGCATTCTAATCGCCAGTAATCATCAATACATCTTGCTTGCATGTTTGATCAACTTCAGACTGGAGAAGTTGGTAGAATTCTTCAATTTCATCATCACTGGCTTTAGTGGTTATTGCGTAAATTTGAATAATAGTGTTATTAGCTGGTTTTCCTTGTAAGTATATGAATATTATCCTATTATAGACAGCACTGTACTTCAAGACAGATCTTGATATATTCTTTTTGATGATGAATGCAATGATGAATTCCTCTTCAGTTTTTCATTACTGACATAGTATGCCATGTGATTGGCAGATTCAAGTTGCCAATAACAGTCCATTTCAACTAATACCTAGGGTATCAATGTTTATGTGTTCCATTCCATTTTTGACAATTTCCAATTTTTCTAGATTCATACTTCATACATTCCATGTTCCAATTACTAGTGGATGTTTATAGCTGTTCCTCTTCATTTTGAGTTGTGCCCCATCATCAAATGAAGGTCCTGAGGGCTTCACCCCATTTGTGTCATCCTGGTCAGTTCCACTTTGAGGGGGCAGCTCTTCCCTACTCACATTTTGACTGTCTTCTGGCACTATATCTGTCAATATTCTGGTGCTCCTCATCATGTTTTGATATTCAATATTCTGGTGCTGATAGTGTTCTACTACTATTCATAAGGTTTTCAGTGACTAAATATTCAAAAGTAGTCAGTCTCTCCTTCTTCCTAGTCTTTCTTCATCTGGGAGCTCAGCTAAAACTTGTCTGCCATAGATGATCCTTTTTGTTGTTGTTGTTATGTGCCA
>NW_006408649.1:6572104-6573359 GCF_000296735.1 Chrysochloris asiatica | reverse complement strand
CAAACAAATTTGTATTGGAAGAAGTGCAGTCCAAATACTCCTTAGAAGTGAGGAAGGCTAGACTTTGTCTCCAGCTCTCTGGATATGTTGTCAGGAGGAATCAGTCCCTAGAGAAGACCATCATGCTTCATAAAGTGGTGGTGTTAACAAAAAAGAAGACATCCAATAAGATGAATTGATACAGAGACAGCTGCATTTGGCTCAAACAAAATAATTGTGAGGATGCACAGGACTGGGCAGTGTTTCGTTCTGTTGTGCATAAGGTTGCTATCACTCAGAACTGACTTGAGGGCATTTAACAATAACAACAACCCATAATCCAAGTTAAGAAATGTTTTTGTTGTTGTTGTTAAGTGCTTTTGCATTGGTTCCAACTCATAGCAACCCTGTACAGGGTTTCCGAGGAGCAGTTGGTGGGTTATGGGTACATTGATTTTTTAAAAAATTTCGTATACTTTGTGTATGCATTTGATATATTTTTTGGTATATACACTATTTCCATAATAAATAATTTTAATGGAGTTTCGAAAAGTCTTGAAAATACTCACAACACTTAACTTAGCTGTTGTTGTTGTTCAGTGCCATTGAGTAGGGCCCAATTCATAGTGGTCCTGTATAGGATTTCCAAAGAGTGGCTGGTGAGTTTGAACTGCTGACCTTGTTATTCAATCCAACCTTACAGTCCAGTGCTTTATCTCACATCACCACACGAGGGCTTCCCTAACTATAGTTTCTTGTTGTTGTTGTTATTAGATGCCATCGAGTTGGTACCAACTCATAGTGACCTTATGCACAGTAGAACGAACCACTGCCCGATCCTGGGCCAACCTCACTACTGTTGCAACGCTTGAGTCCACGGATGCTGCCACTTGGCCAAGCCATCTCATTGGGAGTCTTCCTCTTTTTCTCTGACCCTCCACCTTACCAAACATGAGATCCTTTTCCAGCGATTGGTCCCTCCTGACATTACGTCAGAAGTATGAGAGACAAAATTTGGCCATCTTGACCTTCAAGGAGCACTCTGGCTGCACTTCCAAAACGAATCTATTGGTTCTTTTGGTAGCCATGGCACTTTCAATATTCTCCTCCAACACCATAACACAAAAGCATCAATTCTTCTACGGTCTTCCTTATTCACTGTCAAACTTTCACATGCATTTGAGGTTATTGAAAATACCATGGCTTGGGTCAGGCGCACCTTAGTCCTCAAGCTGACACCTTTGCTCTTCAACACTTTAAAAAGGTCTTGTGCAGC
>NW_006408649.1:6570665-6571663 GCF_000296735.1 Chrysochloris asiatica | reverse complement strand
AGTGTTCCCATGTTCTGTTCACACAACTGTTTCTTGGTCCAGGTACAGATTCCTCATAGCACAATTAAGTGTTCTGGAATACTCATACATTTCAATGTTGTCCATAGCTTGTCATGATCCACACAATCGAAAGACTTTGCATAGTCAATAAAGCACAGGTAAACATCTGATATTCTCTGCTTTCAGCCAAGATCCATCAGACATCAGCAATGATATCCCTCATTCCAAGGTCTCGTCCTAATCTGGCTTGAACCTCTGGAAGTTCTCTGTCAATGTATGCTTGCAGCTGTTTCTGTATTACCTTTAGTAAAACTTTACTCACATGCATATCAAAGAGATTGTCCGATGATTTTCACATTCTGTTGAGTCACCTCTCTTTGGAATGGGCACAAATAAGGATCTCTTCCAATCAGTTGGTCAGATAGTTGTCTTCCAAATTTCTTGGCAGAGATGAGGGAGTACCTCCTGTGCCACCTCACTTTCTTGAAAGATTTCAATTTTTAATCCATCAATTCCTGGTGCCTTGTTCTTTGCCAATTTCTTCAATGCACCTTGGACTTCCTCCTTCAGTATCACTGGCTCTTGATTATATGCTGCCTCTTGATACGGTTGAACATTAACCATTCTCTTTTGGTACAGTGACTCTGTGTATTCCTTCCATCTTCTCTTGATGATTTCTCCATCATTCAATAATTTGCCCAGAGAATCTTTCAATAATGAAAGTTGAGGCCTTGAATTTTTTCTTCAGTTCTCCCAGCTTGATAAATGCTGAGCATGTTCTTCCCTTTTGGTTTTCTGATTCCAGATCTTTCCACATTTTGTTGTAATGTTTGGCTTTATTTTCTTGAGCTGATCTTTGAATTTTTTTGTTCAAGTCTTGTACCTCCTCATTTCTTCCATTTGCTTTAACATCTCTACACTGGAGAGCAAGTTTCAGTGTCTCTTCTGACATCCATTTTGACCTTTCCTTCTTTCTTGTCTTCTTAATGACTTTTTGT
>NW_006408649.1:6562210-6570565 GCF_000296735.1 Chrysochloris asiatica | reverse complement strand
GTGAGCTTAAACCACCAATGTTGCAGTTAAAACCAACTCTGCAGTTCAATGCATTAACCCCTGAATAGAGTAGGAGCATCCAAAGGGGCTTGTTTGCAGAAACTGAAGAGGACATAAAATATTTACTGATTAAGGATCAAAGACAACTACCTTCAGTATTGGTTGCATCTCAATGTAAAGAAAACAAAAATATTCAGTACTGTACCAATAAATAACATCATGATAAATACAGAAAAGAGTGAAGTTGTCAAAGACTTCATTTTGCTTGGATCCACCATCAACACTCATCAAAACAGTATTCAGGAAATCAAACGATTTGCATTAAGCAAATCTGCTATACAAGACCTCTTTAGAGTGTTCAAAAGCAAAGGTGTGAGTTTGAAGACTAAGGTACACCTGATCCTAGTCATGGTATTTTCAGTAGCTTCGTATTGAAACTTCATAATCAGGCAGTGCTTTCTTCTGGTCCATTACTTTGAGTCAGAGCCAACTAGATGGCACCTAACAACAACAACTAACAACAACATAGCAAAATTAATTAAGAGGAAATAAATAATGAAGATCAGAAAATAGATAACATAGAAATCAGAGAAACAATAAAGAAAATTAAGAAAGCCAAAATTTGGTTCTTTGAAAAGGTGAATAAATAGATTAACTCTTGGTAAACTTATTATTTAAGGGGAAAAAAAGGAAACACACACCATTAATATCAGGAATAAAAGATAATAAATCACTAAAAATACTATAGAGATCAAAAAGCACATTAAGGTACATTTGTAAAAACTTTTTAGACTTAACCGGACACCTTTAGGGAATGAGTCATTGGGCCTGGGGTTTCAGGACTATAGTTTCTGGGGATACCAAGGTCAATGGGCATAACATAATGAAAGGAAATGAACTGATTATAAAGTCAAATGCAATGAATCTAAATTAGCATGAACAATTTTGAAAAAGTAGAAGGAAGTTGGAGGACTAGCTGATGTTAAGTTTTACTATAAAACTACAGTAATTGAGAGGGTGTAGCGCTGGCATAAGGGTAAAGACTTTGTCCTACAAAGTAGACTTTGGTTAGTAGTGACTGGTGTTTTAAAAGCCCATGAACAGCCATCTTAGGTGTAGCTATTTGTCTCTTCCAGTCTGGAGGAAAGAAAAGTGATGAAAATCAAAACACATGAGAACAATTAGTTCAACAGATCATTCAGACATCAGTGTCCATGACCCTGAAGTCAGAAGAACTAGATGGTGTCTAGCTACCAAAACCAACAGCTCTGAAAGGGATTATATTAGAAGGTCCTGGATAGAGTGGAAGAAAAATATGGACCAAAACTCAAAATCATAAAAAAGACAAGTGGAATTCTCAAGACTATGACCATTAGTCACCGTTCAGGTCTGGAATTGAACTCATGTACATGATTCAATTTTCAGCCAAACAATAAATAGGTCTATAAGAGGGACACTATCATTAGTGAGGTATGCACTATTTATCTCAAATTATTATTCTGAAAATCATCCATTTGGGATCAGAAGAGCAGTATTTACCCAAGGACAAAGTTCAGAAATATTAAGATAGATGGAGGAATGAAAACAAGGAACACAAGGAAGATGTGGGATAAGTGATATTCATTACATTGTGGGGATTACAATCAATGGCATGAAACAAAATGAGTATGAATTGTTGAATATAAAACTGATCATTTTCTTTGGAAATCTTTATCCAATTCACAATAAAAAGAAAAAACAAAACAACAAAGGAATGTTATAAACAGCTTTCTACCCATGTATTTAACAACTTAGAGGAAATGAAAAGCACAACTTACTGACTTAAGAGGAAATAAAATATTTGTATGTGTTGTTTGTGTATAATTGACTTTGTAGTAAATCAGTTTCCCACAAAGAAAACTCCAGGCCCAGACTGAATTTTATCAAATATTTAAGAAAGGAAGAATAAGCATCTTACACAATTCTTTCAGAAAATGAACAACGAAAGCTTTCAAACTAATTTTTTAAAAAAATAAACTTGATATTGAATTTCAACAAATATAGTCCAAAAAAAAGAAAAAAATAGAGAAAGAAATATCTAGAACAAAATCCTTTATCAATATAGATTGCAAAAATTGTAAAAACATTAACAAATTGAAGTTAGAAATATATAAAAAGTCTAACACATCATGATCAAGAGGAATTTATCTCAGGAATATAAAGTTGGGACAACATTTGAAAACAAACAAATAAACCAATGTAATCTACCATATTAATAGAAAAAAGGGAAAAAATAGCCTTACATATAATCATCTCAATGCAGTATCATTTTACCAAATTCAACACTAATTTACAAAATAAGACTTTCAGCAAGCTAGGAATATAAGAAAGTTTCTCAAACTCTTAGTAGGCATCTATAAGAAGTTCTCACCTATCAGCATATTAAATAATAAAGATGGAAGAATTCCCCCCGAAGCTAGGACACAGAAAGAATTTCTACTCTTATCACTTCACCTTGCTATTTTATGCTATTTTACTGAGTGTCTTAAGCAATAAAATAGGCAAGAAATGAAAAAAAAAAAGCTTAAAGGATGGAAAAGAAAAAGTAAAACTATTTCTATTCACAGATGACATGATTGCAGAAAATGTATTGATAAGAAAATTCAGCAAGTTCACAGCATTCACACTCTATATTTAAAAACTTTGTATTCCTATGTCATAGTAATAAAGCATTTGAAAATATAATTAAAGCAAAAAACAGATTTTATGATTACCTGGGATAATTATAATAAAAATTACATATTTTATTGTATAATAAAATCCTTCATACTGAAAACTCCAAAATATTGTTGAAAGAAATTTTAGAAGATGGAAAGAAATACCATATTCATGATCAATGTTGTTATGTTGCTCATTCTCCCTAAACTGATCTATGAATTTAATGCAAACACAATCAAAGTCCCAATAGGCTCTGTGTAGAAGTTAACACACTGATTCTAAGATTAAATCCAATGAACAGCATTAAGAATTTTTGAAAAAGTAGAAAAATTTGGAATACTTAGGTTAGCTGATGCTAAGATTTGCTATAAAGCTATAGTAATTGACAAAGTATGGCACTGGCAAAGGATAAATAAATAGATTAATGGGATAGAAAAAAATGCAAATAAAACATCTATACAATTGTCTTGCCATCTTTTGCCAAAAGATGGCAAGTCAGTTCAATGGGGAAATGATAATGTTTTCAACAAATGATACTGGAAATGTGCAAAAAATTAATTTCAACCTTTACCATATTCAGAGGTTAACTTACTGTCTTAGGCTGGGTTTTCTAGAGAAGCAAAACCAGTGAAATATATATATATCTACAATTATATTGTGGGATTACAGTCAATGACATGACACTAACTGAGCATGAATTGTTGAATGTAGAGCTGATGATTTGCTTTGTAAATCTTTACTTAATTCATAATAAAAAGTAAAAACAAAACAAAACAACAATGGAATGTTATAAACAGCTTTCTACCTATATTTAAAAACTTAGAGGAGATAAAAAGCATATATATATATAATCTTACAATTATAGAGTCCCTGGTCCTCAACAGAAGAGAGAGCGAATGTCCCTCCTGTGTATCCATATATAATTGAATGGCTGCTCATAATTGCTCATCATGAAGTTAACCATGCCTGCTTTAGGTTTCATCACCATGGGAATAAGTACATCCCAACTGCTAAATCTCAGGAAATCCTGACCTAGATGAATTGATACTGAAACCTAACTATTACAGTTATACTAGGTCAAAGACCTAAATACAAAATCTAAATTTATAAAATTTCTATAGGAAAACAGAGGACAGTCTTTTTCAGTCTTTGGGTAGGCAAGATATTCTTTGATAGAACCCCCAAATCATTAACTGTAAAATAAAACTACTGACAAAGTAAAATTAGAAATTTCTGTTTTTCAAAATATATCTTTAATATCATGAACCAAAAGCATATATTTTGGGAGAAACTATTCAAAACACTAAGTTCTGAGAAAGAGCTTGTATTCAGAATATTAATAAAATCTTTTAATTCAATAATAGCAACAACATTCCAAATAAAAGCAGGCAAATAGATTAAGTATATACTTCTAAAATAAAGATATTTGAATGTTAAGCAAGCACATGAAATGACCCGCTCAACACCATTAGTTATCACAGAAATCACAATGAAAGACTACTTCATACCAACTAGAATGGCTAAAATAAGCTGACGTCAAGTTTTTCTGAAGCTGTGGAAACTCTCATAAATTGTTGGTATAATTAAAAACCAATATATTCCTATTTGAAAACAGGTTGACAGCTTTTTATAAACATGTGCTTACCGTATGATCCAGAAATTTCACTCTATTAATAATAAAAGCATATGTCTGTACAAACACTTGTACACAAATATTCACAGCCATTTTATGCATAATCATCAACTATTTTTATTCATAATTATCAATTAACTGGATAAGTCAAATGTCCATAAAAATAGAGTGGATAAACAAATTGGGGTATATGTTTGAAATAAACATTATTCAGAAGTTAAAAAGAAACTACTGATAGAGAGCAACCACTCGCCTGTCAGTGTGTCATACTGTGGTGGCTTGTGTTGCTGTGATTCTGACAGCTATGCTACCAGTCATTAAATACCAGCCCAGTCACCCATGGTGGAAAGGTTTCCAGATGAAGGAAGACTATGAAGAAGGAGAGACAGACTACTTCTACATATTCATTCACAGAAAACATTAGGAATAGCAGTGGGACACTGTCAGCACCAGATTATTGAATATTGAAGCTTGATGAATAATACCAGAATTTTGTCAGATATAGTGCCAGAAGATGAGCTCCTCAGGTTGGAATGCACTCAAAATATGATTGGGAAGAGCAGCCTCCTCAAAGTAGAGTAGACTGTGATGATGCAAATGGAATAAAGCCCTTGGGACATTCATTTGCTGATGGGGCACAACTCAAAATGAATAGAAACAGCTGTAAACATCCATTGATAATTGGAACATGGAATGTATGAAGTGTAATCTAGAAAAATTGGAAATTATCAAAAATGAAATGGAATGCATAAGTATTGATATTCTAGGCATTAATGAATTGAAATGAACTGGTATTGACCATTTTGAATCTGACAATTACATGGTTTACTATGCCATAGATGACAAATTGAGGAGGAATGACATTGTATTAGTCATCAAAAAGAATATATATCAAGATTAGTGTTGAAGTACAACACTGTCTGTGATAGGATAATAGCTATACAACCACAAGAAAGACCAACTATACCACTATTATCAAATTTATCTATCAAACACTAAAGCCAGTGATGATGAAATTGAAGAATTCTACCAACTTCTTCAGTCTGAAATTGATCAAACATGCAGTCAAGATGTATTAATCATTACTGGCTATTGGAATGCAAATGTTGGAAACAAAGAATAAGGATAAGTAGTTGTAAATTATGACCTTGGTGATAGAAAAGATGCTGAAGATTGCATGATAGAATTTTGCAAGACCAATGACTTCTTCATTGCAAATAACTTTTAAAACACAGTAAAAGATAATTATACACATGGACCTCACCAGATGAAATATATAGAAATCAAATTGACTACATCTGTGGAAAGAGATGGTGTAAAACTCCATATCATCAGCCAAAACGTGACCAGGGGCAGACTGTGTAACAGACTCATAAGTTGATGAAAATTAAAACAAGATCACAAGAGTCAAAATATGATATTGAACATATGTTACTGAATTTAGACATCATCTGAAGACCAGATTTGATTCACTAGACACTAAAGATTGAAGACCAGAAGAGTTGTGGGATGACATCAAGAACATCATATAGGAAGAAAGCAAAAGGTCATTAAGAAGACAAGAAAGAAGGAAAGAAACAAAACAGATATTAGAAGAGACTCTGAAACTTGTTCTTGAGTGTAGAAATGCTAAAGGAAATGGAAGAAATGAGGATGTAAAAGAGCTGAATAGAAAATTTCACAGCTCAGGTCAAGAAGACAAAGTGAAATATTAAAATGAAACTGCAAAGACCTGGAGTTAGAAAACCAAAAGGGAAGAACATCCTCAGCATTTATCAATCTGAGGGACTGAAGAAAAAATTAAAACGTTGACTTGCAATATTGAAGGATTTTATGGGCAATAATATGAATGGTATAGAAAGCATCAAAAGGAGATGGAATACACAGAGTCACTGTACCAAAAAGAAATGGTGGATATTCAACCATTTCAAGAGGAAGCATATGTTCAAGAGCAAATGATACTGAAGGAAGAAGTCCAAGGTGCACTGAAAGCATTGGCAAAGAACAAGGTGCCTGGAATTGATGGAATACAAATAGAAATCTTTCAACAAACTGATGCATCACTGGAGGCATCTATACCACGAAAATTGGAAGACAACTACCTGACCAACAGACTGGAAGAGATCCAGATTTGTGACAATTCCAAAGGGAGGTGACCCAATGGAATGTGGATATCATTGTGCAATTTCATTAATATTGCATGCAAACAAAGTTTTGCCAAAGACAATACAAAAATAGTTGCAACCATACATTGGCAAAGAACTTCCAGAGATTCAAGCCAGATTCAGAAAAGGACATTGAGGGACATCACTGCTAATGGCAGATGTATCTTGGCTGAAAGCAGAGTATACCAGAAATATGCTTGCCTGTGGTTTATTGACTATGCAAAGGCTTTCAATTGAGTGGATCATGACAACCTATAGACAAAATTGTGGAGAATAAGTATTACTGAACATTTAATTGTGCTCATGAGAAGCCTGTATATAGACTAAGAGTCAATAGTTAGTACAGAACAAGGGAACACTGATAAGTTTAAATTTAGGAAAGGTGTGCTCCAGTGTTGTATTCTTTCACCATACTTAATTTTTATTCTGAGCACATAATCCATGAAGCTGAATTATCTGACGAAAAGCATTGCATCAGATTGGAGGAAGACTCATTAAGAACCTGAGATATGCAGATGTACAATCTTGCTTGCTGAAAATGAAGTGGCCTTAAAATACTGATGACGATCGAAGCCCACAACCTTTGGTATGAGTTACACCTCAATGTAAAGAGAAAAAAAAGTCTCACCACTGGACCAATAAACAACATTCATATAAATGGAGAAAAGATTGAAGGCAGAGATTTCATTTTGCTTAGATTAACTATCAACACTATGGAAGCAGCTGTCAAGAAATCAAATGATGTATTGACTTAGACAAATCTGCCACACAAGACCTTTCTAAAGTTTTGAAGAGCAAAGATACCAGTTTGAGGACAAAGGTGCGCTTGACCTAAGTCATTTTCAATAACCTCATTGTATGTGAAAGTTGAATAGTGAATAAGGAAGACTGTAGAAGAATTGATACATTTAAGTTATATTGTTGTAGGAGAATATTAAAAGTACCATGGACTACCAAAAGAACAATTTGATCTGTGTTGTTAAAAGTAGAGCCAGATTTCTCCTTTGAAGCCAGGATAGCCAGACCTCATCTGTCATATTTCAGACATATTATCAGGAGGGACCATTTCCTGGAGAAGGATATCATGTTTGGTAAAATGGAGGGTCGGAGAAAAAGAGGAAGACCTCCAATGAGATGGATTGGCACAGTGGCAACAGCAGGGATCTCAAACATAGCAACAATTATTAGTTTGGTGCAAGTCCAGGCAGTGTTTTGTTCTGTTGTACATTGGGCTGCTATGAGTCGATACTGATTTGATGGCACCTAACAACAACAGGAAGTCCTGGTGTGGTGCTGTGAGTTAATGTGCCAGGCTGCAAAGTCGCCTTGAACTGTAAGGTTGGCGGTTTTCACCAGTAGCTCCTTGGAAACCCTATACAGGTTTGCTATGGGTCAAAACCAACTCGATGGCATTTCACAACAACAAACAATAACAACAACTGATAGACAAAGCATGGATGAATCTCCAAAATGGCTAAAGCAACCCAGATACAATAGAGTACATATATTATAGTTTTGTGTCACTGTTATATGATTTCTTGAGAAGGCAAAACTAATCTTTAATAACTGAAATCAGATTAATGGTTGCTGAAGTAGGGATGGCAGTGGCAGACTGAGAAACATAATTAAGAAACTTTCTGAGGTGATGGAAATACTCTACATGTCGATTGTGTTGTTGCTTACCTGTAACTCTTCAAACTGTATATGCAAAATATGACATCTTTATTGTATTCTTCTTGGATGAACCATCAACACTCATGGAAACAAAAGTCAAGAAATCAAACGACATATTGCATTAGGCAAATCTGCTGCTCACAACCTTTTAAAAGCGTTGAAGAGCAAAGATGTCAGCTTGAGGAC
>NW_006408649.1:6559636-6562110 GCF_000296735.1 Chrysochloris asiatica | reverse complement strand
AGTTTTGAACTGCTGACCTTGAAGTTTGCAGCCCGATTCATAACCACTATGCTACGAGAGCTCCTTATTATATGAATAGTTCAGTAGTTCAATGTAAAAATATTTTTCTTATTCTCCAACAGTTGGAGGAAAAAAAGTTGCTTTTTTCCCCCATCAAATCTCATTTCCTTAATTCTAAAGCATACCATTAATTTAATAATAATAAATTTTTTCAGAGATAAAAGTTTTCCACTCTATTGTTTGTATACATTAAGACTGGACAACTTGAACAAGATTAAATTTTTGTTGCTAGTATTATGATTTTTGTTGGTGGTGAGTGCTGTCAAGTCGGTTCCAACTTATAGAGACCCAGCATAGGGTTTTTGAGGAGTGGCTGGTGGGTTTGAACTATCAACTTGTGGCTACTAGTCCAGTGATTATCCTATGATGCTAATATTATGATTATCATTAGATGATTATAATTAGGTTATTTACAGTATGTTTTCAAATTAAGAAAAAAAATATGGTAAATTCTACCTGTGTCAACACAGCTCTGTTGAATTTTTGAATTTTCACCAATAGAGCTGTCCTCAGGGCATGGGAAACAGTAGAGGTTTTCCAGTGTCTGAGTGACTAGATCTGATTTGTGTTTTAAGGATTACCTTGGCTGTACAGAACTGGGAGATGGAGGTTTGGGACAAAAGGCTGTTAAGATGATGTACAGACATGGCCCAGATCAGAGCTGAGGTACTGACTGGGAGAGGAGGGGATGGACTTGAGTTTTGTCAAGGAAATTGGATGAGCTGGATTTGCTGATGGATGGAATATTTGGGTGCTGGAGATAGCAGGAAGATAAGATGACTTCCCTGCCTCTGGATGGAACTGTGGAGGGTTGATGTGGAATAGGAGAAGGAGAGAACAAGATACAGCTGGGAAATTTTCCAAGGTGTACTCAGTCCTCTCACCCCATAGTTCTAGTCCACTGCTCTTTGTATTACCCACAAAGGAGCAATGAGGTTTCGGAGGCATTTAGAATGCTGAGCAGATTAATTTAGATTTGACAAGGTATGCAATAGGGAGACTACTTCTAGGAGCAATTATGCACAGGGAAATCGTGATTTGGTAAGGATAGAAATTATCAATGCATTTTCTCTGCCATCCTTTTAACTCCCCAGCCCATTCTAGTTGTATGGCTCCTTAATTAACCAGATAATTAAACAAATGTAAATAGCCATTTCATAAAAGTAGTGCCACACTCTGGTGCTGTCTTTATGTTCAGAATTCTCATTAACAACCCGAGTTATTTCTCGTATACATGCAAGGAAGTACAGGAACTTAGTGTTCATGGAGAACTGCAAAAAGTAGTTTAATATATTACTTAAATTGGTGAAACTATACCTGAAAATTGTGTGTGTGATAATATTATTGTCTCAGTTTTCTAAAAATACCTTCCAGTGCTTATGACTGATGTTCATTTTGAGCTCATTTAATGAGTCTTAGTTGGAGTCCTGGTGTGGTGCTGTGGGTTAATGCGCCAGACAGCAAGGTCGGCAGTTCAAGCTCACTAGCTGATCCTTGAAAACCCTATACAGGGTCACTATGGGTCGGAACCAACTCGACAGCACTTCACAACAACAACAACAATGAGTCTTAGTTAAGCAGCATGGAGTCCTGGTGTGGCGCTGTGGGTTATTGCACTGGACTGCAAGGACGGTTGGAACTGCAAGGATGGTGGTTCAAACTCACTAGCTGCTTCTCAAAAGCCCTAAACAGGGTTACTATGAATCAGAACAAACTCAATGGCACTTAATGATAACAGCTAAGAAGCACAGACTACTATTAATATTGTTTTCTTTTCAATATTTGTTTTATTTTAATATGATGAGGCCAAGGAAAGGCAAAGAAACCTTGGTGCCCAAGGTGATGGCTCCAGAAAATCTGTAAGATCCTTTTCCATTCAGTTAAGAGGCTGAAATGATTCTCCTGGAACAATCTAAAAAACTGAGTTAGAGGTCCATTTCTGAATGCAAGGTTCCTAATAGAGAACTAAGATGTGGAAACTCTGGGTGGTAGCATGGGTTGTGGAAAAGAAACTTACTGTTACTGTAGCAAAAGAAATGGGTTTGAATCCTACCTCTGACTCTCATCAGCTGGGCAATCTTGCCAAATTCTTACTTTTCTATTGATTTTATCTGGAAAAAGAGGAAGAACAATGCCTGCTTTATTTGGGGTACGTATACAAAAGGAGCTCTGGTAGCGTAGTGGTTACGAATCGGGCTGCTAACCTCAAGGTCGTCAGTTCGAAATTACCAGCGGTTCCGTGGGAGAAAGATGAGGCATTCTGCTCCCATAAAGATTTACAGCCTCGGAAACCCTGTGCAGGGTCACTATGATTCAGAACTGACTCCATGGTCCTTAACAACAACAACAAATACAAAAGAAATACTTTATGTAAAACTATTTTGCAAAATGTAAAATGCTGTAGAATATAATCA
>NW_006408649.1:6553805-6559536 GCF_000296735.1 Chrysochloris asiatica | reverse complement strand
ATATGTTCTTAGTGTTAAGTGCTGTCAAGTCGGTTCTGACCCATAAGGACCCTGTGTAGAGTTTTCAAGGAGTAGCTGGTGTGTTTAAATCACCAACCTTGTGGTTCAAACTGATCTTGCAGTCCAATGCATTATTCTGCTGTATAGATAAATTACAATTTATAAATAAAGTTAAGAATGAACCTGTATTGAAAGACTTGAAAGGAGACATGTCCTTAAAGGATAGTCTGAGATTCTCTCCTACGCATTGTCCAAAACATCTAAGCAGATGTCTGGCAAATTGGGTAGTAATTGCTAACCCTTGGAAGTCTCAGACACTTTTAGAAACCTTGATGGGTCTACCAGGTATTAGGAGTACTAGTGAGAAGTCTAATACCTAGGACTTACTACTTGTTTTCTTGGTTCTGGAATACCCATGACAGGCAGAGGGGCCACTTAAAGCTACTGAAAATAGGTTTTTCTCCCAGACCTGGAAAACAAGAGGCTTAAATGAGATTTTATTAACTTTAAAGTTTAATGTGGCATATTACACACCTTGAGATTTATGAATGAATTCCTATGTAATACCAAAGAAAAGAATCATAGCAATGTGATGATTGATAGAAATCTTGTTATATCTAGTCACATGTTTAATTGTGGTGTGCATGCTCAGACAGTAGATTATTTTGCATCTTTTAAGTTTACCTGAATTTCCAAAGTTTCCACAAACACATGCATTACCTATTAAAACTAAATTAAATATCTGGAGTTTGTTTTTAAGAAAAGTACATAATCAGAGACAAACACTATGACTGCACTTTTGCTTCCTGGAGCGTACAGTCTTATCAAACAATTCTCAGGGACTGCTGATTGCAGCTATGGATACTCTGTGGTCTTGGGTGGGAGGTTTGTAGAGAGGGCGGCTTCTAATACCTTTGGGTAGTTTCTGATTTCTGGTCTGCTCTCATGGTCAGGTCCCCTTTCATAAGCTTCTGTCACTCATCATCACCTCCACCATAATTCTTGCAATTTTTCCCAGAAAGAACACTAAAAATTAAGGGTAAGTGAGAAAGACATCAGACTAATTTCACAATAGCTTCATTTTAAGGATAAATGAATAATGTGAATTCACACGTTGCAAACAGCAGTGATAGTAACACATTTTAAACAGCGCTGCCTCAGGTTTCCATGGATGGCTGCCAATTAGAGAATGGTGGGAACTTTAGAAATAAGGCTGTTAGCCTTGCTCTCCTTTTGATCTGGTGACTGAATCACTTTGAAGTTCTAACGATGAAAAACTTGTTTCTTGGAGACATGTTTTCTTACATTTCATAAGATCAGATCTTTATTGCCAAAATATTGAGTCTTGCTTCATGAAAAATACTGTGGTTGAGTGATTGCCACAGAAGGATATATAGGAAGGAAGAGAGGAAACAGTATAGAACCATGAGAAATATACAGTGAGGCAGAGAAGAGGCGAAAATAAAAAGAGAAGAAACTAGAGAGTAGACAAAGTGATTGAACAAATAAGAGTGAAGACTGGAGAAAGTGAAAAGATTTGATGGAAGAATAAGAAAGGAACCAACCGTGTTGTTGTTGTTGTTGTCAGGTGTCATTGATTCAATTCCAATAAATAGTGATCCTATGTACAACAGAACAAGACACTGCCGGGTCCTTCCTGTGCCATCTTCACAATCATTTCTATGTTTGAGTCCACTGTTGCAACTACTATATATCAGTCCAACTCATTGAGAGTCTCCTGGTTCATTGCCTCTCTACTTTATCAAGCATGATGTCCTCTTGATAACATGAACAAAGTACATGAGACAAATCTTGCAACCCTCCCTTCTAAGATGTATTCTGGCTGTGTTTCTCCCAAGACAAATTTCTTCAGTCTTCTGGTATTTCATTGTAAATAATCAATATTCTTTACAAATTCCATAATCTAAATGTATCAATTGTTCTTTGATCTTCCTAATCCAGTATCCAGCTTTCATATGCACATGAGACGATTAAGAATATCATGGTTTGGATTAGACATACCTTCGTCCTCAAAGTTAAATCTTTGCTTTTTTTTTTTTTTTACAAGTTAAAGAGGTCTTTTGCAGCAGACCGGACCATGAAGTACACTATAAAGAAAATAAACAAAAGACAAAGACCTTTGGATACTTAGTACATGATAGACATTTGTTAGGGTGCCTACACCCCACACTTTATTTGAGATTGCTTTTGGGTGCTGTTGAGTTGATTCCCTATAGAACTATCCTATAGGGTTTTCTTGGCTATAATCTTTCATCTGCTGGTTTTTCACATTGTGGTAGCTTATGTGTTGCTGTGATACTGGAAACTAGTCTATCAATATTTCAAATATCAGCAGGGTCACTCATGGTGGACAGATTTCAGTGGAACTTCCAGACTAAGGAAGACTAGGAAGGAGAGGCAGACCACTTCTGGTTAGCTACTGAAAACCTTATAAATAACAATGGAGCATTGTCTGATACAGTGCTGGAAGATGAATCCTTCAGATTGGAAGGCACTAACAATATGACTGGGAAAGGAAGATCTACTTCCTCAAAGTAGAGTTGATCTTACATGGAATATGTTTTTAGGACCTTTATTTGCTGATGGGGCACAGTTTAAAATGAGAAGAAACAGTGTAAACATCCATTAATAATTGGAACATGGAATGTATGAAATATGGATCTAGGAAAATTGGAAGTTGTCAATACTGAAATGGAATACATAAAGAGTGATATCCTAGGTATTAGTGAGCTGAAGGTAACTGATCTTGGTCATTTTGAATCATATAATTTACTATGTTTAGAATCACAAATTCAAGAGGCATGACTTCACACTCATTGTCACAAAGAACATTTCAAGATCTGTCTTGAAGTATAATGCTGTCTGTGGTAGGATAATATCCATATGCCTACTAGTAAGACTAGTTAATGTGACTATTATTCATATTTATGTACCAACCACTAAAGCTGTGATGGTGAAATTGAAGAACTCTACCAACTTCTTCAGTTTGAAATCAAGTCCAAGCAATTAATTACTCTACTGTATTCCCTTCCCCCAGTTCTGCAGCAACACCTAGCATCATTCTTGATACACAATAGCCTTTTGACAAAACTGAATGTCTAAATCCATTAGAAATATATATATTTATAAATAGATATCATGATTGTGTCTAATATACATATAACCCATTCCTGAGGGGTGATCCTGAGACCTAAATAAGATAACATATGTATAAATACCTAGTGTTGACTGATACCCAGTACGCTCTCTATAGACATTATTATTTTTAGATGAGCAGCTTGACAATTATAGAACTAGAGCAACCCCTTAGATATTGTCAAGTCTTGTACTTTTCCAGTCCTGTGACTGGGTACAGAGCTGTTGCTCTAGGACTTGGGAAGCTGTTAAAAATATAGATCCTAAGGATTCAAATTCAGTCAATCTAGGTTGCTTATCTATAGTTTATATTTTATTTTTATTTTAATAGATTTTTCTAGTTGATTTCTAGTGGTGTCTATATTTTAATAGATTTTTCTAGTTGATTCTAATCTTGTCTACACTGTTCTTGCTGTTGTCGTCATTGAATCGGTTCTGACTCACAGTGATCCTGTTTTCTCAGAAGCGGCTGGTGAGTCTGAACTGTGGACCTTGCAGTTCAAACTGACCTTATGGTCGAGTGCTTGTCCTACACTGCCACACCAGGACTCCTGACCCCATATTAAGGAGTTCTGGTAGCATAGTGGTTACGAATCAGGCTGCTAATCTCACGGTCAGCAGGTCGAAACTACCAGCTGTTACGTGGGAGAAAGATGAGGCTTTCTGCTCCTGTAAAGATTTAAAGCCTCGGTATCCCTGTACAGGGTTGCTATTGAGTTGGAACCGTCTCCACGGCACATAGCAACTTTTTAGTTGGTCTCATGATGATCTCATGTGCACAGAGTAGAACAGCTCCACAGGGTTTTCAAGACTGGTCCTTTTAAAAGCAGATCACCAGGGCTATCTCCTATAGTCTTCTACATGGGTTTGAACCATCAACCTTTCTGCTTATAGGTGATTATTTAACCATTTGATTCACCCAAGACTCCAAACCCATATTAGGGATGAAGAGATTATGATTCAGGAAAGGTTAGGGAATTGCTTAAGACCATGTAAGTAGTAGACAATCTTTTTTATGGGATAAAGACAATCAGACTGGGTGAGTGTGGAGTCCTGGGAGCAAAGGACAAGAAGCACAGCTCTGAGGAGTTTGCTTGAAATAAGCGTTCCCCTATCTCCTGCATCTGCATTTCTTCTGAATATCTTGAATGGTATTCACCAAAGAGCTGATCGGTTTTATTAATTTTTGAGATAGGGGCCAGGCCTGGGGTGGGTGAGGATGACTGGGCTGCTAGGATGATTTAGAGGCTCGAAGCTTCTTGGTTGACAGAGAAATTGGAAAGCGGGGCTGGAAAATTGCCATGTAATCTTTTCCTTTAATTCAATCGGCATTGATATCCACTATGTCAAATCGCTGCCCAGATGAGATGACAACATGGCAATTGTGTCTGTGTCACAGTCTGTTATTTTCAAATGTGTATGAAGATCTGTAATTGTGTTGACAACCAGTAGGTCCCTTTGCCGGGCAGCTCCATGAGCTACTTGAACATGTTGTAATTAAGTTTCCTCATTCTACCCTCCTGCCTGTTGTCCCAAGGATGTGTAGCATCAAGCACTGCTCAGACCCTGATTTCAATGGTCACATTCATGCAATGTTCAATCATCTAGCATTAGCTGGACATGCACTCCATTTAGTGCCTTGGCATACATTTGGCCCTAGAAGCATCTGGGGAGAACAGACTGATTAATTTAAAATGACAAAATCTTTTGGACAATTGCCATGCTCTGATTGGCTGAGAAGGCTACCAGCATTTCCATGATTTCTTGTATATATTGTGCTAATAATATCCCATTCTATCACTGACTCATAATTTGAACATCCAATTCTGTCTTGCTTACTAAATTACTTGAAATACAGAGAGGAAAATTCAGGAAGAGTTTCAGCTGCTATTTGTCCAATCAGACAGAAAATAAAGGAGAAAATCTATCCTGATTTTCAGCAAATTTAATATACAATAAGGTTATATTCTGATTTAAAGAACTATTGAATATAGGTGCAGTTCCATCTAAACATTTTTCTGGCAACAACAACTTTGAAATGGGGATGATAAGCTTTGGCATAGACTTCCTTTTTTTTAAATTGGAATTTAAAAAATAAAATTTTAAGTTGCAAAATGCTATAGTTCTGTAGATGATTCATTCAGATATCTTTGTATTTCTACAATTGCCACAAATAATATCAATTGAGGAAAAGGACAATGTGATATTTAGGCAACGCTTTAGGGAAAAATGACAATGATATTATTAAACTCCAATTATAACAACTTTCATTTATTACATTTTCTATATTTGCACATGAGCTAAATACTTGATTCTCCTTGAAAAATACCATCCTTTGAATAATACTCTAGGGTAGATATTATTATCTCCAATTGGCAAAGCAAAATAACAAAGTTCAGAAAGTTAAATAACTTCCTCAGGATCAAAGGGCTAGACTGTCAGAATTGAGACACAATTCAGATCTATATGTCCTCAACTTCCGCCTCTTTAAAAAAATTGTAATAGGAGGGGACTTCCGGAGGGCGGCCAGGTGGTGCGGGTGAGTGGGGGCTCCGGGATCAGGGGGGGACAACTC
>NW_006408649.1:6551686-6553705 GCF_000296735.1 Chrysochloris asiatica | reverse complement strand
TGTGTATATGTTTGCTACTGACTCAATGGCACCTAACAACAAGAAAGTTGTATGCATAAAATAATTCAGTAAGGAAAATGAAATTGAAAGCATTCTTAATAAAGAACACCTAAGAATTACAAAGACAAACAGCATTCTATATTTTTAACATCTTTAACAAATAAACACCATCTTTGTGCTTCCTTCTCCATAGAGGATGCATAGAGACTAATTCTTGTACTGGATAATCCTGATGAACACCAATCAGACACTAGCTTCCACCCTAGAAAAATAATAAAAGACTCCTGGCTCTGGACTTGGGGAATCATCTTGCTGAAATGAGTCCCCATGTGATATTTTGTTTGGCTAACAAAGTAAGAGCTTCTTTCACCTTCAACTGTTGTGCATCTTTGTAGTTGCCCTGAGACCTTGGACACAGTGGTAACAGTATGGGAAAATTGGCTCTCTTGTTCTGGATTCTGTATCTGATCACCTTCATATGGCTTCTGGTTTTGGGGACTTTATCCAGCAACTCCTCACCTGAACTGATTCACCAGCCTCCAAAACTGCATAAGCCATTCTTTGATGGTTTATATACTATATAAGACATTTCAGTGAGTTATAGAACACGAAGACATGAGCTAAAATACTAAAGGACTCTCTAATGACACAAAAGTAATAGTAGTCGATATCAGAGAAGATGGAGCAGTACAACATATTGGAAAAGTTGAACTTTTGGGACACTTTAGCCTCCATCTCATAGGGACCAAATTTGTGCTGATCCTTCTAATAGAAATTAATTTTGAACAGATTGGCAAAATTTATATATTGAAGAGTACCAGACAAAACAGAACGTTATAGTATGCTGGTAGGAGTGTTAAATGTGTAAGTTGGGATAAAATTAGCATTGTTTTTCAGGTGTCATACCTCTGAATCAGCAATTCCTTTGTCTATGTACCAGATAAATTTGTGTTTGTGTGTATGTGCTTAATGGGTTGGTTCAAAATAACAAATAGCTGTAAACATCCCAAATGTTCATCAAGATGAGAATGAATAAGTAAATCGTGGTCATTCATATGATGAAATATTATAATTCAGCCAAGATGAATTAACAATAGTTTCATGCATCAGCAATAATGAATCTTAAAAGTATATTATGTTGATGGTTTAAACTGTCAAGCTTTCAGTTAGTAACTGTGCCCTTAACTGTTTATAAGAGACTACAAAATAATAGACTGTGATCTTTCAAGCTGCTAAATTCGTGGTAATTTGTTAGAACACCAATAAAAGAACACTAGTAAAAAAAATATGTTAAGTTATAAGACAAGTTTCTAAAAGCATTCAAAGAATGTGTTACTATTTATACAAGATTCTTAAATGTATGTTGTTGATCTTGTTAAGTGCTATGGAGTCAGTTCTGACTCATAGTGATCCTAATTAGGATTTCCCAGGAGCAGCTAAAGCGTTTGAACCACTGATCATATGATTCCAAACGACATTGCTGTCTAGTTTGAACCACCGACCATATGCTTCCTTGCTTATCTTATAGTGCCACACCAGGACTCAAATATTTAGTATGTCCTGGTGTGGTGCTGCAGGATAAGCACTGGATTGCAAAGTCGGTTTGAACTTCAAGCCCAGCAGTTCAAACCCACCAGCCACTCCTCAGAAACTATGCAAGGTTGCTATGAATTGGAACTGATTTGACAGCACTTAACAGCAACAGTTATACTTTATATGAAAGCAAGATACTAATAGACTAAAAGATCAAAGTTGTGTTTTCCTTTGGGATATGAGAGAGCCACACAGGGAGCTTTGAAGGAATTGTAATAAACGATTTCCAATGCTCATTTGTCTGTTGTACTGTAGCGGCTTGTGTATTACTGTGATGGAGGAAGCTATGCCACTGGTATTTTAAATATTGACAAGATCCACCATGGTGGACATGATTCAGTAAAGCTTCCAGACTACGACAGAATAGGAAGGAGAGTCAGACCATTTTTGAACAGTTGTTCTTGTTAAATGCTGTCAAATCAGTTC
>NW_006408649.1:6550528-6551466 GCF_000296735.1 Chrysochloris asiatica | reverse complement strand
TATTGGTCCTGGGCCAACATCACAATTGTTTGGTAGGTAGGAATATCTTTTGTTTCTTGAAGTCAGGGGAATCTGTATTTGATCTTGTAGCAAAGTACCTGACTTAAATGTTTATTAAGCTGAACTGAGGCTTAGATGCTTCTTAGCCTACACTCAGTCTATTATATTATACAATAATAAAGGGTGAGGAAGAGAAGAAATTCACTGTTTTTTTCCAATATATGTTCATATAATGAACCATAGCAACACTATTGTTATTGTTAAGTGCTTTCAAGTTGGTTCCGACGCATAGCGACCACGTATCTGGTTTCTGATGAACTGTTGGTAGATTTGAACTGCAAACTTGATGGTTAGCAGTCACATGCTTATTCTAAAGTGTCACACTAGGACTCCAGCAGTAATATTGTTGCCGTGTGCCATCGAGTTAATTCTGACTCATAGAGATGCTATGTAGGGTTTCTGGGGCTGTACATCTTTATGGGAGCAGAAAGTCTCATCTTTCTCCTTTGGAGTGGCTGGTGGTTTTCAATTGCTGACTTTGTTGTTAGGAGCCCAACATGTAACCCATTATACTAGAATAGTCAAATTTTAATTAACGAATATCTCAATTTAGCAGCATGAAAGGCATTCATTAAAAACAAGGTTCTAGGAAATGACTGGATAAAAATTGAAATGTTTCAACATACCGAGGTAGCACTGGAAGCACTCATGGAAGTGTGTTAAGAAATTTGGGAGGAGGCAGGGCTTGATGGCTGATAGGGTAGAGGTGCAGTGAAGTTAGTGGTCAGCAGTACCATAGAATACCAGGTGAAGAGGGTTCAGGGCAGAACTACAAAACTCTGAACCACATATCTAGGAATATTTACAAACTTTGAAGGCTTATATCTATTGGAATTTGTAGTAGGAGTAAGAAATCATGTATTTTTTAATCTGCTGGG
>NW_006408649.1:6548925-6550093 GCF_000296735.1 Chrysochloris asiatica | reverse complement strand
TGATTGGAAGAGATTCATATTTGTGCCTGTTCCAAATAAAGGTAATCCAATGTTATGTAGAAATCACCAAACAATTATCATTTTTAGCACATGAAAGTAAAATTTTACTAAAAATAATTGAAAAGTGGTTGCAGAAGTACATTGACAGGGAGCTTCCAGAACTTCAAGCTGGATTTAGAAGAGGGTGTGGAATGAAGGATATCATTTCTAACATCTGATGGATCTAGGCTAAAAGCAGAGAATACCAGAAAGATGTTTAATTGTGCTTTATTGATGAGGCAAAGACATTTTACTGTGTGGATCATAATAAACTATGGATAGTTTTGTGAAGACTGGGAATTCCAGAATACTTAGTTGCTCTTATGAGGAAACTGTACATAGACCAAGAGATAATCCTTCTAACTGAACAAGGGGATACTGTGTAGTTTATAATCAAGAAATTTGTGTGCCAGGGTTATATCGCCTAACCATACTTATTCAATTTGTATGCTGAGCATATGGTGTGGTGCTGTGAGCTAATATGCTGGACTGCAAAGTTGGTTTGAACCACTAGGTTGATAGTTCAAGCCATTCAGCTGTTCCTTGGAAACCCTATGCAGGGTTGCTGTGGGCCAAAACTTACTCAATGGCACTTAACAGCAACAACAGCATGCTGAACATATGATCTGAGAAGTTGGACTATATGAAGAAGAAGGTGGCACAGTATTGGAGAACAATTCATTAACAACCTGTGATATGTGATACATAGGATACAACCTTGCTTACTGGAAGTAAACAGGACTTAAAATACTGATGAAGATGAAAGACAACAGCCTTCAGTGTGGATTGCAACTCACTGTAAAGAAAACAAAAATCCTCATAACTGGACCAATAAATGATACCCTGATAAATGGGGAAATGGTTGAAGTTGTCATGGACTTCATTCTTCCTGGATCCACAATCAACATTCCTGGAAGCAGCAATCAAATGCTGTATTGCATTCAGCAAATCTGTTCCAAAGACCTCTTTAAAGCATTAAAAATCAAAAATGTCACTTGGAGGACTAAGGTACACCTAACCCAAGCCATGGTATTTTCAGTTACCTCATATGCACGTGAAAGTTGTACAATGAATAAGAAGACCACAGAAGAAATGATGTATTTGAATGATGCTGCTGGAGAAAAATATT
>NW_006408649.1:6522644-6523875 GCF_000296735.1 Chrysochloris asiatica | reverse complement strand
CTGAGGGGCTCATTTTCTGGCACTATATCTGACAGTGTTTCTCTGCTATTCATAAGGTTTTCAGTGACTAAATATTTGGAAGTAGTTCATCACTCTTTCTTTCTAGTCTGTCTTCATCTGGGATCTCTTCTGAAACCTGTCCACCATAGGTGACCCAGCTGGTATTTAATATACAGATGGCATAGTTTTCAGAATCACAGAAACACACAAGCCGCCACAGTACAACAAACTAACAGAGGAGTATGTATTAATTGCTACCACTATGTTTGTTTTTTTTTGTGGTGTTGCTGCTTTCTTTGTTCTGTGTGTCTTTCTGTGCTTAGTTCATGCTTTTTCTGGTCTTTCTTGTGAGTTTTCTCATAGTTTTAATGTTTTTCTTAGATTTTCATTTTCTTTGTATGTTGTGAAATGTTAAAATTCTTTGATATTACCTTATATTCTATTAACTTTTTCCTCCATTTAGTGCAGTCTATTTTATCCTGTAATCTACCTGACATTCTCACCATCTGCATCTTTGTTCCTATGTGTTTACTTTCTTTCACATTTTAATTGTTTTGATCATAAACTAACCTTCCAGATTTTACAAGTTTGTTCTTATAGTTTTGTTCTGTTCTCAAGTCTTCCATCTGTCAATTTAGTTCTGGGAGTTGCTGCCACATATGTCAATCTCTGGTTGTTGTCTGTTCTTATTGGTTCTCTTTCCACAGCATTCTCTTTAGGATGTTTTGTAGCATAGGGTTGGCTTTGTCAAAATCCCTTAGCTTCTGTTTATTCTGTAATGTTTTGATTACACTGTCGTATTTTATTGATATCTTTGCTGGATAAAGGATTCTTGGTTGGCAGTTTTTTTCTTTCAGGGTTTTGTATGTTTCCCCATTGCCTTCTTTCCTGCGTGGTTTTTGCCCAGAGATCTGAGGTTAATCTGACTTGCTTGCCATTGTATGTACTGCTTCTCTTTTCCCTAGCTGCTTTCTGGATTCTGTCCTTATCTTTGGAAAGTTTGATTATAATATGTCTGGGTGATTTTCTTTTGGGATCTATTCTTTCTGGGGTTTGTTGAGCTTCTTGAATATTTATCTTTTCATTTTTTTAGGATGTTAGAGAACTTTTCTTCCAGAAGGTCTTCAACTATTTCCTCTGTGGACTTGTGTGATTCTTCCTGTTTTGGAATGCTGATAATTCTTAAGTTATTCCTCTTCATGTTGTTTAACATGAATCTTAGACCTTCTTC
>NW_006408649.1:6454620-6521350 GCF_000296735.1 Chrysochloris asiatica | reverse complement strand
TTCTGTGGCATTATTCTGTGGTGTGTCTGCTTGCTCTCCCAGTTGGTCTTGCCATTTGGTCTCACCCAAGTTATTAGCTTCTGGCCGCTGAGTGCGGAAGATTCTAAAGTATGAGATTTTTACTTCCACTCCAAGTTCCACTAGCTATACACCTTCAAACTTTCAAAATAGTCGTAGATATGTGGTTCAAAGTTTTGGAGCTTGCCCTGAATCTGCTTCACCTAGTATTCTGTAGTATTGCATCTTCAATGCACCTCTACCCTATCCACTATCAAGCCCCACCCATCAACAATCTCATAGACACTTACCAACAATAACAACATTGGTATCCAGGAAGCTTCTTTCTCCACTTGCTGTTGAAGGTCTCAGTGAATTCACAAGCAAGAAAACCTTGGGATGAGCCCTATCTCTTGAACTTACTAGCTTTTGTGGCTGGTGGCCTCCCTAGAGACCAACACTGTTACGCTACTATTTTAGTGCTGTGGTATGAACTGGCCTGGGCTATTTAAATTGAACTGACTGATTATATTCCCCCCCACCCCCAATAAATGTGACTTTCTATTATGAGTTGGTTATCCAGACAGGTCTTTAAATACTGCACAAATGTTTTTCATTTCAGCTATTACAGTAAAATCCTGGCCATTGGAAAGGTAATAAAACTTCTGACCCAAGGAAGGAATGTTTCACACATACCTAGCAACCAGTGAGAACTCATAAAAAGGTCATTCCAAGGCACCGTTCATCCTTACGTATCTCCCCATGACTACTGCTGCAAATCGTTGCTCTATAGCAGATACCCCTATAGATTTATGTTCCCGAACTCTTCATTGAAAATATATCTGGATTAAAGACTATTTTTTGTAATCACTATTTATTCTCCCATTTCTCCACCTCTTACTTGCCCCTCCAGGAGACCTTTCCTCTTCCCTTTTATCTCCTATTCAGTCTAATCAGCTTGGAAGAAAGAACAACCCAAAAGAGGCCAATTAGACCCAGCATGGTTTCAGCAGAGCCCAGGGCAGAGGAAGCTGTGCCAATGACTGGATGCAGATCATGTAATAGCTGAGAAGATGTGAGGGGTTTAAATAGAATATTTAACAAGTATATTAAGGCTTTGAAATTGCTTGGTATTTGGATTAATAAAAATCATCCTAGCTCAGAAACAAACTGGAAAGAATGACCTATGAGGTATGCGTCACCTTTTCAACTCTTCTCTTGCTACCTTGAGGGGTGGAGGATGGGTGTTGGGTCTGTTTCTCCTCCTTTGCATGTTTGTTCTATCAGTATCTTGAATTGACTTCCAACATGGTAATTTGGAAGAGGAAGATCTTCAGGAGGAAATAATACTTAAAAACTTCATTCTCAAAATATAATTGCTAGTTTACAGCTTTCCTAGGTAAATGTTTCTCCTCAATGTAAAAAAAAAAATTTTTTTTTCTATGCAACTTTCTAATTATTGCCTTGATTAGATAATATCAAGGATGTTACATATCATATATGGGGAAGGATGGAATCTGACTCTACCATGGGTATATAGTCATTATTTACCCAAGGGAAGCATCTGACACTTTCTGTATCAGAGATAATAATGTACATGCATGTGATATTAATGATATTGTTTGATGATTTCCCCATTTCATCTGGTCACCTTTTCTTGGAGTGGGCGCAAACATAGTTCTTTTTCAGTCCATTAGCCAGGTGGCAGTCTTCCACATTTCTTGGCATAAACTAGTGAGTATTTGAAACATTTCAATTGCTATTCCATCAGTTTCTGGAGCCTTGATTTTTTGCAGTGCAGCCCGGACTTCTTTCAAAACCATTGATGCTTGATCATATGGTACTTCTTGAAATTACTGAGCATAGATCAATTCTTTTTGGTACAATGACTGTGTGTTTCTTCCATGTTATTCTGGTGTTTCCTACTTCATTTAATATTTTCCCCATGTTGTTGTTAAGTGCCATCAAGTCAGTTTTGACTCATAGCAAACCTGTATAGGGTTTCTGAGGAGCAGCTGGTGGATTTGAATTGCCAACCTTGTGGTTAGCAGACCAGTGCTTAGTCTACAGGGCCACAGAAAGATTCCATTTTAACTTCAATATTTCAAGTCAACACTTGAATTTTTTTCTTCTGTTCTTTCAGTTTGAGAAATGATGACATATTCTTCTTTTTTGGTTTTCTAATTCCAAGTCTTTATACATTTCATTATAATACTTCACCATGTCATCCCCAGCTGCCTTTGGAAATTTTCTGGTCAATTCTTTTACTTAATCATCTCTTCCAATCACTTTAGCTTCTCTGTGTTCAAGAGCAAATTTGAAAGTCTCTTCTGACATCCATTTTAACGTTTCTTTATTGCCTGTGTTTTTAACGACTTTCTGCTTTCTTAATGCATGCTATTCTTGATATCATCCCACAACTCTTCTGGTCTTATTATTTTACTTCTGTCTGAGGAATATTAGTTAACAATTCTTTTATATAGAGTAGGTCTAACATCAATGGATCCTCTTAGTTTTATTTCAACTGAAAAGATCTTTATTTCACCTTTTTTTCTTCAGGGTAATTCTTCAGGACATATAATTTTGGTTGGCATCTCTTTTTGTTTGCACTTTGAAAATGATATTCCACTTCTTTCTGACTTCTGTGATTTCTGTGAGAAATCCACAGTCATTTAAATCATTACATCCCTGACTGTTTTCAGTACTTTTTCTTTGTTCTTAGCTTTTACCAACTTAGGTATGATGTTGCTACTATGGATTTCTTTGAGTTTAGCCTATTTTAGGATTCCCTGTATTTCTTGAATATGTAAGCCTTTGCTTTCCATCAATTTCGTTATCACTTTAAATATTTCTCAGCACAGTATCCTCTCCTTAGATGCTGATGATACAAATATTAAACTTTTTCCTATTATCCTACAGGTCCCTGAGGCTCTATTCATTTTAAATTCAATCTTCTTTCTCACTATTATTTGAGCTGAATAAATTCTACTAGTCTAGCTTCAAGTTTACTCACTCTCCCCGGTCAGCTCCACTTTACTATTTGGCCCACCCATGAATCTTTTTTTATTTTTAATTTTTCTTATTGTGTTTTTAAGTTATATGAGTTCCACTTGGGTCTTTTTAATACCATCTATAAAGTCTTTTCTGAGGCTTTCTATATTTCCATTGATTTCAAGAGTTCATGATACTTGCTGGTACATTTTTAATAATAGTAATATAGGTACATAGGTAGGTGCTGTCAGGCTAACTCCAACTTGTACAATAGAAGAAAATGTTGGTTGTAATTGGCAGCATGTTTGAGTTCACTGTTTTAGCTATTGTGACAATCCAATCTTGTTGGCCTCCCTCCCTGTTGTTGGCCCTGTACTTCATATGGTGTCCTCCTCCAGTGATTGATCCCTTCTGATGACATGCCTAAAGTAAGAGAGTCACATCGTGTTCTGTTGTGATCTATATTATTGTTGTTGTTAAGTGATGTTGAGTCGGTTCCAACCCATAGTGGTCTGTATCGATTTTCCAAGGAGCAGCTGGTGAGTTTGAGCCACTAACCTTGAGGCTCAACCCAGCCTGGCAATTTACTATTTATCCTATAGTGTCACACTAGGACTCTTTTGTGATCTAAAATGTTGAGTAATTTTGAGTGTGGATTGCCAGGCTTTTCTTCCTAGTTGGTCATAGTCTGGAAGCTCTGCTAAAACCTGTCCATAGGTGACCCTGCTCATATTAGAAGTACTGGTTGCATAGCTTTCAGCATCATAACAACATAAAAACCACCACAATATGACAAAGTAACAGATGGGTGATGGATTTTTATAATTTGAAGTTTTTGTCAGATAATTCAAACATCTGTGCCAACTTGGCCTCTGTTGATTATCTTTTTTTATCTGTTGCATTGAGATTTTCCTGGTTCTTCTTATGCTGAAAAATTTTTGTTGTTTCTTGGACATTTGGAATATAATGCTATTAGACTCTGGATCTTATTTAAAATATGTTGAAAATTTTATTTTATTGTTGATATGTGCCATGTAGTCAGTTCTGACTCATAGTTTCCCTGTATAGGGTTTCCAAGAAGCAGCTGATGGGCTTGAATTGCTGACTTTGTAATTCAAACCAATCTTGTGGTCCATGCCCAGAGCATTAACTTAGGCACATTCTACAAGTGTCAACCCACTCAGTGGACTATATTTCTAAATTAAGTTTTATTTTCATAGCAATTGCTGTGGTATTTGGGTCTGTTTCACATGTGTGACACCCAATGGACAGTATGGATCTAAGTGGTGGTCTGTTAGTTCAGTTCTCAAAGTTTGGGGTATACGGTTTACAAGTACAACCATACCTGTGCAGCTCAGAGTGAGGCAACAAATGTAGAAACTTAATTATGGGTTGGGGTTACTTTCATGAGTTCTTCTCTCCCTGCTATCTCCCGGTAATTTCTGGCTCCTGTTTTTATCTCCTACTGTGATTTGCATTTTTGAAACTACCCACACTTAGGGTCAAGTGCTGGGAAGTCAGAGAGAGAATAAAAGCAATGGAGATTTACACCACTTGGAACAAGCATTCCACTGAACATAGAAAAAGTTTTCTCTTTCTCAGAGTTTTGGTTCTTGTGGGATTCTGTTACTGGTCACTGTATCTGTCACCATCAAATTGTTTGGGAGCTGGGACATGAAAGGATTGAACAGAAAAAGAGAGAATATTAAAGATATTTTATCATTTTGTTTGAATATTGTATTTCCTTTCCTGTTCCTGGAACTAGAATTAGGGGACTTTTGGAACTCTCTCTGTTTTCGTCCTATTTCTTGCTTTTCAATGCATTCATTTTAAACCAAGGGGGGAAGTAATAAAATAACCACCAGTTTAATGTTACTTTAAAGGAGTCCTGTTGGTGCAGTGGTGCATTTGGGGCTGCTAAGTGAAAGATTGACAGTTCGAACCCACCAGAATAACCACAGAAACAGGTGACGCAGTCTGCTTCCAAGAAGATTTACAGCTTTGGAAACCCTGTGTAGTAGTTATCTACCTTGTATGGTCATTATGTCAGAATCGATTGGATGACTTTTTGGTAATGTTTCTTTGAATTCTGCTTATCTTCCCTAATCTGCAAGCTACTATTTACTTTTCAGAGTCCACAAATAGATGCTCTATTCATTATTTCCAGGTTTTATAATTGCATTCAATAGGTGAATGGTGGCATGTGCACACTTTCCCCTCCTTAGAAGTGGAACATATTAGAAACTGAACTAAAAACTAAAATAGTTAATTTTCAATGCAAACTTCCTGTGGCTAAAAGTCAATGCAGACATAGTGTTTCCCTGAGTTTACTCGGTGAGGTGATGGTAGAAGCAGTGGGGGTGATGAGGATGATGGTGGGAGACACAAACTCTCATTGTGAGTTATGTTCTGTCATGCAGGAGGGTGGAGCATGTTACAGGGGACTAGGAGCATGGAGGACACTGTAACACAGACAAGGAAGAGAGAACAACTCAAGCAGGTCAATGTATAGACTAAGCTGAATCTTGAAGGTCCAATAGAGATTGTATAAAGAGAAGGGTGGGAATGTGTTAAAGTTAGAAAGGATTACTGCACAAAGACAGAAAAAATTTTTTAAAAAGCAGGCTTGTTTCAGAACTATACAAAATAGTATGGTTGAAGCCAAGTATGAATGTATGGAAGAGGTGCAAGAGAAACAGTAGCAAGGGGAAACATGTGGTTTATGTGTGCTAAATCAGGACATTTCCACATTATATTGAGAACTATTGGAAGATAGTAAGTTTTTCTAAGCATAGGCTTCAACATTCTCTGCCACCTTGCCTTTGGCATCTTTGCTACTGTGTATTAAAGTGATAACTGAGTAGGATTTTGAGGAAGTCCCTTCTTAGAAGTACACAAAATGACTGGAAGGGCCCAGGAGGATGCTGGAAGGAGGATGGTTGCTGCTGCTACTGCTGTATATTCAGGAAGCACCAAAGTCTTGCAACAGGATCAGTACTAGAGATCATTTAGGACCTGGAGTGAATCACTAGGTGACCAGCCACTCCTTCTCTATGGCCTGGGCTGGTGAGCTTCTCTTCTAAGCTGCTGTTAGTCTATGGACTCTTGGTGTTAGATTTTAAATCCTCCAAGTCTAGCAAAGTGATTCTTCTGTGACATCCTCCCCAGTGCTCAGGGTGGCAGCAGCCAGCTGGGGCTGTGGAAGGGACATCTGGTGAGGGGCGTGGGCACAGGCAGCAACTCCCACTGATCATTTTATCCCCCAGCACTGCAGGGTGTCTCAGCCTCAGAGCTGCCAACTGTGCCTCTATGCTGTCAGTCAAATTCAGGTCCACTTGAGTACTAGTTCCAACAGCAGGGCATTTGGGTCCAGAGTATAGTGGGGCTGGGGGCACAGTATTTCCCAGAGTCCAGGCTCTGGTACCATCTTCATGTCTTCTTTCTCGTATTACACCAATTTTATGCAATGACCTGGCCTTTGGAACCTAAACATGTGAATAAGTGAGAAGTGGGTGTATTATATAATCTATGACAGCTAGACCCTGAAGAGACATGGCATACACTTTCAAGGAATGTAGCAAAAATCTTTTTGGACCTCTGTACTACCCCCAAATGTTTACAGCTCCTCATGTGACTCATCTAGCTAGTCATCTGGACTTGGATTGAACTTCAGACTTCTCTGCTCATTACCTCTTCATTCAACCTTTAGCAGCTTCCAGTGGCCTGGCAAAACCCGCTCTGTATATATTATCTTTCCTGTTCTGCATGTTCTGTTTCTTCTCTGAAGGAAATCCAAGTCAAAGTTATGGATGACTAAAAAGTACAAACTAATAATACAAATATTTGGTAAGAACCACACATGAAGATTGATGAAATCAACTTTGGAGGTGAATACAGTGTAGTGCTGTAGGATAAGCACTGGACTGCTAACCACAAGGTTGGCAGTTCAAACCCACCAGTTGCACCTCAGAAACCCTATGCAGGGTCACTCTGAGTCAGAATTGACTAAATGGCCCTTAACAGCAACAACAATAGTGCTATGAAATACTTACAATTGGCTCTTCTAGCTACAGTATTCTAGGGTGTGATGTGTTACAAATGCTAGCCTAGGTGACTGTGGTTCTGGTACCATTTTTGAGGTAGTTAGTTGTCCATTATGTTAATGAAGCAGGATTGCTCTGGGAAAGTTCTTTCTTGCCCTGGATCTTACATCTGACCAATTCTTGTAACTTGAGCCAGTAGCCTATCATTTGCTTGAATTCACCAGCCTTGGCAAACTTGTAACTTGAGTTAGCCCCTGGAGATACACGGGTTGGGAAATAGCTCTGGGCTGACACTTACTTGACCCACAGATTTGGGACTTTCCAGCCTCTACAATGGTGTGAACCATTTCCTTTTGGGTTTGTGAGTTCTGTGAGATGTTATAGCAAATTACAAAATACAAAGACAAAGATAGGAGCGAGAGTTTGAAGGGAAGAAGTAGTAGTTGATGTTAAAGACAATGGAATGATAACAACAATTTGGAAAAGTTGGACATGTGGGACATCTTTCACCTCTGTCTCAGAGAAAAAAACTTTGTGTTGAGTTTCTAGAAGAAATTATTTATGTAGTGACCCACATATCGCATGAGTTGATTGTTGGCTGAAGCCCAGAAAAATACCCTTCATGTATAGCCTGATGGTCTTCACTATAAGGTCTTCTTCACTCAGTGCTTCATAAAGTGGTCAATAAGCTGAAAATAACCCCAGCAAGTTTGTATGGATCTTATGGTTTACATTGGTATCAGATAGACGTACATTTAATTTTGGATTCACTTAATTAAACTGACTGTTTAATAAGTTCCTTGACTTTTCTAAGTCTCTATTTCCTCCTGATTAAGTAGAATTTATGATGTATATGAAGCTCTGGTGGCAGTGTATGATAAACACTGGACTGCAAACCACAAGGTCAGCAGTTTAAGCCCATTAGCCACTCCAGGGAAGAAAGATGAGGCTTTCTGCTCCTGTAAAGATTTATAGCCTTGGAAACCCTATACAGGGTTGGTATGAGTCAAAACTGACTCAACAGCACTACAATGACATAGATTAATCTCCTCAGTGGCTTAGAAATGACATCAGGTATTTATTCTTTCACAGTTTTGGGGACTAGAAGTTCAACATCAGTTTCACTAAGGCAAATCAAGGTACACACCTTCTGAAAGCTGAAGGGGGAGAATTCATTTCTAGTCTCTTCCAACTTCTGTAACCACTGGCATTCCTGGTGTGTGACTGCATCACTCCAATCTCTGACCCCATTTTCACATCACCTTCTCCTCTTGTGTGTTTAACAGTCGCCTTCTTCTTCTCTATATAAGGACACTTGTGATTAGATTTAAGGATCACCTACTTCATTCAGAATATCTCTATGTCAATATCCTTAACTTAATCACATATGTAAAGATCCCTTTATAGGTTCCAGGAATTTGGAATAGATATATTTGGGTGACAACTCTTCTGTCTACTACATGATGGGACTTGCCTCCTAGGATCCTTGTGCAGATGAAATGAGAAGCTATCTGTAAAACTCTTGGCAAGTACATATTCGTAATAGGGCAATGATTAGACATCATGATGTCTGCGTGGACTAACCTGCTCCCTTTCCCTACAGCCCCTGGAGCTTCAACAGCAACTTCATCCTAGGGGTTTATGGTTATGCTTCGTTGCCCCATTGTGACCTTGGCCTCTGAGTATTGTTTCTAGTTCTGTTCTGTTTGAACCTTCTCCTATCTATTTGGGATAGGGAAATCTATTATTCCTTGGGCAGAATTCTCTGTTTATTATTGATTATGACCCTTCAGTAAATTAGAATGAAAACCAAAAAAATACAAGCAAATATTTGTTTTCTTTTCTTCTTTCACCAGGCATACATTCAAGCAATTATTTACTGAGCATCTTCTGTTTGTTAGATATTTTTCTAAGCAAAATCTCTGCTCTCAAGGTGCTCATAGTTCACTAAGAGAGGCAATCCTGTAAACAGATAATTCTGACATTAAGATAATTTCTCTAAGAGAGGTATGAACACAGTTATTGAAGAGAACAGAGAAGAATCACATATCCAGTCTGGGAGGGAATCAGGATACTGGGAGAAATCTTAGAGGAGACCGTCCTGCACTAAGCTAACAGATGAAGAGTTATCTAGGTGGGAAGAGAATCTGAGTACAGACTGGAGGGCTGAAGGGGCCTGAAATATGAGGGGGCTTCTAAAGGTTTGTGGGAAAAATTCCATTTCCACAAACCTTTTGAATCCCCCTCATACATGGAGAACTGCAGACCCTAGTCACTAGCTTCCATTGTTGATGCATATGCTTCTCCTCACAGAGTTATAATTTTATCTGACTCATATGCCCTATGGAGTCCTGGTATAATGTTGTAGGATAAGCACTGGACTGCTAACCAAAAGGTCACTGGTTCAAATCCACCATCCACTTTTCAGAAACCCTATCTATACAAGGTCACTAAGAGTCAGAACTGCCTTGATGGCACACAACAACCATAGCAACCTATGCTTTATAGTTGTGCTCTTTAAGAGAGCTCTGGAAGGAAATAAAGGTGGTGTGGTCAGACAAAAAGTGTCATTGTTTTCTCTTCATATCAAGAAATAAACACCACTCAAAGAATGTAATTAACGTCACTGAATTGCCCTTATAGAAATGATTGAATTGGTCGCACATTGAATTGCTGTGTATATTTTCAACAACAATGATGGAGAAAAAAGAATAAAGACCTGCAGCTTGGTTTTGTATTTTTCCCTTTAAGCTGAGATAAATAAAATCCATCTTGGTGTAATTTCTATCTAGCAGTTCTAATTCTTTCCCTCTATATATCACAGAACAAATCAAATCCTTCTTCCACATGATGAGCCCTTTGGGCATTTTAAGAAAGTAATTTTGCTCTTTATTACATCCCTCTTTGCTAAATAAACACTGTGCCTCTTCTGAAGTAATGGGATTATACCTGGATTCATCTCTAGGTCCATAAGTCCTATCTGTTCTTTAGCGGAAACACTCATATACCTACATCAAGAGAAAGTCACAGCCACAAATCAATCTGCAGAAATGCTCTTAGTGTCATTTTATGTGAGGCAGCAGTAGAAGAGTTACAGAAGACAAATAGCCACTTGCTTCATAATATAAAACCAAGTGCCTCAAGGTTGACAGTGAGGATGAATTTATAACTGAAGGTAGTAGGTAGGACAGAGAACTTGTGAATATCAAGCATGGTGACTGAGGTGGGCCTTTAAACTTTTGATTACTGGAAAGAAAATATATCTCCCCCATGGCGCCCCCAACTTCATGAGTCCTTGTTGCTGCTGTCACCAGGTCACTTCCAGGATGCCGTTGATTCTTTACTCCTTCTGCCTACAAGTGACCACAAACCCTTCCAATTTCCTCAGTGTACAGTGAAAGCCTGAGGTAAAACTAGGAAATTGCAAAGCAGTTCAGAAATGGATATCAGATATGCTTTCTCTCATACTTTCCCACCCACCCAAGGTTTTGTAGACTGTGTATCTGTCTGTCTATCTGTCTCCCTGCCTGACCTTGGCTGATCTGAGGTGGCAGAGACTATTTCTAAGCTTCCAGTCTGTATCAGTATGAGTGCTTCTAACTCCTCGGAAGGACCAAATGACAAGTCTCAAAGACAACTCCATTCCAAGTTCCATTTTCTTAGTCTCTACTTCCTGCTCCATTAATGACCTCTCTTCAAGGTAAGGGAACTTTTTTCTTCATGCGTTGAACTCCACAGGGAAGTGACCTCACCCTACGGTCTTATGACAGGTCTAAAATCCAAGAACACTATCATCAAACATTCTTACCAAGACAACGGTACCCTGGCACCAAAGCTGGATCTCAGCAGGAGTAGATGATGGAATAACACAAAGGCTAGGAAGTGGCAGCAGTAGGTCTCTGGTGAGAGCAAACATGCTAAAGCTTATTCTGCATGTCCATCTTCTTCCTCCTGTGACCTTCAGTAACCTATTTGGAAAGAACACTTCTGTATCTCCTTATCCTTCTTTTCCTGAACCTGCTCCCAAGACCAAAATGAAGGTGATTCACATGTTCTTCATCATGTTGGTCAGGACTCTTGACTGTGAGTGATAGAAACCTAATAAGCTATTAAAGTGGAAATGGGAGGTACTGGCTCATATAACAGAGCGTAAGAATATAGGCAAGAGGGAATAGAAGTAAATACTGTTGAATGGTGATGCATGGAGGGGATTGTATCCATTACAGTAATATGAAATATGACAGCATGAGTGCAAAACTGATGTTCTCCCATGTAAACTATCACTCAATGCACAATAAAAGCTTAAAAAAAAAAAAAAAAAAAGCAAAACAAAACAAAAAAAACCTAAAGAAGACAATAAATAAATATTAAAATTAAAATAACAAAATTTTTTTAAAAAAGCTCATGAGTGGAAAAAAAAAAGAATATAGGCAGGGACAACTAGAAAAATAAGCCATCTTCATTTCTCTTTTCAGGCTGGATTTATTATTGCCTTTTTAGAGAACTGAAGTCCTTGCAGAGTATAAATAGTTAGCATGATTGGCTACTAACTGAAGGGTTGGAAGTTTGTGTTTATCCAGAAGCACCTCAGAAGAAAGGCCTGATGATCCACTTCTGAAAAAGCAATCACTGAAAACCCTGTTTTGCCATGAAATTCCCACGAACTGGAATCAAATCAATAGCTACCAGCATTTATTAATTTTTTTTTTTACTGTAGCGAACATGTCTGCTGGCAGATCTGACCTTGCATTCTGACATTTTTCTACAAGAACAAATAGAAATCAGAAAATTTTTGAAGAAGGACTCCCTTTATTTAGTTTTAGTCATATCCCTCATCCATGTGCCAATCCATTGCTACAGGGGTTCTAAGACTAGTTCAGTTTGAGTCACATGGCTATCTCAGTGGTTAGGAAATAAGATCTATTGTTTGAAAACAGAATGAAGTAACAGCTTTGATTTATGACTTAAATCCTCCACCTTTTATGTCTGTTGATGTTCCCTTTAAAATGTATCCTGATTTAGAGTATAATTATATTCTGACCAAGGCACAATTTCATCACCATCATTCCTACCATATCCACCACCATAATTATCATTGAAATAGTTTTTATACAGCAACTATGTTCTAGGTGCAATATAAAATCTGTTGTTGTTAAGTGCAGTCAAGTCAGTTTTGCCTCATAGAGATCCTGTATAGGGCTTCCGAGGTGTGACTGGTAAATTTGGAGCACCAATCTTGTGGTTCAAACCGACCTCATGTTGAAGTGCTTATCCTACAGTGCCACACCAGACTCCACAAAATCTGCATCACTTACTGTTCTCAGTTGTGGATAGAATTAAGAAGTCCTTTAAAAGTGGAAATATGAAATCAACATCAGAAGACTAGAACAGGGAGAGGCATCGTGTTTCCAACAGAAAAATGTTTCTTGGAACTCAAAGATAGAAGGAGAACTCAATTGAATGTGAGAGCATTTGTAAAAAAGTGGATGACAAGCTATCAGAAGAGGTATTTGTCTGAAAGGATCCTGAGAAGCTTAGGAGTTATGGAGGTAAGCTTCATCAATGTTCAGAGTGGCATGGTGTAGTCATTACTGATTACTGAGACAAATGTTTTAATATAACTCTCCTTGTTCTGACTTATGTTCACTAGCTTACTTCCTGCCTATAGCTTGGATTCCCATGTGTCTTATTGCTGTTAGGTGTCATTGAGTAAGTTGCAACTCATAGCAACTCAATGTACACCAGAACAAACCACTACATGGTCCTGTTTTATCCTCATAATCATTGCTATATTTGAGCCCATTATTTCAACTATTGTGTGAATCCATCTCATTGAGGATTTTCCTCTTTTTTTCTTACTCTACTAGTGGTGTGTCACTACAGGATAATGTGCTGGACTGCAAGGTCAGTTTGAACTGCAAGGTTGGCAGTTCAAACCCACCAGCTACTCCTCGGAAACCCTATACAAGGTCACTATGGATCAGAACCAACTCAAAAGCGCTTAACAACAACAACCAAGTACATGAGAGTCAAAATATGACCTTGAGCAAATCCTACCTGAATTCAGAGACCAACTCAAGAAAAGATGTAATGCATTAGACACTAATGACTGAAGACCAGAAAAGTTATGGGATGACATCAACAACATCATACAGAAAGCAAAAGGTCATTAAGAAGAAGAAAAAGACAAAATGGATGCTAGAAGAGACTCTGAAGCTTGCTCTCCAGTGTAGAGATACTAAAGTAAATGAGAGAAATGAAGAAGTAAATGAGATGAGCAGAAAATGTCAAAGGCTACAATGAGAAGACAAAGTCGGGTAATACATTGAAATGTGCAAATAGGTGAAGTTAGAAAATCAAAAGGGAAGAACATGCAAAGCAGTTCTCAATCTGAAAGAACTGAAGAAAAAAATCAAATGTCGACTTGTATGGATATGGGTACTGAAATGAAAGCACTTAACAACAACAACGTACAATAATTGAATAATGCAGAAAGCATCAATAGAAGATGGAAAGAACACACAAAGTCACTGTACCAAAAAGAAATAGTCAATATTCAACCATTTCAAGAGGTAGTATATATTTAAGAGACAATGGTACTAAAGAAAGAAGTCTAAGGTATACTGAAGACATTGGCAAAAATGAAGATCCAGGAATTGAGGTAATACAAATTGAATTACTTTGACAAACTAATGGAGCACAAGAAGCACTTTCAGAGGTTCAAGCCGGATTCAGAAGAGACCATGGAACAAGGGATATCATTGCTGATTTCCGATGGATCTTGGCTGAAAGCAGAGAATATCAGAAAGATGTTTACCTGTGCTTTATTGACTATGCAAAGTCTTTCAATTGTGTGGATTATGAGAAGCTATGTACAACATTGCAAAGTATGAATATTCCTGAACACTTAATTGTGCTCATGAGCAATCTGTACCTGGACCAAGAAGCAGTTGTTCAAACAGATCATGGGAACATTGAATGGTTTAAAATTAAGAAAGGTGTGAGATAAAGTTATATTCTTTCACCACACTTATTCAATATGTATGCTGAGCAAATAATCCAAGAAGTTGGGTTCTATGAAGAAAAACATAGCATCAGGATTGGAGGAAAACTCATTAACAACCTGTGATATGCAGATGATACAACCTTGCTTGTTGCAAGTGAAGAGGACTTAAAACATTTACTGATGAAGATCAAAGAACACAGCCTTTGGTATGGATTACATCTCAATGTAAAGAAAACAAAAATCGTCACCACTGGACCAATAAACAACATTCTTATCAATGGAGAAAAGATTGAAGTTGTCAAGAACTTTATTCTTCTTGGATCAACTATCAACACGCGTGGAAGCAGCAGTCAAGAGATCAAATGACGTATTGAAATAAGCAAATCTGCTGCACAAGACCTTTTAAAAGTGTTGAAGAGCAAAGGTGTCAGCTTGAGGACTAAGGTGAGTCTGGCCCAAGCCATGGTATTTTCAATAATTTCATATGCATGTGAAAATTGGACAGTGAATTAGGAAGACCATAGAAAAATTGATGCTTTTGAGTTATGGTGTTGGAGGAGAATATTGAAAGTGCCATGGGCTGCCAAAAGAACCAATAGATCCATTTTGGAAGAAGTGCAGCCAGAGTGTTAATTGGAGGCTAGGACGGCCAAACTTCGTCTCTCATACTTCAGACATATTGTCAGGAGGGACCAGTCACTGGAGAAGGATATCATGTTTGGTCAGAGAAAAAGAGGAAGACCTCCAATGAGATGGATTGGCCAAGTGGCAGCATCGATGGACGCAAGTGTGGCAACAGTAGTGAGGTTGGCTCAGGATCAGGCAGTGTTTAGTTCTGCTGTGCATAAGGTCGCTATGGGTCAGTATTGACTCAATGGTACCTAACAACAACAACAACAGCAGAGTACTTACTCATATATGCCAATAATTTAGGATGCAGCTACCCTGCCAAGTGATTGAAAGAGATCCATATTTGTGTCCAAAGAAAGGTGACCCAGTGGAATGCAAAAATCATGGAACAATATCATTAATATCACATGCAAGATAAATTTTGATGAAGATAATTAAAAAGATGGCTGTAACAGTATATCCACAGAGATCTGCCAGAGGTTCAAGCCAGTTTTAGAAGAGAAAGTAGAATGAGTCATATCACTGTGGTGTCAGATAGATTTGGGTGATAGCAGAGGATACCAGAAAAATGTTTACTAGTGCAAAGGCTTTTGACTGTGTGATCATGACAAGCTATGGATAACATTGCAAAGAATGGGTATTCCAGAACACTTAATTGTGCTTATGAAGAACTTGTACATAGACCAAGAGGCAGTTGTTAGAACAAGGGGATACTGAATGGTTTAAAATACAAGAATATGGGTTCCAGGGTTGTATTCTTTCACCATACTTTTTCAATCTGTTTATTTTATTTTATTTTATTTTTGGTCAAATAATCTGAGAAGATGAATATATGAAGAAGAGTGTGGCATCAGAATTGGAGGAAGATACAATAGCAACCTGTGATATGCAGATGATACAACCTTGGTTGTTGAAAGTGAATAGAACTTAAAACACTTAGTAATGTTTTAAAGTTATCAAAGACCATAACTTTCAGTATGGATTGCAGCTCAATATAAAGAAAACAAAAATTCTCACCACTGGACCAATAAATAACATCATGATATATGGAGAAAATCTTGAAGTTGTCAAAGACTTCATTTTGCTTGGATCCACTATCAACACTCATGGAAGTAGCAGTCAAGAAATCAAATGATGTATTGCATTAGGCAAATCTTCTGCACAAGGCCTCTTTAAAGTATTTAAGTGCAAAGATATCAGTTTGAGGACTAAGGGGTGCCTGACCCACGGCAGAAGTTTCAATAATAGCCTCATATACATGTGAAAGTTGGACAGTGAATAAGGAAGATTGTAGAGGAATTGAAATATTTGAGTTATGGTTTTGGAGAAGAATATTAAAAGTATCATGGATTGCCAGAAGAACAAACAAATATGTGTTGAATGAAGTACAGTAAGAAAGCTCCTTACAAGCTGGTATGGTGAGACTTCATCTCTCATACTTTGGACATATTATCAGGAGGGACTATTCCCTGGAGAAGGACATCATGTTGGGTAAAGTGGAGGGTCAGCAACAAAGTGGGAGATCCCTAGCAGTGATGGACATAACAACAATTGTGAGGATGGTGCAGGATTGGGAAGTGTATCATTCTGTTGTTCTCAGGGTTTCTATGCGTCAGAACCAACTCAACAGTACCGAACAACAACCAAGCAAAGATCACAGTATGGATTGCACTTCAGTGTAGGGACAGACTCTCCTGATAATACGTCTAATGTATGTTAGGCAAAAGCTCTTTATCCTCACTTCTAAGGAACATTCTGGCTGTATGTCTTCCAAGAAAAATTTGCTCATTTTTCTAGTAGTTCATAGTATATTTGATACTCTTCACCAACACCATGGTTGTTAATAAAGACTTTGAGTCTTCTTTGGTCTTCCTTAGTCACTGGGTCTTCCAGTGGAGGGAAAGATGTTGGCCATTAAGACATGACCTTAAGATGTGTGCCACAATTGATTTTTGGAGTTTTCATCTGTCTGTTGAGCTCAACGAGTGTCATTCTAGTCTGAACAATTGATGCATTTTAAGTGGATGGAAAAATCATGCTATTATTTTCACAAAACTTATGGCCACTACCTCAGATCCTAGTAAATTCCCCAAGGTAAATATTGCTTTGTTTCTACCATGCTTCCCCTCAGACACATTTGTTGCACTAGTATGCTTTGCTGGGGCCAGTTCTTTTCTTTTACAGTTGTAAACCTCTCTAGGTATTTTAAAACTCATTTAGCAGATGTGAAACAGAAGCTTATGGAAATAAAGAGGCTACTTAAACATCTCACCGCTGTGGTCAAGGAAGGTTACACTCTAGGTTGACTTCAAACCTCATGGTGTTTCTCCTGCACCAGCTATTTTCATTTCCTTCTTGTCTGGGCTCTGTATTTCTCTTACTATAGTCTAATACTGTATTACGTTGATTGGTAATGAGGAGATTGCTTCCAAATGTATTTGTGATGGACCAAAGTTCCAGCCTTTACAAATAAATATTTCTGTAGAGGAATAACTAATTTCCATTTTTGTGACCCCATACAAGACCATGTCACCAAACATAAGCAGATAAGGTCCAGCATCTCATAACTAAAGTCACTTTCAGATAAGTAAATGAAGTGCAGTGCTTTGAGCATAGCAGATACTCAGTCACTGGTAATTCCTTCCCCTATAGGGGCAGAGAGGTGTAGGGAGATAAAGAATGTAAGCCAAGTGCATTCACAGGGGTGAAAACCACAGGAGCCAATTCCTGTGTAAAAGCTGTTTGGAAAATTCTTCTTAATCATCTACCTCCAATAGGCTATTTCCTTGCCTTGAATGGGGAGGACCAGCCCCAACAGATAAGCAAGCAGCAATATGTAAAAACCATCTGCAAGTGCTGACAGGACCTTGGCAGGAAGGCAGGCTGGGATCTGCTCCTACTAATCTGTAAATCCAGCTTTCAAAACTGCTCCCAAAAGGAGGCCTGAGGATTCCTTGGGATAGTTTGTGGGTCAAATACCTTAGGATATTTTGTGGGTCAGATAAAACTGAAGCAGTGCATTGTGGAAAGGCAGGGAGTTATGCCAACTGGAGGCATGTAAGGGTATAATTTTTAGGTCTTAGCTCAGATGATTTCATTTCAGGGAGGCTTTACCTGATGGATGCCTCATCTTTCTATTGACAAGTTTCATCACTTCTCATCTAAATCCTATTTAAGGGAGTAGTCTCTCTCCCAATCAGGACCTTGTCTCTATGCTAGGAGGACCTAGAAGAGAGTCTGATTCACAGGGGTGCTCAATAAACACTTGTTGAAAGATTGATTCAGTGAATGGATGAGTACATGCATGGATTAATGAATGGTCAAAGAAGATGGTGAACACCAGTGGGAAACCAACCAGTAGAAATAGCCCAGCTTTTGAAGGCATATAAACCTGAAACCAACTGACCCTAAACTATCAGGCTAACTAGTTGAAATTTTGGTTCCTATTTTATGAAACTTTACACCACAGATTTAAAGATTAAATGATTGAACCACTCAGTTCAGTTATCAAAAACTACAAAGTGACTGGCACAATGGCTGACATATAGGAGCACTGATAAATATTTGTTTTACTGCCCTCTCTCCAAATAAATACCATGCAAGGAGCTCTGGTAGCATAGTGGTTATGAATCAGGCTGCGAACCTTAAGGTCAACAGTTCGAAACTACCAGCTGTCCCGCTGGAGAAAGATGACGCTTTCTGCTCCCATAAAGATTCACAGCCTCAGAAATTCCGTACAAGGTTTCTAAGTAGTAGCTGGTAAACTTGAACTGCCGACTGACCTTGCAGTTTAAACATTTACAGTCTGGGGCTTTAACCCACAGCACCACACCAGGACTCTCTCTCTCTCTCTCTTTCTCTCTCTCTCTCTCTCTCTCTATATATATATATATATATAATCTAGCACTACATGTTAATCTAACCAATGTAGACCTAGAGAAAAATAAGGCTCATATTTGGCCCTCAAAATGTCCATTGTTGTTGTTGTTAAGTGCCGTCGAAAATGTCCATAGTACCATTTTTTGTTGTTAATTATCATTGAGTGGACTCCAACTCATGCTGACCAATGAATGCACAGTGGAAATGCTCCACTGGGTTTCTAAGGGCTCTCTGTGTGGGTTTGAACCACCAATCATTTGGCTAGTAGTTGAGTGTTTAACCATTTGTGCCACCCAACAAGCTTCTAAATGCAAGAGATATGAGTTGGCATCTCACTGCATTTCTTAATAAGATAAAAATGTAAGCATCTGCTATCTATGTTGTACATATCACTTAATTTCATCTTTAAACCAATGGTAATAGATGGGCACCTGTGTTCTCATTTTACAACTGATGAAACTGAAACTTACAGAAGCAAAGTGACCTGCTCACAATTCCACTGTTAATGAAGAATAAATAAGGACTCCATACCAGGTGTGTCCTAGGTCAGTGTCAGTGCTCTTTCCATGGTATTTGTGCTTATCTTTTAGAAAAATCTCTACTTTAGAGAATACTTTTATTCTTTATTTACCTATTTATACGTTGTTGTTAAGGAGCTCTGGTAGCATAGTAGTTACGAATTGGGCTGCTAACCTCAAGGTTGGCAGTTTGAAACTACCAGCTGTTCCGTGGGAGAAAGATGAGGCTTTCTGTTCCTGTAAGATTTGCAGCCTCGGAAACCCTGTGCAGGGTCACTATGAGTCAGAACTGACTCCACGGTACTTAACAACAATAACAATGTTGTTGTTAAGTGCCTTAGAGTAGGCTCCAACTCATTGTAACCCTATATCAGGTTTCTGAGGCATGACTGGTGGGTATGAACTGCCCACCTTGTGGTTAGCAGTTCAGTACTTATCTTACAGCACCACGCCAAACTCTACCTGTTTGTAGAGGCAAGATATATTGTTCTTATTCTAACTGAATCTTCTTAGAGGCCACTATGGTTTTGATATATGTCTGCTTTTATTTAAGTGATTACTTGCAACTGCTTAGCTTATTTCATTATAAAGGATGTACACATTTAATATATTATGACCTAGGACAATTTAAGAAATCTTATGATTTGAAGCATCAAACTAGTGGATTTTTTGAACTACAGTTGTCATTTGGTGCAATCACAGAACTTAGTCATTTGGAACTTTTCTGCAATAACCATTTTGTTGCAACTTACAAATAGAAATGAAAAAGAAAAATGTGTTAAGAATGAACTATGCCTATACATAACAACATGGGTGAATCTCACAAATTAAATGTTGAGTAATAGAAGCCAGACACAAAACCTTACATACTTTTGATTCCATTTATATAGAGTTCAAACATAGGCAAGGTTAATGTATGGTGAGAGAAGTAAAAAATTGACTCTCCTGGGGGGTTGGCCATTGAAACAGGGCACGAGGGAAACGTCTGGCTGCTGGTAATATTCTATTTTTTGACCTGGATGCTGCTTACACAGATTTGTTCATTTTGTGAGTATTTATTGAGCTGTGCACTTACAATTTGTATACTTTATAAATATACATCTGGTGTATTTTAATAAAACATTACTTAAAATTTTTTAATCTCTATTATTAATTAAGCACCACCACTTGTCTGTGAAACTGACTCGACGGCACTTAACAACAACAACAACTTGTCTGTCAGTTTGTCATATTATGGTGGCCTGCATGTTGTTGTGAGTCTGGAAGCAATGCCACTGGTATTTTCAGTATCAGCAGGGTCACCCATGGTACACAGGCTTCAGATGAGTTTCTAGATGAAGACACACTAGGAAGAAGGAGAGAGGGATTACTTTCAAATATTTCGTCACTGAAAGCCTTATGAATAGCAGTGGAACACTGACAGACAGTATCAGAATATTGAATATTGAAACATGATGAGGCGCACCAAAATATTGTTAAAAATAGTGCTGGAAAATGAGCCTCTCATGTTGGAAGACACTCATAATATGACTGGAGCAGAGCTGCCTCCTCAAAGTAGAGTTGACTGTAATGACACAAATGGAGTAAGGCCTTCAGGACTTTCATTTGCTGATGGGCACAACTCAAAATAAAGAGAAACAACTATAAACATCCATTAATAATCAGAACATGGAATGTACTAAGTATGAATCTAGTATCGTAAAATTGGAAATGATCAAAAATGGAGAAAAGATTGAAATTGTCAAAGACTTCATTTTGCTTGAATCCACCATCAACACTCACAGAAGCAGCAGTCAAGAAATCAAATGACATATTGCATTAGGCAAATCTGCTGCACAAGACCTCTTTGAAGTGATCAAGAGCAAAGATGTCAGTTTGAGAACTAAGGTGCACCTGACACAAGTCTTTGAAGAAGTAGAGCCAGAGTGCTCCTTGGAAACCAAGATGATCAGACTTTGTCTCTCATACTTCGGACATATTGGTAGGAGGGACCAATCCCTGCAGAAGGATATCATTTTTGGTAAAGTGGAGGGGTGTAGAAAAAGAGCTCCCTCTTTTTTCTCCAACAAAATTGATTGGCACAGTGACAGCAGCAGTGAGTTCAAGCGTAGCAAAGATTGTGAGGTTGACACAGGACTAGGCAGTGTTTCATTCTGTTGTGCATATGCTTGCTTTGAGTCAGCACTAACTCGATGGCACCTAACAACAATTAATTAAGCACAGGATATGCACTGGACTTCAAACCACAAGGTCGGTGGCTTGAGTTCACCAGTCACTCCACCAAGACAAAGATGAGGCTTTCTGTTACCACAACGATTTAAAGCCTTGGAAACCCTATAAGGGTCGCTGAATCAGAGCAGATTTGATGGCATGTAACAGGAGCTCTGGTAGCGTAGTGGTTACGAATCGGGCTGCGAACCTTAAGGTCAGCGGTTCGAAACTACCAGCCGCTCCGCGGGAGAAAGATGAGGCTTTCTACTCCCGTAAAGATTTACACCCTCGGAAACCCTGTACAGGGTCGCTATGGGTCGGACCCGACTCGATGGCACTTAACAACAACAACAACAACAACGGAATGCGGAAATCATCGGACAATCTCTTTGATATCCTATGCAAGTAAAATTTTGCTAAAGGTAATACAGAAATGGTTACAATCATACATTGACAGCGAACTTCCAGAGGTTCAAGCCAGATTCAGAAGAGACCGTGGAATGAAGGATATCATTGCTGATGTCCGATGGATCTTGGCTGAAAGCAGAGAATATTGACTATGTGAAGTCTTTCGATTGTGTGGATCATGACAAGCTATGGACAACATTGCGAAGTATGAGTATTCCGGCACACTTAATTGTGCTCATGAGAAGTCTGTACCTGGATCAAGAAGCAGTTGCTCGAACAGAACATGGGAACACTGATTGTTTTAAATTAAGAAAGGTGTGCGACAAGGTTGTATTCTTTAACCATACTTATTCAACATGTATGCTGAGCAAATAAGCTGAGAAGCTGGGTTCTATGAAGAAAAACGTGGCATCAGGATTGGAGGAAGACTCATTAACAACCTGCAATATGCAGATGATATAATCTTGCTTGCTGAAAGTGAACAAAACTTAAAACACTTACTGATGAAGATCAAAGAGCCCAGCCTTCAGTATGGATTGCATCTCAATGTAAAGAAAACAAAAATCCTCACCAGTGGATCAATCAACAACATTCTTATCAACAGAGAAAAGATTGAAGTTGTCAAGAACTTCATTCTTCTTGAATCAACTATCAACACTCATGGAAGCAGCAGTCAAGAAATCAAATGATGTATTGTGTTAGGCAAATCTTCTGCACAAGACCTTTTTAAAGTGTTGAAGAGCAAAGATGTCAGCTTGAGGACTAAGGTGCGCCTGACCCAAGCCATGGTATTTTCAATAACTTCACATGCATGTGAAAGCTGAACAGTGAATTAGGAAGACCTTAGAAGAATTGATGCTTTTGAGTTATGGTGTTGGAGGAGAATATTGAAAGTGCCATGGGCTGCCAAATGAATCAATAGATCCATTTTGGAAGAAGTGCAGCCAGAATGCTCCTTGGAGGTCAGGATGGCCAAACTTCATCTCTCATACTTTGGACATATTGCCAGGAGGGACCAGTCGTTGGAGAAAGATATCATGTTTGTTAAGGTGGCGGGTCAGAGAAAAAGAAGAAGACCCCCAGTGATATGGATTGGCCAAGTGACAGCATCGATGGACTCAAGTGTGGTAACAGTAGTGAGGTTGGCCCAGGATCAGGCAGTGTTTCGTTCTGCTGTGCATAAGTTCACTATGGGTTGGTACCGACTCGATGGCACTTAATAACAACAACAACAACATAATAGATTGGCAGTCACGGTGTGGTGCTGTAGGACAAACTGGACTACTAACCACAAGGTCAGCAGTTGAAATCTACAAGCAGCTTCTCAGAAACTCTGTACAGTGTTGTAATTGATTCCATGGTACTTAACAACATAATAGATATGTTACATACATTATGTATCATCCTCACAAATTTTCAAAATTGGTATATATATTCCTGATGTGTTATCTTAGGCGAAGTACTGAAATGCTAACTATGAGGTTGTGGTTCAAACCCACCAGCTACTCCTCTGAAACCCTATACAGTGTACCCATAGGTCCATATCAATGCATGGCACTTTAACAACAAAAACTACAGTAACTATTTAATAAATGGAAGCTCAGACAGTAAATTTCCCCAGGATAGTCTAATGCACAATAGTAGGATTGAGAGATTAAATCTTGGAAGTCCAATACCAAAGTAGCTAGTCTTTGTCTTTTGGCTTGTGGAATTTAATTTATACAATTATATCACTTAATAGTATAACATGTTTGATTGATATCAATATTTTTGAGAAACTTACAATTGAGATTGTAGACAAATGCAAAATTCTGGGTTGACTAATTGTTAAAAAGTGAGTATGAATCAGTAAATATGGAGCTTTATAACAGTTTCCTCACAAAGGAACATATTTAAATTGGTTTATGAAGCAAAAAAGGCTGAGAACTGGGAGTCTTCTCGGCTGAAGAAATGTGACAATGGATTGATCTAATATATGCAAGCTCCAGCTAAACATTTTCAAGCATCACACTTAGGGAAGAACATTTGGGGGCTATTTGATAACTTCCCAACAGGGCTGCCCTTTATTCTTTGATATTCCTGACAGGCGATCATTTTTGATTCAGCTTTAACTTAAACACCTAATCACTCCTCATCTTAGCTTGACCTTTTACAGTTAACAAAGCACTTCCCCAGCCATTATTTCATTTGACAGTAAAACAACAATGTGCGTGAGACAGAACTGCCATTATCCAGATTTTACAGATGAGGAGACTGAACATTAGAGTAAGTGACTTGCTTCAGATGGTACAGCTAGTAAAAGGAAACAAGATACTTTTTTAAAGTGGGAGTTGACTTTATAGAAGGCAACCTTTCTCATTTTTAAGATGTTCTAGTTGAATGAATGATAATGGAAATGAAAGGTTTCTCCTTGTAGTTTATAGTTATTTGCCCTAGTTATGTTCTTAGATGGCATCTGGAGATGCAAGAGTAATAAAGATTACTTGAGCTAGTCATTTGCCAGTCAGTTTAGAAATTTTCTTTTTAAATTCTCACCGTGAAAGATACTCCCTCAAGTCTTTTTCTTTCTTTCTTTTAAATGTTTTTTTGTGAATTATGTTATAGTTTACATGGGAGAACATTAACTTTACATTCATCCTGTTGTATATTGTTTCATTGCCATGGTTACAATCCCCTCCATGCATCATCAACCAACCAAAGGGTATACCCTGAAAGCCTGCCCCTCAGTCATCAGCACACAGCTCCTCTCCCTCTCTGGGTCTAGAATCTCCAGCTGCCCCATCTCTCCACACCATCTTCTCTGCCTCCATCTTTGGTGTCACTGTTTCTCTGGGTAGGGTCCCGCACTCCATTCTTCTCACTTAATAGTCCCAGGGACCTCTGCTCCTGGACTGCAACGTCAACCACCCCACTCCTTTTGCTACAAAATGTCTATATTTACATTTCCAACTCTCACAGTCAGTCCTGATAGCAATTATTCACTATTGTATCACAAGATACCTATCTGCATCTCCTTTCATCAGTCCTGCCCAGACAGATTGGATACTACTCAGAGGAGATTCTACCTTCCTCTGTGCCCTCTGGATCTAGGCTCACTCTTGAAAGCTTGTAAGCCATTCAATTCTTGCATTTGTAGCCCCCTCATTTTGGGTAGCCAATGTCCACGTTTCCCATCCCTGTCTACGCTGTGTATTGAGGGGGTGGGAATGATCGTCGCTGTCAAGATTTGTTCCCTCCTCTGAGCTACTGTATCCATATGTGTAGGTCAAGTTCATAACATTCTATCAGATTACTCTTTTTTTCCTCTTCTTTCTTCCTCCAGTTGAGTTCTGATCATGCAGCCACTGAAGCCAGGTCAAGTAGGTATTATCTGCAAGTATGGGAGTTCTTGTGCATTTGCCCTCACTTCCTATCGGCTGGATTCTTCACTCCCCACTCCAGTCCTCTGTGGCTATGTCACTGACTCTGGGCTCAGGAATCCCCAGGCCTTGCCATACTGATGGACAACCAGATCTCCACCTGGATTCATTGCCGTTTTTTACTTACTTCCCTTTATCGGTGACCAACGTGGTCACCAGTCATAGCACATGTCTGCTTGTGTATTCTCCTTGAGTCTTAGTCTTAGAAGGGGGTTTGCCCTGAGGGGACCTGACCACTTGCCTTGATATCTCCTGAGCAAGCAACTTGTTTGTTCTTGTAGTAATCAGTCAGACTGCCATTATTGTTTTGTATTTTTCCTGTTGGTCTTTCTTTTAAGAAGTATCTTCTGTTCTTCTAATTGCTCCAGGCTGGTCTGCTTGTGCTTTCAAATGGAAATTTCCCACCTCAGAAGATTCTGGATGAGATTTAGAATTCCACCTATGGTCTTATGCAAGGCAGAGGCTCCGCAGGAAGCCTTCTTCACTGGGCAAGTTGTAGCCCCATTTTAGGTATTCCAGTCAGTTATAGGCAGAAGATGGACTTATAAGCTTTCTATGGTGATGTTTCTGGCTATTCCTTTCTCTCCCCCTTATGCTATTTTGTGATGGTATGCAAGGGAAATCAGGACTCAAAAAACAGGCAAGCATCTTAACATTATTTCCCCCCTTTTACCCATTCAAACCATGCCTCAATCCCAGAGCCCTGTTGTTCCAAGGTTGTGCATACATCATTATTTACCAAACAAATCTTGTAGAAAGAAGTAAAGCCAGAATGCTCCTTGGAAGTCAGGATGGCCACACTTTGTCTCTCACGCTTCAGGCATATTATCAGTCGGGACCAGTCCTTTGAGAAGGACATCATACTTGGTAAAGTGGAGGGTCAGCAAAACAGAGAAAGACCCCAATGAGCTAGATTGGATCAGAGGGAAGAGCAAAGTTTCAAACATAGCAATGATTGTGGGATTACCACCAGACCAGGCAGTGTTTCATTCTGTTATGCTTCAGGTCACTCTGAGTCTGTATCAACTAGAAGGCACCTAACAACAACAGTTTGACTGATAAGAAAATCAAGGGACAGAAATGTTAAAATTAGGGGCTATTTCTTTTGTTTGTTTGTTTCAGGGTTTTGAAGACGTTTTTCTTGGGTCAGTCATAGCCAAGGAAGCAAAATGGAACAGGTAGTAGTTTTTAAAATTTGGGTGAACTGGAATGATAACTGTAATGGAAAAAATTATGAGTCAAGGAACTGCTAGTATCTTAGTCTGTCTCTTAGAAAACAAGGGCAGCATATGCATCACATAGTAACCAAATCTCTTGACCTTGGAATTTTGAACAGAATTGTAAAATCACGGTGTTTACTCACAAATGATGGATTACCACATTCTTTTGAATATGTGTTTGTCTTTAATATCCAGTCTAACATATCAGGCTGCCAAAAGAATCCACTACACCTGTTTTGAGTCTCCAGTTCCAGTATTTTGACCAATAAGGTTTCTCATTCTGGGAAAATCAGGTCTATTCTGGTTTTACATTGTTGGTCATCACTGAACTGGTTTGAATTTGTTTGAACCTGGTCTTTTTTTTTTTTTTTCATCATTAAGAATTTGAGCACCAGAGAGGCTTATGCCTTACCCAAGGTCATACAACAATTAGATGGTAGGTTTCAAACTCAAGCTCAAAAGTCTATGCATTTTGAGTCATTCCACTTTGTTTCCTCTTTTCCTAGGACCGAATGTGAAACATTTGAATACATGCCATTGTGCCCTGACTTCCACTTCCAACCAAAGTTTTAACTTTGTGGACATACTATTTTCATTTATATGACTCCCACAGGAGCTGTTAAGATTTCAACATGACCCTGTCCCTGGTCTCAAAGAGGTTGGGTTACTTTTCAAAGAGCACAGCGCATACATGAGTTCTTGGTTTCAAACCTGAAATTATGTTTTTCTTATACCTGCCCAGGACACCACACTCCCTCCTTCCAGTCTTATTTTCACAGCACCTTTGGATTTTGGCTAGATGTGTGGTTGGTGGCAGTAGAGGAAACATCTAGGACCTGTGATCTCCCCATCCAAAAAGTTCATTCAAACTTCATTTCTTATATTCTCTCCTTTCATATAGGAACCTGAAGGTCTTGTTTGTTCTCCCACCAATAATCACAACTCTTTTTCAGGCTAACATGATGTGGTAAAACATTGCCCTCAGGTTGGTTTAGGGTTCTCACATCTGTGCTGCCACATCAAGCAGAACCATCTTTGCTTTTATTATTTCTTGAGCAGATTGTGGGGAGTTCTAGGGAAGAAACCTCCAATATGGGCCTGGGAGTCTTCAATGAGTGCAATAGCAAGCAAATGAAGTACTTTTTGTAACAATAATAGCTGATTTCATTGCATGCTTACTGAATCCCAGGTAGCTTTTAAGAGTTTCATGGATTTTTTTTCATCTGATCTTCAAACTACCATGATGATGTTGAACGTATTGTGATCTCCATTTTATAGATGTAAATATTGAGCCAGAAGGGTTAAGTAACTTTTTCTCATTCACATAAGGAAGAAATAAAAGAACCATGATTTGAATGCTGGGAATTTTTCCCAGAAATCCTTCTTCTAACTAATGTGTACACTAAGGAATCATTCCTCACTGACTTCTATTCCCTGTTCCGGAAATGGGCTCAGGAACCTCTTCATCACATGGGATTTATGTTGGCCCATCTGATATCCCAGCATTCCTTCCTGTGAATTGCATAAATTGAATGGAGTTCTCAATGTTGTGATTATATTGTAGGTTTATGCTGGTTTGCTTTCAAATCATGAGGCAAGAAGGAAACATTCTCAACCCCATGACCAATCTGTTGTACCCACTGAGCCTCCCTTAACAGGAGTGTGCCTTCTTCAGTGGAATGCCTGAAACCTGGAAGAACCTTCAGCTCCAAGTAGCCAAGCCTCATTCTTGTCTTCAAAGCTTCCATCAAAGGCATTTGCCTCAAGTCAGAGCCAGATCCCAGCATCTGACTCCTGTCCAACTCATGCAAACCACAGAACTCCACGGCAGGTCAGGCCATAGCAGGCTGAGCCTAAATCAAGTGGTTGAATACCAAAGGAAAACATTTAAAAAGTCTAGCTAGAAAGAAAATAAAAGAGTGATGATATTTAATTTCCATCATGCCAGTAAATTTCTATCTGGTCAGCTCTTAATAGTATGTGGTGTCTGAGTACTTTAACCCATAAGTATATGGTCAAAGAGGTCAGTGACCATGGTCAGAATACAGGTCCCAACCCACTAAGCATTGATTGAGTGATAGGGAACTTTTCTACATCAAGTATGGAGTACTTGATTTTACATAGATTCTCTTGTTAATCCTCAAAGTTAGTGTGTCCCACTATGGTTTTATTGATTCTAGAAAGTGGCAGAGCTGGGCCTGAAGTTCCAGGTTCTAATTTTAAGTCTAGTTCTTGGAATCATGCTTCGGATTAACATACTTCCTTCATTTTACTTTCAAACACTCCCCCAATTACTGTAGTGGGAATTACAAGTTGTGTAAAGAGCGGAAGACAATTCTTTGGAATGACACAAAGCATGCTGTTTAGTACCCACATTCTTCCCTTCTTCCTATGTACACCAAATAATACGCTCTCTAAGACTCTTTGCAGGTTGATTCAGTTACCTGCCTTAGTTTTAGACAAGGCATTGTGAACAGAAATGGCATACACAGATGCAATTTAGGTTTCCTATGGACACTGACTCTGAGATGGAAATCAATATGCAAGACATTTATTCTGGAGTGCTCTTGAGTTCAAGAACAAATGAAGAGAAAGGAAGGGAAAGACAGAACTGGGAGAAAGACAGAAAGGAAGGGAAAGACAGAAGAGGGAGATGGTAGACTGTAATGTAGATTCATGTAATGTCTCAACTGCCTTAAAACAGATGATTCTTCAAAGTTGTCTTAGTTTAAGGTAAGAAGGTTGGACCTTTATAGCACTGTGTTGACCATTCACTTGTCCTAGGAAGAGAGTAAGACTTTTAGTGAGGCAATTCTCTTCAGTCAAGTGCAATTCCTGAAGATGGCTGACCATTAAAAATGATCTACAAGTTCACCCATGTAAACTAACACATAATTCACAATAAAAACTTAAAAAAAAATCTGCAAGTAGTACTCCTGTTTGTTGTTGTTGTTAAGTGCCATTGAGTTGGGTCCGACCCATAGTGACCCTGTATAGGGTTCCCAAGGAGCGTCTGGTGAGCTTGAACTACCAATCTTACAGTTCAAACCGACTTTGCAGTCCAGCCTACTTAAGTGTTTCAGTCTGGATGGAGGATTTGGGTGACATATCATAATTTCCTCTACATGCACTATTTGCAATCCTGGCACATAAAAATCTTGTGTGTATAATGCTCACTCCATTTACCCTAAAGGAGCTCTGGTAGTGTAGTGGTTACGAGTTGGGCTGCTAACCTCAAGGTCAACAGTTCAAAACTACAGGTTCCTCCACGGGAGAAAGATGAGGCTTTCTGATCCTGTAAAGAAACGCTATGCAGCATTGTTATGAGTTGGCACCAACTCCACGGCACACCACCACCACCTTAAGAATGGAGAGAATTTCAAGGACCAGAATAGACTGGAATACTGAATGGGATATATGGGTAAGCACTTGTCTGCTACCCAAAAGACAATTAGTTAAAGCCTACTCAGAGGTACTTTAGAAGAAAGGCTCTGGGATCTACTTCCTAAAGGTCACAACCATGATGACCCTATGGAGAAGTTCTACTCTGCCACACATGGAACACCATGAATCAAAGGAGACTTTATGTTAACCGGAAAAGCAAAACCAAACCAAAACAAAACAAAAAAACACGAGGCAGGAGCCGCCAGATGAAAGAAGCCTGGGTATCTGAGTGACTGCCTGGAACAAAATTCCTCAGTCTGTGAAATGAGCAACAAATAACCTCTTGTTGTGTTTAGTCACAGAGACTTTGGGTTGGTGGCTTATAGCAACTAATTTAATATAGGTAGGTGAATAGAAACAGCAAATTTATAGAGGGGAATGAATGGCCCCAGATAGAGATAATGAGGATTTGAGTTAAAAAAGCAGCCATGTTGCAGAAATACTGATACGGTAGATGAGGATGTGGAATGAGGGATATCATTGCTGATGTCTGATGGATCTTGGCTGAAAGCAGAGAATACCAGAAAGATGTTTACCTGTGCTTTATCGATTATGCAAAGACTTTTGATTGTGTGGATCAGGACAAGCTATGGACATCATTGCAAAGTATGAGTATTCTGGAACACTTAATTGTGCTCGTGAGGAATCTGTACATGGACCAAGAGGCAGTTGTTCAAGCAGAACATGGGAACACTGGATAGTCTAAAATTAAGAAAGGTGAGTGACAGGGTTGTATTCTTTCACCATACTTATTCAACCTGTATGCTGAGCAAATAAGCTGAGAAGCTGGGTTATATGAAGAAAAACGTGGCATCAGGATTGAAGGAAGACTCATTAACAACCTGCAATATGCAGATGATATAACCTTGCTTGCTGAAAGTGAAGAGGACTTTAAATACTTACTGATGAAGATCAGAGCACAGCCTTCAGTATGGATTACATCTCAATGTAAAGAAAACAAAAATCTTTTTTGGGGGGCCAATAAACAACATTTTTATCAATGGAGAAAATATTGAAGTTGTCAAGGAATTCATTCTTCTTGAGTCAACTATCAACACTCATGGAAGCAGCAGTCAAGAAATCAAATGACATATTGCATTAGGCAAATCTGTGGCACAAGACCTTTTTAAAGTGTCAAAGAGCAAAGATGTCAGCTTGAGGATTCAGGTGTACCTGACCCAAGCCATGGTATTTTCAACAACCTTATATGCATGTGAAAGCTGGACAGTGAATAAGGAAGACCTTAGAAGAATTTATGCTTTTGATTTATGGTGTTGGAGGAGAATATTGAAAGTACCATGGGCTACCAAAAGAACCAACAGATCCATGTTGTAAGAAGTGCAGCCAGAGTGCTCCTTGGTGTCCAGGATGGCCAGACTTCGTCTCTCATACTTTGGACATACTATTAGGAAGGACTAGTCACTGGAGAAAGCTATCATGTTTGGTAAGGTGGAGGGTCAGAGAAAAAGAGGAAGACCCCCAATGAGATGGATTGGTAAAGTGGCAACATCAATGGGCTCAAGCGTGTCAACAATTGTGAGGTTGACACAGGATTGAGCAGTGTTTTGTTCTGTTGTACATAGGGTAGCTATGAGTCAGTACTGACTTGATGGCACCTAACAACAACAACACCACCAACAACATGGTAAGAAATTAACAGTCGATTTCAAGAATTGGAAGGAGGTGCAGAGAATACCCATCATTGACTGAGGATGAGTCCATGGTTAATAGGGTGGAAAATTCTGTGACATTCTCTGTGTACCCCCTTAGAAAAGAAGCTTTTCTCAACCCTCCACTCGAAGCACGTTGGAGAGCATATTTTGGTTGAATTGAATGACTTGCATGAATATCAGGCAGATCTTCCTTGCAATCTTCTATGATCTCTTGATGTCCACAGCTGTAACTTCTGTTGATGGAGGAGGCCCTGTCCATAAGAACTTGAGGCTTGGCTATAAGACCCTGAGGCCTAGGAATGAGTGAGGAGGCCCCTGCACATAAGACCTTGAGGCTTAGATCACACACAAAGGAAACTAACAGCTTCTTCTGCTTGGGTAAAAATCTGCTTATCTAGGAACCGCCAATGAGAAAGTAACACAGTGGTCTCACCACTCAGCCCTATGTAATCCTATATAAAGTTAGTATGAAAGCTATTTAGGGGAGCTTGGTTTCTTTGGGACATTAGCCTACCAAGGCTATGCCAGTAATAAAGCCTCTTTCTCTAATAGTGCTGGTGTTTGGGTGATTTCTTTCTCCCATTTGGGCCTTGTCCTCCTGCAACATTTCAGTGAGTTCTTTTTCTCTGCCTGGGTTTTAGTACATGTACATGCCTGGCTGAAGTTCCTAAGATTCTGGCAAGTACTGAAAATGTCAGAGCTTCCTTGGTTTCTGTTTAAGTGCTGCTCCCAGTGATCTGAACAGGTGTCCCGTTAAAGGTAGGCCCTCACATGGCAGGCAAAGGACACTGAACAGAACTATCAGCAAGAGATCCAAGTCCCAGCTTTGAAATTATCAGATTTAGCAAATGAAAACACAAGATGCCTAGGTAAATTTGAATTTCAGATAAGCATGAATAATTCTCTAGTATAAATATGTCTCAAGAATTGCTTGAAATTTTCTGATACCATACAATTTGTTGCTTACCTGACATTCAAATTTAAGTGACTATCCTGCATTTTATTGGACAACTCTACCAGGGTCCCTCCTGGCCTGGTTTGGATGGACAGAGAGAACTTGGTAGGGGTAAAGGAGGGCATGCCTCCTCACAGTACATTTGAGCAGCTCTGCTTACTTTAAAAAGGGAATTGTAGACTCCATCCCGGCCAGCACCTGGGTGTTGCTCATCCTCCAGCAATTCTTTCATACTTTCATTCACAAATTCACCAGCAAAGCAAAGGAAAGTAGGCAGGGCAGCAGGCCATTCATCATGCTGCTACTAACAAGGCATGCGGACAGACCATTGTGGTTCCAGCACATTAATAATCATTACAGTCCTAATGAAGATTTGTGATACTGCTGGAAGAGCCTTCAGCCATTGTTGTTGCAGACAGACTAAGAAGGGGATGTCCTTAGAGGAGTTTGTGGAAAGACAGATTTAGGGGACTGGAGAAGCTGGGGAAGGTGAGTGGAAAATGGACAGAGAAGAAAGTATAAGGTGGAGAGAGAAAAGGTTTGAGGTGAAGGGTAAAGCTAAATATGAAGGGAAGGAGGCTATATGCATGCTGGGTGTTTGGTATGGACTGAATTGTGTTCTCTAAAATAATTAATTGAAGTCCTGGCTTCTGACCTGTAGACATGGTTCTGGGTGACTTTTTGTTATGTTAATTAGGTCATTCCAGAATAGGGTGGGTCCTAAATCTATATCACCTCTGAGCTATATAGCAAAACAGACACAGACACACACTGGGTGGGGTGAGGTGGAGGGGTAGAAGGAGTTGGAGTGATGTCACATGAGGACAGACACTTGACAGGTACATTTACATACGAAGGAATGGGAAGGAACTCCCAGGGCTCCTGAAAGAAAAGCCTTTCTGCTAGAGCTGATGCCCTGATTTGGACTTGCAGCCTCCAAAATTGTGAGAAAATACAATTCAATTCTTTAAAGACACCTATTTGTAGTCTATTTTGTTACAGCAGGACTAAGAAACTGAAATGGCTTGGTCTGAGGCCGTCAGGTCATGATAATAGAGAAAAAGGTCAGAGGTCCTGTGAAGACAGCTGGCAGTCAGAAATTAGGGATTATTAGTTTCCTGTGGTTGTAGCAACAAACTGCCACAAAGCTGGTGGCTTAAAGCAACAGAAATTTATTTTCTGACAGGCCTGGAGGCCAAAAATCTGAAATGCATTTCACTGAGCTAAAATCAAGGTATAGATAGCGTCACGTTACCTCTGGAAGCTTTAATGGGGAATTTGTTCCTTGACCCTTCCAGCTTCCAGTGGCTGCAGACATTACTTGGTTTGTGGCCACGTAATGCCAGTCTCTGTCTTGTGGTCACATTGTCTCCTCTTCTATCTCAATACTCCCTCTGTGTCTCTTGTATAAGGATACATGGATTATATTTAGGGCCCACCTGAATAACCCAGGATAAGTTCCTCTTCTAGAGATACTTAACTTCATCACATCTTTTGTCATTTAAGGTAATATCCACTTGTGTTCGATATCCAGTAGTAGCCACAGGTTCCAGGGATTTGGACATGGATTTATCTTTATGATTGTACTCACATACTAAAACTCAGGCAGAGACAAAGAGCTAACGTACTGAAATTGCAACTATTGAAACCAAGAGAGAGTGAAAAATTGCTAGGAAAAGCTGTGGGATATTCATGTAGTTCATTCAATTCAGTCGACACATGCTTTGCAAGGTGCTGCTAACACAGAATTAAGAAAAACCTGGCCTTGTCCCTCCTCAGCCTCTGTAGCACATACAGGATGCTAAAGAAGGTGAGGAGGAAGGAAGCATCATGCCAGGATAGGGAAGGTTGCTTCTGGAGCAGACTGAGCCACCTGCTCAAGCGTCCCTTCTCTTCATCTCACCTTAGTGTTTTGCATTTAGTGTGTGCATTTCCTATTCAGTGTGCTCCTGGGAAAGAGTACTGCACTCAGAGTCCCAGCTCTTCCTTTGATCCACTAGGTATCTTGTACTGGTAATATTCCCTCTTTAGAACTGTTTTACCTGCTATAGAATGAGGCTGTTGATTGCATGATCTCTAATGGCTGTTCTAGACCAGAGACTTGTTACTGATGTCAAACCTTATTTTATACTGTGGAAACTAAGGTCTAGAGAAATTCAGTTCCAGGTCCCTCAGCAGAATCAGGACATAGAAACTGCTCTTGGCTATGGTCCAGGGTGCAGCTTTTGATCAAAGCTCTAAGCAGCCCTTTATAATTCAGAAGATATTTTAATCCATGATAGACCTTCTAGTTAAGCAGATTTTACTGAAACCATGCCTTGGCTAGCCAAGTACAAACCCAGATCAATAAAGAAGCACAAGGAGAATAAGAAATCAGACCAATTTAGTCCTGTGTGATCTTAGGAAAGTCCCCAAATTCCCCCAAATCTCATGAGGGCATCATAAGGGGTTCTGGAATAAATAAATGCAATATGCCCAGAGGAATATTTGGCATGTGTGTTGTTGTTGTTAGGTGCCATCCAGTCAGTTCCAGCTCATAGCATCCTTATGTACAACAGAATGAAACATTGCCCAGTCCTATGCCATCCTCACAGTTGTTGTTACATTTGAGCTGATTGCTGCTGCTACTGTGTCAGTCCATCTTGTTGGTGGTCTTCTTTTTTTGCTGATGGCCTTCTCCAGGAACTGGCCCCTCCTGATAATATGTCCAAGGTATGAGAGAGAAAGTCTCATCATCCTGGTTTCTAAGGAGAATTCTGGCTCTATTTCTTTCAACACAGATTTGTTTGTTCTTCTGGCTGTCTGTAATACTTTTAATATTTTTCTCTAACACATAACTGAAATGCATCAATTCTTCTACAGTTATTCTTATTCATTGTCCAATTTTCACATGCATATGAGGTCATTGAAAATAACATGGCTTGGGTCAGGCACACCTTAGTCCTCAAACTGATGTCTTAACTCTTTAACCCTTTAAAGAAATCTTGTTCAGCAGATTTAACTAATGCAGTATGTTGTTTTGGTATGATTGTGATCTTGTTGTTAAGTGCCATCGAGTCAACTCTGACTCATAGCGACCCTGTATAGGGTTTCTGAGGTTGTAAATCTTTATGGGAGCACAAAGTCTCATCTTTCTCCCATGGAGCGGCTGGTAGTTTTGAACTGCTGACCTTGAAGATAGCAGCCTGACTGGTAACCACTATGCTAACAAACCTAGAGCTTTCTGAGGAGCAGGTATGTGTGTGGTAGTAGTGTGCCGTGGAATTGGCTCTGACTCACAAAGACCCTGCATAGAGTTTCCGAGGCCATAAATCTTTACAGAAGCATAAAGTCTCATCTTTCTCCTGTGGATTGGCTGGTAGTTTTGAACTTCTGACCTTGAGGATAGCAGCCCTGACTGGTAACCACTATGATACCAGAGCTAGGGCTAAACAAATGACAAGTCTAGTATTTGAGGACTGCGCCTAATCTGATCTTTTGTTTTCCTCTCATTGTCTTTGATCTAGTCCAGCTGGCCTCGTAATCCCTGGAGTACCTTGTTCTGCTCCCACTTTAGGACTCTGCACTTGTGTTTTCTTAGTCTGGAACATCCTCCAGATATATAGAGCTCACTCCTCACTTCCTTCAGGACTTCATGACAAAGTCATCTTTTTAGAGAGGTCTTCATTTTAACTCTGTCTGAAATCTCAGCTCCTTGCCTGCTTCATTTTTCTCCCTGGAATTTATCACTCTGTAACTGACTAAATATTTTGTATATTTAGCTTGTTTGTTGACTGTTTTTACCATTCAGATATAAGTTTCATGAGGACAGGGATTCTAGGCTGGCTATTTTCTGTAGAATACCCAATTTTTAAAAAACAAAATTTAAATAACAAGGCAGTGGCATCCTAACCAGTCACTGCCAAATCAACAATGACATATGACAACTCCATGTGTTTCAAAGTTGAACTGCTTCATAATATTCTAATGTTTGTGACCGTTCAGCTTTGGATTAAGTCTAGTCTTTCATCTGAAGCACCTCTGGGTGGATTTGAACCACCAGTCTTTAGGCTAGCAGTTAAGTGCTTAACATTTTGTACCACCCAGAGACTCCTAGTCTGCTTTTATCATTGTTGAATCACTAGTTAAATCAGTTCATGGCATACAAATAGTAACTGAAGGACTGAATGTGTGAACAAATGAAGGGAAATGCTCTTCAAGCTGCTATGCAGAGAATATAGAATGTTGGAAGTGAAGAATAAAAGCAGATGAACCTGTTATAAAAGACTATAACAGTCAGGTAAGAACTTATGGGGAAGGTTTGGAGCAGGATGGTAGCAATAGAGGTAGTGGGAAGTGATTGAATTTGCGGTATCTTTTTGAAGATACAGGAGACAAAACATTCTAGGTGTCAGATGTAGAGTGAGAGAGAAAGCAATGTCAATGTTGACTCCAAGGTTGTTGTCTGAAGCTAGGGGGCAAATGGTGACACTATTTACTGAGCTGGAGATTGCTGGGGAGGGGCAAATGTGAAATGATCAGACCCAGCAAGCAGCCTTTATAACTAGGGAGGCTTAGAGGACAGTGAACTGTATCAACATTTAGAAGAGCTGATTCTAATTCACCAAGGTGAGTGCACTGTTTGAACTATAGAAAATCTCATCATCTTTAGGGGCTGGAGGCTCCTCAACAAAAAAGTGAGGAAAAGGCTGGGTTAGAGTTCATGGAAGGTCCTTGGAAGGAAAATCAGTAGTGAGGCAAATGACTAGGCTTTAAAGCAAAACAAATTTGGCCTCAGTTTTGGGCTTTTCATTAGTTAATTTCACTAGACTCAATCTCCTTATCTCTAAAATGGGGATAATGACTCATGGCCGTACTGATTCTGACTCCTATGATGACCCTATCAGATATGAAAGTAGAACTGCCCTATGGGTTTTTCAAGGTGGTGAATCTTTGCCCAAAGCAGTTGGTGGATTTGAATCACTACCTTTTAGATTAGCAGCGGATTATGGCACAATCTGGGTTCCTTTAATGGGAATAATAGCCACAACAATGGACTCAGATAAACAAATGATTGTGAAGACAGGGCAGCACTGGGCCACGTTTTAGTCCATTATACAAAAGTTCACCATGATTCAGAAACCACTTGGCAGCAACTGACAAAATGGGCATGGTTATTCTGACCTCATAAAGACGTGACGTTCATGTTGATGTAATATCTGTATGTTCCAAACACCAGGGAAGGGGCACTGTACAAAATCAATAAGCAGAAAATTTCTCCCTTCTAACCTCACCCCCCCCACCCGCAGTGTACTAAAATCCTGATTTCACAGTCCCCACATGCCACCTATCCCTAAGCAGATGGAACATACGATTTTATAAAGTTTATAATGCTCTATACCTATGCATATGTAAGAAATTTACTATTCCAATGCAAATGTGCCCCATGGATTATTGTGAAAAGGCCATTGAATAATATCCATCAAATAAAAATATTTAAAAGATCTGTTGCTTTGCTTGGTGTGCTTGAATATATTATACAAAAAGAATGAGAATTATTCTTCCATCACCTTTCTGCTATATTTTCTCACACCAGGTGTTCAAATCCCAGAGAGCAAACTTCCTCTCAGTCTAGGTGTCTGACATTTCCAAATGTGTTGATACATACCCAATGGAGTGATTCTACCGAAGAAGGTGCCACTCACAGCTCCAACCTGAATGAAGTAGCTCCCCGAATTCTATTTATGTCATAATGAATATGTTCCACTCAATGGTGTCAAAGTCTTCCTGGGCGCACCTGCAACTAAGAGCGCAGTATGGATCTGGAGTGATTCTGAATTTCCTTTGCACAAAAATAATTTTGGCAGCTTGGGATCAATATCTTCCTCCCATATGTTTCATCTTCTCTATACAGTATAATTGAAGACACCATTCTTAACAGTACATCTCAGCATGAATACATGCAGAAATTCTAAAAGGTAATTTGAAAAGGAAGGAAAGGAACATTTGGCAAGCATCCACTACATACCAGGGCTGTGTTAGGCACCTTTGCATATACTAATTTATTTAATCTGCACAATGACCCTGTGAGAAAGATAAGGTGAGGCTTATTTTTGTGGAACAGGAAACTGAGGCTCAGAGAGATTAAGCTACTGCCTAAAATCACACAGTCATGAGGCAGTGCAGCCTGGATTTGAAAGCAGTGCTGGCTGACTCCAAAGCTTGCTCTTTTGCATTCACTCTTGTATTCCTGCCATCTCTTCTGTAATTTCCCACCCCTCTCACCCCCAAGCCTCTTCCCATGGAGAGCATGGAGTAAATCAGTAGGGAAACCTGAAACTCTGACACAAGACTTTAAGGATTTTCTTTTACCATATTTTTGAAAGAATTTTCTTGGCTCAAATTTATGTTTGGACCACTTCCATTTTATCTTTAGTTAAGCTGCCTCGGTGTCCTTGTTTTCTGGTGAATAAACGGAAGCAAAGTTGGACAGAGATGTCTATGACCTTGGACTCAGGGCGACTTTGACTCTATTCTAGAAATGCATCTCTTTGTCCAGGAGGCAAGAGGGAAGCAGTCACAACCCAGGGGAGACAGATTCTTTCCACTGCTGCTCTGACAGCCATGTCGGCAACTCTCCCCGCCAAACCCTCGGCAGCTCCATGCTCCACTGCGTGGTTCCTGTTGGACTAAGATTTGGCTCTGGGTCTCCCTCTGTCCATTAATCTTCATTTTAGTTTGTTGCTATAAAGCTACATCTTGAAACATTCAAGAAGTGAGGGAGGAGTTCATCCGTGTCACAGACAGCATGCTTCAAGGATTGCTATTTCATCAACCTGGCCAACTTGGCCCTGAAAAAATAGACTGTGGGAGGAAATGGCTTTGGAAAATTTCCTTGCTTTTCACTACATCCTCCTCCCCACCTCCAGATTTGTCTAGAGCAGCAATAATATGCTTTATTGTTATGTCCATGACCAAGAGGACAGGAATGCCTTCTGTGGTCCTGAGAGTTGGGTGATCCATTGACCCCATGGTGTTCTCGTTGCCATGGCTTTCATCCCAGATGCTCTCAGCATGGCCACCCTGTGACATCTCTTCCTGGAGCCAGTGGATTTTTGTCACGGACTAGTGGATTTCTCCCCAACCCAGGAAGCTCATTCACAATTCCGTTGAGGTCCATGTAGCTATTAAAATCCAGTTTTTGGAGCAGCCTTCTTAGCCCCAGGACTTGCTCTGCTTCTGACTATGACATGTCTGTTAAATTGATGATGCTTCTGGTAGTTATTTATTTCTTCTGTGGAGGGTTGGTGAAAACTAGGGAAACTCTCAGTGAGATGAGTTGACACAATAACAGAACAATACATTCAAACATATCAACAATCATGAAGATGGAAAAGGGTTAGGCAGCTTTTCATTCTGTTGTACATGAGATCTCTATGAGTTGGATCTGAAAATAACTAACAATCACAACAATCTTCCCCTGTGTTTCTGTTTTGGGGAACTTTGGATAGATGATTGTAAGTTTAGTTGAATGAGTAAGCATTCCTTAGGAAATAGAGAACTTTTGTTAAGGGAAATGAGAGTCCTGATAATATTCATACTAACTTTGATTTCCAGAAAAACAGAATTAACCAGAAGAAAAAGATAAATTAATATTTATCCTACTAGGTTCCTGACCTCATGCTAGCTATTTTATATTATGTAATTTCTGGTACCATATCTATATTTAACTGAAATGGAAATTCAGGCTTAGGGAATGTAATTAACAGAGGCAACCCTGGTATTTACTTTCCAGATATCCTCAACTTCAAATCTTACACTTTATTCATTATTCTATTATTATGAAAATCTGGGATTTTTTTCTTTGTAGTCCCATTTTTTTTTTTTTTTAAAGGAAAGTCCAGAAAGTGCCCATTCCAGAAAGTTAGATTTACTTTTATGTAGTTTTCTGTGGTTGTTTAAAAATGTTTTTTTAAAGCTTTTATTATGAATTGAGTGATAGTTTACACAGAAGAACATCGGTTTTGCAATCATCCTATCATATTTTGTTTCATTGCAATGATTACATTCTCCTCTATGCATCATCATTTAACAGTATTTGCTACTATTCCCTCTGTTTATTTATTTATTTATTTTTTGATGTACACAAAAACACTTAGAAATATGTAATTGTTTAAACAACCAAAGGGCACATTCTACAACCCAGCCTCCTGTTCAGCAGCACACAGCCTTTCTCTTTCCATGAGTCTAGAGTCATCAACTGCTCTATCTCTCCATGCTATCATCTCTGCCTTTATCTCTGGTATAGCTGCTTCTCTGGTTAAGGTCCCACATTCCACTCATGCTGTTCTCCCTTCATGGTGCTAGTGTCCTCTGTTCCTGGAATGTAACACTAACTACTCCTCCTTTATATTACAAAACTTCTACCTTTACAGTTGTGACAATCACAATTAGTCGTGATAATGATTACTCACTATGATTACTCATTATAGAATCATAAGAATCTTATTCTCATCTCCTTTAACCAGATCCGTCTAGATAAGATGAAAGCTATTCAGTGGGGATTCTACCTTCCCCTACACACTCTGAAACTAAACTCTCTCTTGAAAACTTTTAAGCCAGCCATTTCATGCCTTTAATCCCTCCAACACCCATTTTAGGTAGCCAATATCTAATTTGCCTGTCCCTATCAACCCTGTATACTGAGGGGATAGGCTTGATCCTTGATGTGAAGACTTCTTCCCTCTTGGTTGGTGTTTTGAGGAAAGTCAGTTTGAACTTCAAGGTCAGCTGTTCAAGCTCACCTATTTTCCTTCAGAAATCCTATATAGGGTTGCTATGGGTCAGAACTGACTCGATGGCATTTAACAACAACAACACCCATAAGTATGGTCAAGTTCATCAAATTGTAGCAACCTATACTTGCTTTCTTTTATCAGATTTCTTTATCTGTCTCTAGTTGAGTTCTGGTCATCAAGCCATCAAAGCTAGGTCAAATGGGTACTATGAAAATTTGCATGTTCTTGTGTGTCTCCCTCTACTTCATATCAGTTGGATGTTTCACTCTTAGCTCTAGCTCTTCATGGCTAGGTCAATGTCCATGGGCTCAGGAGTTCCCAAGTCTCCCCAGACTTTGGACCAACCAGCCCTTCCTCTTCTCTCTCTCATCTCAAGGTTGATAGGAGTCTATGGAACATGATCAAACTCAGCCTATATCATCATTACTAACTTTCCCCCACTTCCACTCACATGTAGATCAATGTGGTTGCCAGCAAGCTTATATGCCTGCTTTTGTGTTCCCTTTGAGTTTCAGTCTTGGAGGGGGTTTGTCCTTAAGAGACTTGATTGCTTACCTTAATGGCTCCTAGCAAATAGCTTGCTTGTTCTTATAATAGCCAAACAGACTGCCATTTTTGTTTTTGATTTTGTTTTTTCCTGCTCTTCTTTCTTTTAAGAAATACTTTCTGTTCCTCTAGTCGCTCTGGACTGGTTTGCGTATCCTTTCAAATGGGAATGTCCCACCTCAGAAGATTTTGGATGGAGCTCAGGATTCCACCTAAGGTCCTATACACTGTAAACAGGCAAGAAACCATTTTCACTGGGCAAGCTGTAGAACCCCTTTTAGGTATTCCAATCAGCTACAGGCTAAAGATGGACTTACAAGTTTTCTGTAATCATGTTTCTCAATATTCCTTTCTATCCCACTCAAGTGTCTATTTTCCAATAGTAGGCAAGGGGAACCAGTAGTCATAAGATGGTCAGGTTGCTTTTATTTTAGAAGGTATTGTGTGTAATAAATTAAAACAAATCATTAGATTTTATATTATATTGTTTATTAATTCACCTACATTTATTCAATACCTGCTCTTTTCTAGACACTAAAGAAGAGGAATCTCTGTGTGGTGAAATGGTTAAATGTCTGACTACTAGATGAGATATTGGCAGTTTGAAACCAGAGGCTCTTTGGAAGACAGGGTTGACAATCTGCTTCTGAAAATTCACAACCTTGAAAACCCAATGGAGCAGTTCTACTATGCAACATAGAGTTGCCGTTAGTTGGAATCAACTTGACCAAACCAAAACCAAACCACTGCCATCAAGTTGATTTGGACTCATAGGAACCTTAAATAGGGTTTCTGAGGCTGTAGATATTTATGGAAGCAGAAAGCGTCACCTGTCTCCCAACAGCAACTGTGAAAAAGGACATGGAAGTGATATCTAACCCCATCTGACTACACAAAGGGGAAGAAAAATCAAACACATCAGCTCAAGGCAGATTTCTTTGAGGTGGAGGTCAGGCATGCTTCTACTCTCTTTCCTCCTTTACTGATTCTGACACCAACCTCCCCTCCTAAAGTACTCTCTATTTTCAGCTGGATTTGATCATTCAATTGCAGACCATATTCATGATTATAGGACTTATTAGGGAATTTAATGCATTACAGTTCAGGATTAGAAGTTTTCAGGATATCGTTTTTTGGTCAAGACAACCTTTTCTCTACTGTGTTCACAGACTGCTCTTTCTGATCCTAGAGCCCTTGGCCTGGCCTCAGCCCTGATCGGACAGTGTTACAAAGCTCTTTTAGTGCTGCTGATAAATGCCCAAAGGCCACTACTCACCTCTAAGCTTTAGCCCAAAGGTGCTCACCATTAGATCCATGAGCTAACAAACCTAGCTCCTCCAATTTTGTGCCTGGCAGTACTCCATTCCGTAAGTGAGCCTCCTGTCTGAAGGTACTCACTTTACTTACTTGATGGGCTTGAAGCCCATGACTCAGTCTCTTGCCCTTGGTTCTACTGCTGCCACTCCTCTGTCACTCTACTCTACTCCTGGCTCTCTTCCCTTGATGCTAGTAAAATCTCCAATCTTGCTTTTGATATGGTTTATATCCATGCTAGAATTCCAAGTTTTTACAATCACAATTAGTCTTGTTGACAATCACTCACAGCTGAACCATATAATTCTATTCTTATGTTTCCTTAGTTTCTTCTATCAGGAAAAAGTCATTTGGTGACTTGTACCAATAATTGTCATGTTAATTTGATCATTTGATGTCTTTCTCTACTATAAAGTTATTAATTTTTTCATTGGATTTAATAAGAATTTTGTGGCGAGATTGTGTAACTAGCGTGTTCCTCATCAAAAATTCACCCACTAGCTTTAACATCATCATTCCCTCTATAATTATTAGTTAGCTTTCTTCTGTAAGGAATAGCTTTCCTTTCACCTATATTTTTTGTTTGTATATTTATTTATTGATTTCAGAATTGACTCATTTCCTATTTTATTCTATGGGTTATATGTAATTTGTTACTACTATTGGGGAGGTTTTTTTTCCCCTATAGGATTTTCTTTTCTCCTTTTTATTATTATTGAGGTAGAAGTTTACAGTGAAAATTAGTTTTCTATTAACACTTTATACACATCTTGTTTCATGCTATTGGTTGGAATCTCCTTAATATATTGGCACTTTTTCCACTGCTCCCAGCTTTCCCTATTCATATTTGCCCTTCCTCCTCTTTTCTAAGATTTGTTTTTGGGCAAATGCTACCCATTTGGTATCCTATGGTGGATTTACTATGGAGTACATTGGTGTGGCACTGTAGGATAAGCACTGGACTACAAGGTTGGTTTGAACCACAAGGTGGGTGGCTCAAACCCACCAGCCGTTCCTTGGACATTCTATACAGGATTGCTATGAGTTGAAATTTAACACCAACATTGCTAAATAATGTTATTTGAGGACTAAGATACATTTGACCCAAGCCATGGTGTTTTTAATAATTTCATATGCATGTGAAAATAGGACGATGAATAAGGAAGACTTGTTGGTAAATAATATGGAACTATCATGCACTGACAGAAATAAAAACAAATCTGTTTTGGACGAAGTACAGCCAGAATACTCCTAATAAGTGAGGATGGTGATACTTCATTTCTTGTACTTTGGACATGTTGTCAGGAAGGACAGATCCCTGGAGAAGAGCATGATGCTTGCTAAAGTGGAAGGTCAGTAAAAAAGAGGAAGACCCTTAATGAAATGGATTGGAACAATGGTAGCAACAATGGGTTCAAACATAACAATTATGAGGATGGTACAGGACTGTGCAGTATTTCATTCTGTTGTGCATAGGTTCACTGTGAGTTGGAACCAACATGACAGCACCTAATAACAATACATTCCTCTCTGGTGTTTTTGTTCACATTATATGCCTGTCTATTTGGCTGAAAGCTGATTCCTAGGATTGAATTCAGTTCCAGACTTAAAGGGGCCTGAAGAGCAAAGATGTCAGCTTGAGGACTAAGGTGTGCCTGACACAAGCCATGGTATTTTCAATAACCTCACATGTGTACGAAAGCTGGACAGTGAATAAGGAAGACCATAAAAGAATTAATGCATTTGAGTTATGGTGTTGTAGGAGAATATTGAAAGTGCCATGGGCTGCCAAATGAACCAAAAGATCTGTTTTGGAAGAAGTGCAGCCAGCGTGCTCCTTGGAGGCCAAGATGGCCAAACTTCGTCTCTCAAACTTAGGACATATTGTCAGGAGGGACCATTCGCTGGAGAAGGACATCATGTTTGGTAAGGTGGAGGGTCAGAGAAAAAGAGGAAGACCCCCAACAAGATGGATTGGCAGCATCAGTAGGCTCAAGCGTGGCAACAGTAGTGATGTTGGCCCAGTATTGGGTAGTGTTTTGTTCTGCTGTGCATAAGGTCATTATGGGTCAGTACCGACTTGATGGCACCTAACAACAACAACAACAACAACAACAAGGGCCACAGACTCAGGGGGAAGGAGGGCACTCCACAATAAGTCTGGTCTTTGTTTGTTTTTATTTAGAATTTTGTTCTACATATTTTTTTCTTTCCTCTTTGTACAGGACCTCCTATTGTCATCTTAATCAGAGTGATTGGTAGCAGTAGCCAGGCACTATCTAGTTCTGTTCTCAGGGTCACGGAGACTATGGTTAAAATGGTCTATTAGTCCTTTTGACTATCCTTGAGGATTTAAATGTGAAGGTAAGATTGACAGTGACTGCAATTGAGAACAGCAGATTAACACCTGAAAAACCTGAGTTTTCTTCTAAATGAGAAATTAAATTTGGTAAAAGAGAAAAAGAAGATGTGGACCCAGAAAAAAAGTAATTCTTCAAGGAAAAAATATAGAGCAGGGATACAGGGACACCCATTGTAAATGGGCACCACTTGCATTGAATTCCATAGACATGGAGCTCTTTGGAAGGCAGGCCTTGGGAATGTCTCTCTGTCTGCCACCTGGCTCAGAGTTCACAGGTTCCAGATCAATGGTCTTTATTTTGGGCATCAGCACTTGAAACATTATAACATTCCACATTTCTAATGATAACAACTGTTCTTGCCAGTGTACATAATCTTGGTGACAAATAAAAATTTGAAAAGTTGTTGGCAAGTTACATAAACACAAAGAAAAGTCTTATTGAAAGTAGGAAGTAGGTTCTATAGTCATAGATAGCATTACATCTCCTCTCTATCTTCTGTTGTCCAGAGAAATGCAGGTCTTTGACACATGTTAAAACTCTGGGAGAAAATGTTAATTATTTTAAAATTTTGCTTCAGTTGGTAAGAATGAGATAGTAGTGACTATTAGAGCAATTTCAAATCACAGTGAGCATTTTATGCTACATGAATAATATAAAAATCTGAGTAACCAGATCAATGCCCTCCATCCATGGGATTGACTTCAGTCAGTAAATGCTGTTGTCTGGTGAGGTAAATTATAATCAAAAGTTTCCTTGGTGACAATGAGCTCAATGTATGACTTGCTGTTGTTGTTGTTAAGTGCTTCTAGTAGGATTTTGACCCATAGCGACCATGTGGAGGGTTTCCAAAGAGTGACAGGTGAGCTTGAACTACCGACCTTGTGGTTCAAACCAGCTTTGCAAATTAGACAGGTATATTACTTAAACGACTTATGACCTGGAATTAGACTGGCATCTTCCATCCATTTTCATCATAGAGCTAATCTTGTCCCAGAGATTGGACGGGTTTACTGTTTGGTCCTGGACCCCTTTTCCCCCAGGTATTGCTGGGTTGGGCATAACCCTGTAACGCTACCCTTCTCTACTTGCAGTACAGATCAAACACTCTCTGTGTAATTTTAGCTGAACTAATGAGTCCAGTTATTAGTAGCTTGACTTACAAACCTTCCTATCTTTTTCAATCAACTTTTAACATCTTGGCTCTCATCTAGTGTCTGTGGTACTCTTAATAACTCTGTTTTTAACTTTATTTCCTTAATTCCAAGTTGTTGGTAACCCTCAGAGCTATTTCCATGTGGAGATAATATCTATGTTATTTTGATTTTGAAGGAGATTAAATGAGGCCACAGATGGAAGAAGATCATAGTCAGGCCTCTAGTAAGTGAGTTCCACTGATTTCAGGAGAGTTAGTGCTATGCACAAACACTCTGCTCAAGTCTCTGTTGTGCTGACCACAGAGTGCAAAGTTAAAATTTTATTTCCATTCCCCACTTGTCTTAGTTTTCTACTGCTGTTGTAACAGCAAATACCTCAAGTGATTGGCTTTAAAGAAGAAAAATTGATTTTCTTATAGTTCAGGAGGCTAGAAATCTAAATTCAGAGCACAGGTTTTAGGGGGAAGCTTTCTCTTTGTGGGCTCTGGGGGAAGGTCCTGCTGTAGCCTCGTTGTGACTTAGTTCCTGGGTGATCTTCATGTGGGCATAGTTCTCCTCCCCATACTCTCATTTGTGCTTTCTTCTGTGTCTGTTCTGTTATTTTGATAACTCAGATGTGATTAGGTTTAGAACATATCATACAGGAATATGACTCATTAATATACAAAAAAAAAATCCTGTTCTCAAAGGAATGGATCCTATTCATCAACAGGAATCCAACACATATGTTGGGCAGATACAACTCAATCCATTAACACTCTTCATCCTGAACTGTCAGGACAAAGTTTTCGCTTATTTTAAAGATGTCTTTTTAGTAAAGGAATTGATATCTATATCAGTGACTTTGATTATATTTTTCAAACTTTTGGAGCTGAAGAGCACTTTACTCAAAGTTACTGTTTCTGGGCAATAACAGAAACAACATTGCCAGTGAAGGAAACCATTGCTCATACATTAATTTTAAGTAAATCCTTAAAACTGTCAGACTACAAACTTTATGATCATAATTTAAATTCTGTCTTTAGTGTGTGGTAAGAGCAAGTAAGATGTCATCCAACCACCCATACGAGTCATTTTGGTATGGATTCCAGATCTTATATTTGTTCATTTAGAAAGTGGACAGTGATTACCAGGTCATTAATATTGCTGTTAAAGCTCACATTTGGAAGAGTTTTTAAAGTGTTCTCATATATATTTTCATATCTGATCATCACATTTGATATATAATGATTTTTATTTTTAATTCCATTTCAGAAAAAAAAAAAATGACACCAGATATAAATCATGTTGTTGTTGTTGTTAAGTGCCATCGAGATGGTTCTGACTCATAGAGATCCCGTATAGGGTTTCCAAGGAGCAGATGGTGAATTTGAACCACCGACCTTGTGCTTCAAACAGACCTTGCAGTCTAGTGCCTTATTACATAGCGCCGCACCAGAACTCCAGATATCTCCTAGAGCTAATCAATTTGCAAAGTACATGTCTCTATTGACTCTGAAATCAGGATTCTTGCCAGTATGCCAAGCTTCTGCATTTATATGCTCATGTTCACTCTGACCCTTAGGATGTTGGCCAGTACATTCATAAGATCAGGAAAGAAATGACCATACGTCACTAGATGCTTTAGTGGAGAAAAACAAAATCAACCCTATCACTTTATTGGCACTTGAAGATGATTCTTGGTTTTTGTGACTGATTCTGTTTTTTCAAGGTTGGTATTGTATACACCCAATGTTAATATGTGCCTTCATCTCTGATTTTGTTTCAAATGTAAAGATCACATTCTCTCAAGCCTTAATAGCCTGGGGAGTATTTGCTTCTGAGGATCATATATCAAATCTGTTTCATTTTAGTCGAAATATCTTTCTTTCCTTGTAAAAAATTATATTGTGATTTCAAGTGCAGAAACTCTTGGAAGTAAAAGTCTGCTTTGGATTCCAACTAAGTTTCCTCTTATTACATTTTCATCTCTAATGTAGACTTCTGTCTCCTCTACTTGAAGATTTGCTTGCAGACACTATCTGGAGCCAAGATATCTAAAATTGGCTGCCTTCCATCAAAAGAAATTACAGTACTACTATGAGGAAACTCCCCTTTGGGAAGATGCTTGACCTCTCCTACTTCTCCCCATGGATACTCCAAGGAATCCTACCTGACAGATGGAACTTCTTTCCAATCCATAGTTTTACGAGCCCAGATTCCAACATTTAAGCCCAAATACATATGAAAAAAAAACTAGCTGGAAGAATTCCTAGTTGACTTTTAAATTTTTGGCTATAGCTATCAACCACCAGGAAGGGATATAACAACAAATGTGTGAAAAAAAACTGAGCAATGTTTGTCAGTAGACTTGAGGGTCATGTTTGTGCAGTGGTGATTCAGTAGTTCATCATTGAGAGTTCTTATCAATTCAGTTTCCTGGTGAGTCAGAACATCTTACCTGTTTAATCTTTTTTTTAAAACACAATTCTTTAAAAGATATTGAAGCCAAATTCATAACCTCATGGAACACTATATTGAACAAAACTGATTTCAGCATTTTGATGATGTAGCATCTTGACTTTAGATCCTTATAGGGAACAACCGGAATTTATTGAGAAAAGTATAGGCGATCAGCATGACTGCATGCCATGTAGATAATTTCCCACAATCTCTGGAATGTTATTAGTATGTTTATTTTTTATATTTTTAAAGTAGAGAGTTCTCCTCATTCCCACTGTCACACAAAAAGAAAAGGACCAGTGTAGATCCTGGTTAACTGCATGCCAATAAACTTTGAACTCAAAGGTATTTTGTAGGTAGCTATAGTTCTGGTTGGGAGTCCTGGTGTGGCACTGTAGGAGAATATGCTGGATTGAAAGGCTGATTTGAACCACAAGATCAGTAGTTCAAACTCATCAGCTGCTCCTTGGAAACCCTATACAGGTCGCTTTGAACTGGAACTGACTTGCCTGCACTTAACAACAGGAACAACATAGTTCTGGTTCGGGAGAATTCTTGCCTTCCATGTGAGAGACTCAGGTTTGATTCCTGGCCATTGCATCTCATACACAGCCACCACCCATTGGTTAATGGAGGCTTGCATGTTGCTATGAAGCTGAACAGGTTTCAGTGGTGCTTCTAGACTAAGAAGGACTTGAAAGAAAGGTTTGGTTATCTACTTTAAAAAACTCAATCTCTGAAAACCTTATGGATAACAACAGTCTTGGCACAATAGTATGGATCACAACTAATCATGGAGATGGGAGAGGACTGAGCAACATTTCCTTCCATTTTGCATAGGCTTGCTGTGAGTTGGGACTGATGTGATGGCAGGTAACAATGATAATAATAACAACATAGTTTTGGTTGTTGCTGTGCTTGATGGGTCAGAGGGATGAAGGGGAATGACAGGATCTCTGATTCTGCCACTTAACAATTGTGCACCCTAACCTAAGACATCCAAAGTTGATGAGCCTCTATGCGGGATAATAATATCTGACCACTACTTTTTGTGTGCATCAAATGAGATAATGAATGCAAATTTAGTCTTTAAACCAGAACTGGGCTATGCAGATGTTAGTCATTATTTTCAAATAGTATCTATGACCTAGTTTTGATGGTGGTTTGCTTTTAGAGAGTAGATAATTATAAATGCCTCTTGGCTCATCTGGAACAAACCAAATGCAATGACTTTAACTACCAGTGATCACACTAAAGCCAAATGCCCTGCTGCAAAAGTAGACTGACTCCAAGGAAAATTCTTATGTTTTGAATTCTTATTTGCTAATTAATTCTAAGTGGCATTATGATATTTTCATCAACATTGATATTAGGCTTAAAAAACTGATTTAAATAAAAATAATACTCTTCTATAGATCGTCACCTCCAAAGTTTCTCACTTTTTTTGACTTAGAGACAAAAACACTTGTTGGAATTTTACCTTATTCAAATATTTCATCACTTGTAAGGAACTCGATTTGTCATTTATACATTATTTCTCAAATAATTTTGTTCTTTTTTCTTTTTTTTGATAGTTCTTCCATCATGTCTATTTTTCCATTAGGTGGTTTCATGTAGGGAATCAGTTTTATTGCCTAATTGCCACATGGAATATATTATTCATTTAAAAAGCAAAATTGACCTCTAGTTCACAATAGTGCACTTGAGCTAGAATTCTTTGGGATTACTTCACTGCTTTCTTCTCCACTTTGCCCATTCAACCATCTTATCAGTCAGTCACTGTGATGGCTTCTTGGCTCAGTGAGTACTTTTTCAGAATCTAGAGGAAAGACATCTCCAAAGTTGTCCACCTAGTCAACCTTTAATTTTTGTGCTTTCAGACACCTTCAACTATCACCTATCGAAGTTTTTCTCTTCTCTCCTATTACTGATGTCTCTTCTTTCACATTATTTTTGTTGGCTTAAAACATTGCTCTAGAAATGAGCAGCACCTTTTGTTTTCTTGACTGTTTGGTAGGTGAACTTTTTATTAAGCTATATTTTCCCTTGAGTAGTTTCTGTAAAGAAGACCTGGGGTGCAAGTGTTAATCACTCAATTGGTAATCGAAAGGTTGACCATTTGAAGCCGCCCAGTGACTCCACAGAGGACAGACTGGTGATCGACTTCCACTATCTCCATAAATATTGCAGCAAATAAAACCCTGTAGGGTAGTTCTACTCTGTCACATGGGATCAAAGTTAGAAAATGGACCCAATGACACCTCACAAGTTCTCTGTAAGAAGATTAACTTTCAGGTGCATAGGAAGAGTATAGGAGTGGCTTTCAGAAGACATGCTTTCCAGTCAGGATCCTGCCTCCAACTATCTCCCAGGTGCATCCAATGTCTCTTAAGCTTCCTGGGCCTCAGTTTAGTCATCAAAAAATATAGCTTTGAGTAGATACACTTTAAGATTTTTTTCCAAGTTTAGGTTTTCCATGGTTATCAAGTATGAAGAAAGGATATGGCTCAAAGCCCAGTAGACAGACTCTGTATGACTCTGAGAATGTTACTGAAACTCTTCAAATGTCAGTATTCTGAAGGGATGGTATTATTCACCTTAAAATTATATGGATTAAATGAGCTCATGTTTATAAAATACCATACGATAGAAAACAGATACTGTGTTTTTGTTTCATTTCTTATTCCATCTCCTTAAAACTACCATGTACAAACAGAATAAGCAGATTTATGCATGTTTTACAAACAGGAGGAGAAAACCAATCAGATGATCTGGCCCATTTTACATTGAAGCTCTTGGAGTGTCTGGGACTGGAACTCAGCTTGCCAGGATTTCTAGTTCACTTCTAGCTTTAAGTCTCACTGCTATTCTAAAACTCTTTGTGAAGCTTTACCCAATCATTTCAAGAAAATCTGGGGATGCTTTTTCTGACAAAGGAGAATGAGAACATCATGATGTACAGGTAGTCTTGAAGATGTAAGAAATATAGACAACAAGTCATTGCAATTTCTAGAATACTTTGAAGCTTTATATAGACAATGGAGTTCTGGAAATTGCGACTGCACCAGTAATGCTGAGATATGGCCATCACGCCTGATGACTTTTTTTTACTAAACAGAAATTATGTTCATTCTAACTGAATTCCAAAGGAACATGGAACGATCAGAAATGACAGCTGCCTTTTGAATGCTGATCTCACCAAAATTCCAACTGTTACTTCCCCCCAACTTTGAAGAGTATTAAAAGTACCATGGACTGCCAGAAAAACAAACAAATCTGTGTTGGAAGAGGTACAGCCAGAATGCTCCTTAGAAGCCAGGATGGCGAGATTTCATCTCTTATACTTCTGACATATCATCGGGAGGTCACTAGTACCTGGAGAAGGATTTCATGCTTAGTGAAATGATGGGTCAGCGAAAATGAGGAAGACTTCCAATGAGATGGACTGATACAATGGCAGCAGCAAGTGACTCAAGTGTAACAATGATTGTGAGAATGATGCAGGACTGGGCAGTGTTGCATTTCTGTTGTATATATGGTCAATATGAATTAGAACTGACTTGATGGCACTTAACAACAACAACAAAGTTGCATATTTGCAGAACCTGGCATTCTTCAGAAAGGAAAGGTTTGAACTGATAGTTTGGTGGTGATGGTTGGGGAGTACAGAGTGAGGGAGAAATGCAATGTTATAGTGGCAATGCAAACTTCTATATTTATGTAAAAAATCCATTGTACTAATGCAGTTTGGCAAGCATGGAGCTTAATGAAAAGTGCCTATTAAAATACATCTCATTGGTTTGAGATGATTATATACTCCCTACAAACCAACAATATGATGTACCTACAAAAAAAAAAAAAAAATCAAAAGTAGAATGCATTATTGAACTATTACAACTTTTATTTTTTTAATTAAAATGTTTTATTGTGAGTTATGTGATAGTTTACATGGGAGAACATTAGTTTTACATTCATCCTATTGTATATCATTTCATTGCCATGGTTAAAACCCACTCCATGCATCATCAGCCAAGCAAAGGGTATATACTACAAGCCTGCCCCCCAGTGTTGTAGTTTCCTATATATTTTAGAAATGAGTCCCTTGTCTGATGTGTCATTGCAAAACATTTTTTCCCATTCTGTGAGTTCCCCTTTTACTTGACTGGTGAAGTTTTTTGATGCACATAAGTTTTTAATTTTTAGTATGTCCCACTCATCTATTTTGTCTACTTTTGTTTGTGTAGTTTTCAAAATGTTTGGTAGTCTGTGTATTCCCTGAAGCATAGTCCTCACATTTGTCCCTATTTTTTCATTGATGGCCTTCATAATTCTGGGATTCACATTTAGGTCTTTAATTCATGTTGAGTTTGTTTTTGTATAAGTTGTCAGGTGAAGGTATTGTTTCAATCTTTTGCATATCTCTTTCCTGTTTTGCCAGCACCATCTGTTGACGAGACTATCACCTCCCTATGCGACATATTTAGGTGCTTTGTCAAAAATCAGTTGGCTGTATGTAGAGGGGTTAATTTCTGGATTCTCAATTCTGTTCCAATGATCAATGTATCATTCATTGTACCAGTACCAAGCTGTTTTGACCACCGTAGCTGTGTAGTAAATTTTGAAGTTGGGGAGTGAGAGGCTTCCAACCTTATTCTTCTTCTTAAGCAGTGCTTTGCTTATCCTGGGTCTCTTTTCTTTCCATGTAAAGTTTGTAATTGTTTTTTCTATCTCCTTGAAGAATGTTGTTGGAATCTGGATTGGGATTGCATTATATGTGTAAATTGCTTTGGGCAGTATTGACATTTTCACAATATTAAGTTTTCCTATCTAGGAGCATGGTACATTCTTCCATTTTTGTAGGTCTCTTTTGGTTTCTTGTAGTAGTGTTTTGTAGTTTTCTTTGTATAAGTCCTTTGTTTCTGTGGTTACATTTATTCCCAGATATTTCATCCTTTGGGTGACTATTGTAAATGGTATTACTTTCCTAATGTCCTTTTTAACTCTGTTGTTTTTGGTATAGAGGAATCCAACTGATTTTTTTATGTTGATCTTATATCCTGCCACTTTGCTGAATCTTCCAATGAGGTTTAGTATATTTTTTACTGAGTCTTTGGGGGTTTTCTATGTATAGGATCATATCATCTTCAAATAGAGAGAATTTTACTTCCTCGTTGCCAATTTGGATGCCTTTAATTTTCCTATCTTGCCATATAGCTCTTGCTAAGACTTGTAGCACAATAGTGAATAGGAGTAGTGACAAAGGGCTTTCTTGTCTGGTTCCTGTTCACAGAAGGAAGGCTTTCAGTTTCCATTGAGAGTAATGTAGGCTGTTGGTTTTGTATATATGCTCTTAATTATGTTGGGGAATTTCCCTCAATTCCTACTTTGTTGAGTATTTTTATCAGGAATGGATATTGGATTTTGTCAAATGCCTTTTCTGCATCAATCTTCCTTATTTTTCTCAACTCCATTGTATAATGGTTTGAAACATTTTATAATCATTTTTCTGAATTCCTTCTCGGGCACTTCCAAGGCCTGCCCTTCTTCCAGAATGGAATCCAGGTCTACCTCTAGGTCATTTGTCTCAGACATTTTATTTGTTTCTGGACATGTGCTGATATGGTCATCTTCTTTTGCTTCTTAGACATGTTTGTTGTTTATCTGTTGTCTTAATACTTAATTGAGTATGTGTTTTGGTATTTTTTATGCTTTCTGATTGCTTCCTGGTAGGTGTGATCAGGATGTGGGCTTCCCTTTTCACTCTTCTTATTGCTTATCCCAGAGTTACTTTCACTGGTGTTGTCTGCCTGCCTCCCTGGTAAATGGCAGCTGGTATTGCGTTTTGCTTGGGTTTTGGTGTTTTATAAAGTGTGATTGTAGCTTGACTATATGGCAGCAGTTGCTGTCTCTTCTTGAATAATATACAGAGAGAAAAAGTCCCCCCAAAGTAGAAGGGGGAGCATAAAACAGCAAAACAGCACCAGCAAAAAAAATCAAGAAAAAACCCCTCCAAATCCCAAAACAACAACAAAACAAAACTAGACTGAATACTTTAGTCTATAAACACAGAAAAGGGAGAGGAGGGAGAGAAGAAAAAATTTTTTTCTGTAGCCTGATATGAGTATGACTTTAATGTCCTCTCTTCAGCTTCTTGCTTTCAAAGCTGCCTGAGAGATTTCACTGTTGGTTGTTATGCTACACCTCAGGTTTTAATTTAATATTTGGCCTGTATTGTTTTTAAACTCTTTTTCCCTTCGAGCCCAGAAGATTCAAAAGTATGCGATTTCTTACTTCAGCTTCAAGTTCCACTAGCTATAAGCCTTCACACTTTTAAAATATTTTTAGCTATGTGGTTCCGAGTTTTGGAGTTTTGCCCTGGATCTGCTTTGCATTGTATTCTGCAGTATTGGTGATGACGAATTTCACTGCACCTCCACCCTAGTCACCATCAAGCCCTGCCTCCCAGATTATAACTTTTTAAGTGAAATGCTATTTCTTACGTATTTACATAGTTAAGACCCTAACTAGAGATTTGTGTTCAATGGTGGAGACTACAGTTTTAAAGGGATTTAGTCATATTAATTTAGACCACTTTTAGACCATCAAGGCTATGCCACGCCATTTTGGAATGCTTTTCTCTATCTGCTGCTTTGGGGACCACTGCTTCTCCTTCACCACCATCAAAGGTGTCTATACTTCATGCACATAATGTTACAGCAGATACATGAATCCACAACAGTTGTTCATAGGTGTATCTCTCACACCCATAATTTTTTTGAAGGCACAGACTGTTTTCTTATTCAACTTCCTATCTCTATTGTCATTAGTGCTGTTTGACTTTTAGTTGAATAAATGGTTAAACTATGAGGTTTTAAAAGCATTTTATTATTTATATCTTTGAAGAGTATTTGTTGGGTTTGTACTATGTTCAGAATGCTATAGTAGGCTATGTAATGCTACCAAAATGGATCATGCACAGATCCTACCTTTAGGAGTGTTCAGCCTAGCTGAGGGCTCTCATATGATGAGTGATTAGATGAATTAGAAATATTAGAAGAGATTGGCAGTGCCCTTCACTACTTAAACAGCTAGGTGAAGGGAGAATTTTTAGGGAGTATAATTTCTAATAGCAATAATTGTTAAATTCCAGAATCTGTGTCTTTTTGTTAAGGACAATTAAGGGGAACTGGGTGTAGCCATTACAGATGGTTAACATGTTCGGCCGCTAACCACAAAGTTGGTGGTTCATGTCTTCTCAGAGGTGCCTTGGAAGGAAGGCTGGCAATCTACTTTTGAAAAATCAGTCATCAAGAACACTATGAATCATAGTTCTACCTTGACACACTCATGAGGTTGCCATGAGATGGGACTGACTTAATGATAATTGAGAAAGCTAGGAGGAAACATGGCTGTCCATTTGTTCAACAAAATGTACCCATACTCCAATTTAGGCCTGAAACTAGGCGCTGGGAGACACCAATATAAATGACAGTCTTTTTTCTTAAAGAGGTTATGATTTGTGGGGAAGCCAGAATAATAGTGGTGCTTTTATTATTGATAATGCAATTGAGAATGGAATGTGGCTACGACAGGTAATAGATGTAAAGAAATTCATGCAGAATGGGTATTTTGAAGTGAGATATAAAAGCAAAGAAAGTATGGGTTGGATGTAGTAGAGAAGTGTTTTGTTGATGGTATGAGAAAGCTGTCCTATAAACAGCTCCCAGTCCAGTAGGAGATAGAAGATAGGCTTATTAATAACTATAATAAAAACTAGGACATGAACAATGTTACCAGAAAAATACAGGTGAAATGTTGTCTTGAACTTTAGAGGAAAGCAAAATCATTTCCAATAGGAAGAATGGCTGGGAGGCTTCCTGGAGAAGGTGATTTACATGTTGGACCTTGGCAAATGTTTAGATAGGTTTTATAGGGATGGCAAATACGAAGTCTACCAGATAAGAATAAAACAATACAAATAAAATCAAGGCTTATAAACAACTCATTTCCCAATGGCTTATTTCAAGAAGTGAGAACATTTTTCCATTTAGGTTTGACATATACATACAACAAAACAATTTCCTTGAATGATATTTGTGTGTCATGTGTATTAGTGTGCATTTCTATCATTTCACAGTTTGGAGAAGAAAGTTGATAGATGCTGTGTACCTAAATGTCTATAGAAACTCTTTGTTGCTTGTTGTTGTTAAGTGCTGTTGAGCTAGTTCCGACTCAGTGACCGTGTATGGGTTTCAGAGGAGTGCCTGGTGAATTTGAATCACCAGTGTCACAGTTCAAATTGATCATTCAGTCAAGTGATTATCCGACAGTGCCACACCAGGACTCTCTCTCAATATTTGAATTTTTTGTAGGAAATGCAAACTTGTATAGATTATGTCTCTGAATTTGATTACAGAATTAATAAATAGAATAGATAGACTGGGAGCAAAAAGGCTAGCAACAATGATATTATTGAGTGGGAAATAATTTAGTATTACATTATGATACTGCCTTGTAGAGCAGATCCTTTGCATTCTTGGATCTCATTCACAGAGTTACATCATTTAAGTACCCTCAAAATTCATATTATTATTTATTATATGAATGAGTGGATGAATGAATGAATGGACTCTTTCAGAAGATTCTTAAACCTATAGAATTGGGCTCTGAGTCACTTGGGTCATTAGAACTGAAATTGACATCCATGATCCATGCCAGTTAGCTGCATTCTGGGTGACTGGACAAACTTGTAAATGCCATTTTGCCTCATCTTTACCTTAAGGGATGTATTTTGGTTTCTCCCTGCCTCCGATTGTTTTAATATGGGTTGAATCAGACTAAAATTGCTAGATCAGCTGCAATTATAGTCTGATTCAAAATTGAGAAAGTTTTTACGTTTTTCCAGGAAGATTCTGAGTGAATTAGATGCATTGCAAGGGTTTGTCAACTTTTAAATTTCTTTTACAAGAGTTTCTAGCAGGACTTCCAACCAGTTCAAATGAGTCAGTAATTGTAGTCCTAAACAAGGACCACATGTGTTGGATAGCAACCAAATCTATTTCCCGTGATATTTTTATCTGAGTAGGAAAGAAACAGCTGTGCCCTGCTCAGGCATGGCAACCAACAACATTGCTTTGAATGTGTGTTGTTTTCCAGAGGCATGCCTATAATCTTTCTTTCCAAAAGTCCAGGTACAGTCCTTCCTCCGGAAAGTTTCAGGTGCCTGATGCAGGAGATTGGAGTGGCAGGATTCTGGCTAACAACATATATTCAAAGCAGGAAGTTGGCCACTATCTTTTTTTAGTTGTTGTTGTTGTGAAGTGCTGTGGGTTGGTTCTTGCCCCTTGGGGCCCTTTTTTGGGTTTTCGGGGGGGCGGTTGTTGACTTTGACCGGCGGTTTTTGCAGTTCAAACAGCTTTGCAGTCTGGCACCTTTGTTTCCTAAACGCACTGTCATTGACTAGATTGTGAGTTATAGCGTGGAAATGCTCCACAGAGTGTCTGATACTGTAAATCCGTATGGGATTCGACAGCATCGCCTTTCTCCCAAGAAATGACTGGTGATTTTGAACCTCTGATTTGTGGTTATTGGTTCAATGCTTAACCCACCAGGGTTCCTTGTTTGTTTCCTACTCCGTCATAATACCATGATCAACAGATTTGGTTGCTATGCAATGTGTATGTGGCCCTCGTTTACAATGGTGATTACTGAATCATTTTGAATTGGTTCAAAACCTTGCTTTCTAGGCATTGATAGCATTTTCTCGCATCTATACATATACAGGAGTCCTGGTGTGGCGCTATGGGTTAATGCGCCAGACTGCAAAGCCGTTTAAACTCTAAGGTCCGTGGTTCACGCTTACCAGCGGCTCCTTGGAAACCCTATTAAGAGTCACTATGGGTGGGAACCGACTCGATGGCACTTAACTACAACAACAACACACATACACATGCACACATATTAGATCATTTTTGTTAAGGCTGTTGGGTGTTGTGGAGTCAACTCCAACTCATAGTGGTCCCATATGACATAATAGAATGGCCCCATTGGATTTCTAGGCTATAATCTTTCGTTTTGACTTCCACTAAGAATTTTATGTTCCAGGCATTTTGCAGGCTCTTTACACTCTTTACTTGCAATTATTGTACTCCCACTGTAAGATGAAGAACCTTTCAGTGTTATTAAGACTTTACATAAAATGGTTAAATTAGAATTGGAACCTAAGTAGGCCTGGTTCCAAAGTCCGAACTCTTCCCACTTTCTGTGTTATATTCCATAAAGGATACTGGGGGAGAATGTGAAGTGTACAGACAAAGGCCTGAATTTATAACTGTTCAATACAGGAACCCAAGATTGCTGTCCTCACTGAAACTTGGGGTAAACTAGCGAGCCTCTCCATCTCCCTGGGCTTTGTTAAGAGCATTGTTAGGTAACATGAGCTTCTGGGGTCCTTCAGTTTTCAGATTTGAGGGTTTTTGCTGTATTTCCAGACATCATTTCCACTGACAGACAAGTCACTCATTGAGTCAAATAATGTACTCGCTTATACATTCATTAAGATAAATGCAATTCCTTGCTCACTCATATAAGTTTTGCTCCAGAAATAACCATATCAGACAGTTTTGATGGCCATTAAACTGGTGTCCGAAGAATTATGCTGAGTTTTATATTTGCTGGAAGGTAGAAGAGGTCATTATTTACTACTTTTCACTAGCCAGATCTCTGAATTCTTTTACTTTCTGGATTGTTTTCCTGGCATTTCCCAATACTCGGAAACAAATAAAATATGTCATTTGAGAAATTTATCAAGTATGTTTCAAAAGTTGGGTGGAAACAATTTAGAATAAGATATCTTTGTTTATTTGGAAAGAAATAAGTGGAACTTGGAAAAGCGTAAGTTATTTTGAATTTAATAGTTTGAATGACATTTCTGTGCTACAAAGCAGAGTTCTATTTTTAAAAGTTAGTTTTTTTTGGTTTTGGCTAAGGTTAGGATTTAAAGCATGTAAATTTCAAGAACAAAGTAGTCTCTTATTTTTGCTCCAGTTCTAAGGGTTGACTCTGGGAGGCCTAGAAAAGATGGAATTGATAAAAAAAATTATAAATTGCTAATATTTTCACATTTCAAAAAGAAAATAACATCTATGACTTCTGACAACTATTTCCTAGAAGGAGTTGGAATGCCCTACTTCAGACTTGCAAATTATTGCACACTCACCCTCAGGGTCACAGCTGTCTGATTGGATGATCTAAAAGCATTAACTGAAAACAAAAGGCAAGTATAGACTGCATTGAGTTGGGGAGTGTAGATGGTTTATTGTTTTTTGAAATGTAAGTGATTCTCTTGAGTGATTGTTTTTGAGTTTCCATTGCAAACTAGTTTGAAAAATAGACTCTAATACAGCTGCTCCTCCTGGCGACTGTTGGCCTGAGCTGGCATGAATTTGCCTGAGGAAGAGGCCCTGACCTAGAATTCCAGGTGACTGATCTTATCTCTTCATTTGCAGTCTCTGATTTGCTAAGTACAGAATTCAGATAATTTTACCTCAGCAATGAGTGAATGCTGTTGCACATAAAATTCTTTACAGGTGAAAGACACTATAAATATAGACCAGTGCAGCTTGGTGGTAATAGCTAAGATGAATAGGAATTCTGATATAATTTGGACTGAATGCCTCAGGATATAAATGAACTTTAATCTTCCTGAAGATCAGACAATTTCTTAAATATAATGACCCAGTCTCAATTACCTAGTAGTGGAAGGCCAGGATAATAGAGAACTGAATTCCAAATTTAATTTAAAATACATATGCCACTGCTTAGATATCACCTTTTCCTTTACCAAACTTCTTTTTTCTCTCCCAAAGCTCTTAAAGAACACATTTTAGCTACTATCGAAGGCTCACCCTTATGGATTTCCTCTGCTATGCTGTGGTTGAGGTGCTAATTAGCAGGGAAAGTGCCAAATGGCAGGCAGCCAGAAGGAAAAACTGGAAGACCTGAGTCAACTTCACAGCGGATCACCTGTGCACTACAAATTTGAGATATGCCTCTAAGAAGCTATGTACTAGCGTCCCTCTGCTAATAGCAATGTTACTTTGGCACAGTACACCCTCCAGTTTCCTCATATGTTAAATGTTACAATAATACTAAATTCCCTGGCTTGTCAGGATGATCAAATCAAATCAAATCAAATCAGGGTAGAATCCATCACTAGTTGCCACACAGTTGACTCCCACTCATGGCGCCCCATGTGCGTCAGAGTGGAACTGTGCTTCAGAGGGTTTTCAGTGGCTGGTTTTTCCAAAGTAGGTCATCAGAGCTTCCTTCCCAGGATCTTCTTAGCTGACTTGAATAGCCAACCTTTGGTAAGAAGTTAAACACGTTAAGTACTAAGAAGCTATTTATTCAACACCTGCTTTGGGTCAGACACTTTGTAATATTATTCATGTAATCCTCACACTGACTCTGTAAAATAGGCACAAACCCTCTCTGTTTTGTGCATGAGTAAACATGACTGTAGAAACTTGCCAAATGTCATACACCAAGTACTGTTTGACTTCATTCCACTAAGTCATGCTGCAGAAAAGGCTAGCATTTTGTGGCACTCAACAAATGCCTGAATTGGAGAACACAGGAAAAAAAAAATGTTTCTGTTATTATGAATTTAAACAAAATATATATAAAAGTACATGGGAGTCTTTTTTTTGTCCTGGTTTTCTACCTCTGCTTTACCTGTCCTATTTTAGCCAGCGCACATGAACATCAGGTATATAATGAGCACAGACGTTTGCTGTATACAGCTTAGGCTATGTAAATCTAAGATTGCTGCTGCTGACTTTTAGCAATCTTTAAAATGTAATGAGCTGAAAGATTTACTTTGAGTCTTGAGGCAGGATGGCTTAAGCTGGGTTCAGCTTTTAGGAGGAGAACTTTGCTGCATCCCTTCAATAATCCAACTAAAGCCTGCATTCCAAGTAACTGTGGAAGAGATTTAAGTCTCTAAGAATGTTATAAACTTAAATAAAACAAAGCACAAGCAGAAAGTTCTTGCAAACAACTCTGTCTACATTCCATGGGGATGACATAGTAGAAGGTTGGAAGCAAGCAGTCTTCTCCCCTTGTGTTTCAGGACCACTCCCAAGTACTTCCTAGAGAGGGGACTTGGCGTAATGATGAGCCAGAATCATCAAGGCTGAAAGTCTCAATGGGGTTGCTGTGGCTGAGTACATTTAGCCACTAGTGGGTTTTTCTACTACAAAAATGATCTCTGTCAAAATTCAAAATGCAAAAAATGTTGACTGACTGAGGTCAAATTTTGTGTTAAAAGAAGAGTGAATTAGAGTCTCACTTCCTTCCTGTCATACTCCCATCAACAAAAAAAAAGTCCCTCTGTGGTTAAAAGCATCCTAATATTTTGTACCATATTTTGTACATCAATTGAAGCTGAACAATAAAATCCAAGGAGGATAAAGACTTGGTTGGTAATCACTGTGTTTGTTGCCCTCCACTGGGGCCAAAGTAAACACAGGTTGTGTTTATAACAACCTGAGTATGAATATCATCAGTGCTACTTGTGGAGTAGACTCATTAATAACCTGCAATATACAGATGATATAATCTTGCTTGATGAAAGCAAAGAGGAGTTAAAATACTTACTGATGTAATGAAGATCAAAGACCACAGTCTTCAGTATGGGTTGCACATCAATGTAAAGAAAACAAATCCTCAACACTGGACCAATAAACAACATCCATATAAATGGAGAAAAAAAATTGAAGTTATCAAAGATTTCATTTTGCTTGGATTAACCATCAACACTCATGGAAGCAGCAGTCAAGAAATCAAGTGATGCATTACATTAGACAAATATGCTGCACAAGACCTTTTTAAAGTGTTCCAGAGCAAAAATATCAGTTTGATGACTGACCCAAGTTGTGCGCCTAATGCAAGCCATAGTATTTTCAATAGCTTTGTATACATGTGAAATTTAGATAATGAGTAAGGAAGCCCGTAGAAGAATTGATGCATTTGAGTTATGATGATGGGGAAGAATATTAAGGGTACCATGGACTGCTAGAAGAACAAACAAATCTATGTTGAAGGAAGGACAACCAGAATGGTTCTTAGAAGCCAAGATGGCCAGAGTTAGTCTGTCACACTTCAGACATATTATTAGGAGGGACCAGTCTCTGAAAAAGGACATCATGCTTGGTAAAGTGGACTGTCAGTGAAAACAGAGGAAGACCTCCAAGGAGATAGATTGGCACAGTGCCAGCAGCTATGGTATCAAGTGTAGCAGCAATTATGAGGATGGCACAGGACTGATTGTGGTTCATTCTTTTGTACATAAATTTGCTATGTGTCAGAACCAACTCAATGGCATCTAACAACAACGATAACTTGCGGTTCATTCTAATAACAAGATACTGAGTGTGGAAACTGGATTCTGTTGTTTCATCCCTTTGTATCACATGTTTGGTTTTAAATTTGTTGATGTTAGGTGCTGTAGAGCAAAGTTCCAATGCACTGAGACTCTATGCACAACAAAACTAAACCCTGCCATGTCTTCCACCATCCTAACAATCATCATGTTTGATACAATTGTTACAGAAACGATGTTGATCTTCTTGGGGCTCTTCCTCTTTATCAGTGACCCATCACATTTCCAAATATGCTGTCCTTTAGATCTCTAAAGTAGAAGAAATGGTCTCTCACTATCTTTGCTTCTAAGGAGCATTCTTCTCACAACACAGATTTGTTTGTTCTACTGGTAGTCCATGGTACTTTAAATATTAGTACAGTGATTGTGTGTATATTTGCAATTTTCTTTTTCTGTTTTCAGCTTCATTCAATATTTTGCTCATGTTGTTGTTGTTGTAATCCTTCAATATTGCAATCTTAGATTTGAATTTCTTCTTCAGTGATTTCAGCTTTGGAAATGCTGAGCATGTTCTTATGTTTTGGTTTTCTAACTCCAGGTTTTTGCACATTTAATTTAAGCTGCCCTTTGAAATTTTCTGTTCAGTTCTTAGACTTCCTCTTTTTTCCATTTGCTTTAACTTCTATATGCTCAAGACCAAGTTTCAGTCTTTTCTGACATCCACTTTGGTCTTTTCTTTTTTCCCTGTCTTTTAAATAAACCTTTGTTTTCTTCATGTATGGAGTTCTTTATGTCATTCCACAACTCTTCTGGTCTTTGACAATTAGTGTCTAATACAACAAATCTATTCTTGAGATGGCCTCTAAATTCAGCTAGTATATACTCAAGGCCATATTTTGGTTCTTATGGACTTGTTTTAATTTTCTTCAGATTCAGTCTGAATTTGCACACGAGCAATTGATGCTCTGTTCTACAGTCTGCCCTGGCCTTGTTTTAGCTGATGATCTTGAGTTTCTCCACAGTCTTCTTCCCACAGATGTAGTCAATTTGATTCCTGTGTATTTCATCTGGTTAGGTCCACATGTATAGTTGCCTTTTATGTTATTTTAAAATGATATTTTTGATGGATAAGTCATCAATCTTGCAAAACTTCGATCATGCAATCTCAAGCATCCTTTCTATCACCAAGGTCAGATTTTCCAACTACTGATTCTTCCTCTTTGTTTCCAACGTTTGCATTCCTATCACCAGTAATTACCAATGCATTTTGAATACAAGTTTGATCAATTTCAGACTATAGAAGTTGATAGAATTCTATTTTGTCATCACTGGCTTTAGTTGTTGTTGGATACATTTGAATAATAGCATTAATTGATCTTCCTTGTAGTCATGTAGATATTATCTTAACGCAAACAGCATTGTACTTCAAGATAAAATCTTAGAATGTTATTTTTAACTGTGAATGAAACACCATTCCTTTTCAATTTGTTGTTCCTGGCACAGTAAACCCTGTGATTGTCTGATTAAAAATGGCCTATAGCAGTGCATTTCAGCTCACTTTTGTCTAGTATACCTTGCTTTATGTGGTCTATTTCATTTTATATAACTTCCAATTTTCCCAGATTCATGCTTTGTACATTCTATGTTCTGATTATTGCAGTTGTTTGCAGCGGTATCTCCTCATTTTGAGTTGTGCTCCAACAGCAAATGAGGGTTCCAAAAGCTTAACTCCATCCACATCGTTAATGTCTACTTTTTTTCACAGAGGCACTAGTTCTTCCACAGTTGTATTTTGAGTGCCTTCCACCCTAAGGGGTTCATCTTCCTGCACTATGTCGGGTAATATTCTACTGCTGTTCATAAGATTTTTAGTGACTAACCATTCAAAAGTGGTTAGTTTTTTTGTGTGTGTGTGTGTTGTGTCCTTATCTGGACAAGTTACTAAACATTTTGGGGTATTGGATTGCTCATTTGGAGTCCTCTTGTGGCACTGTAGGATACACAATGGATTGCTAACCACAAGGTTGGTGGGTCAGACCCACCAGTCGCTCCTCGGAAACCCCGATACAGAGTTGCTATGAGTTGGAACTTACTTGACTGCACTTCACAACAATTGTTCATTTGAAGTTCCTTGGACAGTACAAACAGTTTGGTTTTAACTACTAAATAGAAGATTGGCAGTTCAAACCCACCTAGCAATGGCATAGAAGAAATGTCTGTCAATCTTTTTCCGTAAAGATTATAGTCAAGAAATCATATGGAGCTCAGTTCTACTCTGTAATATAGAATTGACTCTATGGTAGCTTGTTAATGTTTCTGTTGAGTGTCATCCAGTCGGTTCCAATTCATAGTGATCCTGTGTACAACGGAACGAAACACTGCTTGGTCCTATGCCATCTCACTACTGTTGTTGTAGCCACCATATCAATCCATCTCATTGAGGGTCTTTCTCTTTTTGATGACCCTCTATTTTATCAAGCATAGTGTCCTTTCCCAGGAACTGGTCCCTCCTGATAATGTGTCCAAAGTATGTTTATGAAGTCTTTGCTTCTAAGAGAATTTTGTCTGTACTGACTTTAAGATATATTTGTTTGGTTTTTGGTAGTCCATGGTCCTTTCACTATTCTTCACCAGCACTATATTTAAGTGTATCTATTCTTCTCAGGTCTTCCTTATTCATGCATATGAGGTAAAGGAAAATGTCAGGTAGATGTTGGATAGACTTTCCAAGCAGTGGCTGGTGGGTTTGAACCAATGACTGTGCTGTTAGCAGTCCAGTGCTTATCCTATAGTGCCACACCAGGATTCCTAGAAGGTTTGGTTTTGTGGACTTCATTTATGAAATCAGGAGGCTGAATAAGTTTGTTGCTAAAGTCTTTCCTGTTCTAAAATGCTTTGGTTCTCATGCCCTCTGCTTAATATCCTTTAATATTGGTGGCTCCTACAATAATTACTGAACTGGGGACCAAAAAGTTCACAATCCAAGCCTACCAGTTGCTCTAAAAAGAAAGAGGAGGCTTTCTGCTCCTGCACAGATTTAAAGCCTTGAAAATCCTGTTTAGGGTCCCTATGAGTTGGAACTGATTCATCGGCAATTAACAATGACATGTCAATTTGGTCTTTTCTTCTTTAGGTTTTATAATTCCAAGTCCTCCTCTACCTAAAGTGGCTCTGGTAGTGCAGTGGTCTGCTAATTAGTCGGGCTGCTAATCTCAGAGTCAGCAGTTCCAAACCACTAGCTGTTCTGCTGGAGAGAGATGATGCTTTTTGCTCCTATGAAGTTTTACAGCCTCTGAAATCCTACACAGGGTTGCTATGAGTCATAGATGACTCCACAGCATGCCACCACCAACTCCA
>NW_006408649.1:6411516-6453692 GCF_000296735.1 Chrysochloris asiatica | reverse complement strand
GTGGCTATGAGTCAGAACCGACTCCACGGCACACAACAACAGCAACATATGAGTAGTGGTTAAGAGGCAGACTGCTAACCTCAAGATCAGCAATTTAAACTACCATCCATTCTGTAAGAGAAAAATGAAGATTTCTGCTCTCGTAAAGATTTATAGCCTCAGAAACCCTTTGCAGGGTCGTTATGAGTTGGATCTGACTCTATGGCATACCACCACCACCATCTTGCATAGCTCACAGGGCTCCATGAGGATTATATATGATAATGACCATAAAAGCATTTTGAAAACCACAAAGTGCTGTGTAGATTATTATTATTATTATACTATCAGGAAGGGTGCAGCCCATTATTTTTCCTAGGAGATTCTTTTTCCTTTTATTTATTAGATTCTATTATGGTAGCTTCTTACTATGTCTTCATAACTTAGTAAATAGATCAAAATAAGCTCTGTGGGGATGATTCTTTTCCAGTTATCTCTTATTTCCAGGAAGGATAGCACATGCTGGCTAGAAAAGGCTTTGAATAAATTCCTGTGGATACAAAAACTTTAAGTTAGGGATATTAAACTGGATGGCAAAATTGCAAGGAACTTTAATGACTAACTGAAGAAACAAAAAGCTGTAAAAATGAAGAAAGAATCAGCAGCAGCAAGGTTAGCAAACAAGGAAATGGATAAAGTGATACACCTCATATACAGCCACCAGTGGAGGCTTGCATGTTGCTATGATGCTGAATAGGTTTCAGCGGAGCTTCCAGACTTAAAGTATCGGGAAGAAAGACTTGGTGATCTACTTCTGTAAACCAACCAGTGAAAATCAGTTGGACTACAGTGGTGCAATATTATACTGAATTTAAGGATGGCAGAACACCAGGGAGTGTTTCCGTTAATTATGCATGGGGTCACCAGGAAATGGGGCTGATTTGACAATATCTAACAACAGCAGCTTGACATTATATATGTTGATATTGTTGTTGTTTGTTGTTGTTGTTGTTAGGTGCCATCGAGTCAGCACCAACTCATAGCGACCTTATGCATAGCAGAACGAAACAATGTCCGATCCTGGGCCAACCTCACTACTGTTGCCACACCTGAGTCCATGGATGCTGCCACCTGGCCAATCTATCTCATTGGGGTCTTCCTCTTATTCTCTGACCCTCCATCTTACCAAACATGATATCCTTCTTCAGTGACTATTCCCTCCTGACAATATGTCCAAAATATGTGCTGTCAAGTGGCTTCCAACCCATAGCAACCCGTACAGGGTTTCTGAGGAACAGCTGGTATGCTTGAACCACTGACCTTTCTGTTCAAACTGACTTGCAGTCCAGCACATTAACCCACAGCACCGTACCAGGACTCCATATATGTTGATACTGAGAGTCTAATAAGGGAGTAAAATATGTTTTATATGTAAAAAAAATAGCTTTAAGTATGGCTTTCTGGTATTGTAGTGGATTACAAGCTTAGCTGCTAACCACAAAGTCAGCAGCTTGAATTTACCAGCCATTCAGTGGTAGAAAGATGAGGCTTTCTGCTCCTGTAAAGATTTACAACCTCAGAAACCCTATGCAGGGTTACTATGAATTGAAATTGACTCCATGCACGTAACCTAACCACCACCAAGTATAACTCTGAACTATTCTCCATCTTCCTCAACCAATCCCCAAAAGTGTTGCAGAGAAAGAAGGTAAATTTAGAAACTTTTGTGAATTGCCTTCAGTGGCACTAAGTATAGAAAAGAACAGGTGACAAGGCCTGCTCCTTGGTAGATGGTAGGGGACTTCTTTCTTCCAGGGGCTCTGAGTTGGAGAATAGAGAGATTTTCTAGGAGAAATCTGACACGTTTAAATGTGGCATCAAATGCATAGCACTGACATGTTATGGGAATCACTAGCACAAAACGGATTCCTTTCCATTTTGGAGGGCACATCAAAGACCAATGCAAAATTGCTCTGTGGGAACTCTTCCATCCAATGTGACATGCATATTGATTCTTTGGATTTTGTTGACTCTTAGTGGCTTTTTGTTATTGTTGTTAAGTGCTGTCGAGCCAGTTCTGAATCATCCTGACCCTGTGAAGGGTTTCTGAGGAGCAGCTGGTGAGTTTGAACCACTGACCTTACAGTTCAAACGAAATTTTCAGTCCAGCTCATTAACCCACTGCCCCATACCAGGACTCCCTTAGTGGCTTTGTAGATGCTATATATCTTTGTTGCTGTTTCATATGTGAAAAAGAGCAAGTGTATTTTGCATGGTCTTCTCTCCGTGCTGCTTTGTTACCTGTTTTCCCAATCTAGTCTCTACCTGTCCTGGTGTCTAGTTTACTTTCTCTGATTTGCAGAAGTATGTGCTTTTAATTGCAGTCCTGGTGTGGTGCTATAGGATAAGCACTGGACTTCTAACTGCTAGGTTGGTAGTTCAAACCTACCAGCCACTGTTCTGAAATCATATACAGGGTCATTATGAGTTGAAACTGGCTCTACAGCACTTAACAAAAACCAACAACAAAACAGATATATTTTTTTTTTTCAATATATGCATTTGGATTTAAAACAAAAATTCCTGTCTATTTGCAGAAAGAGTCTTTATTACTCATTCTCTTCAGTGTAATGATTTTTCTAAGTAGATTCAGATGACTGTAGGAGCGATTACAGGTTTGATCATTTGAGGATATGCTTGTTTGGGAGTTTTTATGCCAATTCAATGTCTCTGAAGCCTCTCAACAGTCTGACTTGCTTCCTTTACATTATATTAATTTTCAGTGTGATCCTTGTTATTATCAGAGTGGAACAGTTTCCTAGGACTGTTGTGAAAACACAAATTTAGTGATTCATTAGAACAAAGATGTAGTGTCACTATGGTCCTGAACTCATAGATCCAGTGACTCATTCCTTTAAGGTGTTTGATTATGGCTAAGAAGTCTTCATAACTTCTCAATGATTGTATACTCTACTATATTCATGGATATATTTGCAGCATAGGTAAATATATATGTAGAAATATTCTCTGTTAAAACTATATATATATTTGTTGTGTGCCTGTGGGGCATGAGGCTAACTTGCAAAATGTGCCCTTTGGATATTTAAATGAATATATACATTTTGTTTTATATGTGTACATCAAATACTTTTGCTTTGTTCATATGTGACAAATAAGATGTAAAAGGGTAGAAGCAGGATAACTGCTGTTGCAGGGAGGGGAGTGTAATTATTTTAATGAAACAAACATTTTATCTGTTAAAAAGTAAGGCTGCTGATATTTTCTGTTTACCGTCACTCAATTCACCAAAAAAAAAAAACAAAAAAAAACAAAAAGCTGATGACATTTTATGATGCCGAGCTACCACTGCCAACTGCTCTGAAAGGGATCACAGCAAAAGATCCAGGATAGAGTGAGAGAAAATGTACAAGAAAACTTATAGTCATGAGAAAGAACAAGCCTAGAGCTCAGCTAGAGACTGGTGGAAGCCCAAGACTACAACCCTAGGTCCCACTTCAGATCTGAAACAGAATTTACCTCTGTGACTTAATTTCCATTCAAGCAATAGACAGGGGAAACAACACTAGTGAGATAGGCACAGCATAAAATGGTCAATCACTTGAGATAAAAAAGACAGCATTTATCTAAGAACAACATTCAGAAGGGTGGGGAAAGAAGGAGGAATGGCAACAAAACACAGAGAAGTAGGATAAGTGATGTTACATTGTTGTTGTGGTTATGTGCCGTGGAGTCAGTTCTGACTCATAGCGATCCCTGTACAGGGTTTTCGAGGCTGTAAATCTTTACAGGAGCAGAAAGCCTCACCTTCTCCGGTTGAACAACTGGTAATTTCGAACTGCTGAACTTGCGGTTCGCAGCCCGATTTGTAACCACTAAGCTACCAAAGCTCCTTGATGTTACACAGAAGGGATTATCATCCAGATGAAATGGACTGTATGATTTGTAGAAATGTAAAATTGACAGTCTATTCTTTATGCTTTCATTCAATTCATAGTAAAAATAATAACAACAGCAACAACAACACTATTTTTTTTCTTGGTTGTTATTCTTTTATTTTTTTTCCCCTTGTTGCTTTTTTTATTCTTTTTTTTCTTCTTCTCCTCGATTATTGTTGTTGTTGGATTGTTTTTTGTTGTTGTTAAGTGCCATTGAGTCAGTTACGACTCATGGTGACCCTGTACAGGGTTTCTGAGGAGTGGTTCAAACTGATCTTCTGGTCCAGTATATTATCCTGCAGTGCCATATATGATAGTAATTTTCCTCTGTTGCCTTTAATTTTTATTCCTCCCAGTGTCTTCCTTTATTTTCATCACTGTTTTCCCCATCACCCAAGTTAACATGTAGCTAATGTAGTGGTTATGAATTGGGTTGCTAACCTCAGGGTCAGCAGTTTGAAACTACCATCTGTTCCACTGGAGAAAGATGAGGCTTTCTGCTCATGTAAACCCTGTGCAGGGTCGCTATGAGTCGGAACTGACTCCATGACACATAACAAAAACAACAATGTAACATCACTTATCCCACTTCTCTGTGTTGTTTTGTTGCCATTCCTCCTTCTCATAACAACAACAACAACCCTCTAGTCAATAATTCACCCTTCTTTTTCTTCCTAATACTGGTAACCATCAAAGAATGTTCCTTTTTGTGTGAAAACCTTTTCTTGACTTTTTATAGTAGTGGTCTCATACAATATTGTCCTTTTAGGATTGATTAGTTCACTCACCATAATGTCCTCCTGGTTCATCTAAATTGTGAAGTGTTTTGCAGAGTCATCATTGTTCTTTAGCATTGTGTAGTATTCTATTGCAAGTATGTGCATTAGTTTATTTATCTCTCCTTCCATTGATGTGCATTTAGGCATTTTACACCTTTTTCCTATTGTTAATAGTGTTGAGATGAATATGGCTGTGCATAGTCTCAGAGTACACCAAGGTCTCCTGGCATAGCATAGTCCACAAAGACAATGTTCTCAATTCTTCTTTGGTGAGCAGTGACTAGAATTCTTAAAAGCTTCTGAATGGTCATCTCAAGTGCAACTATTGGTCTCTTCCTGTCTGGAGCAAAGAAGACTGAAGAGAACTGAAGACTCATGGATGTAATCAGCCCGTTGGACTGATGAACCATGTGAATCTCAGCTCCCATGATTCTGAGATCAGAACTAGATGGTGGCCACTACAATTGCCAGTCACTCTAAAATAGACTTAGATTGCTTCTCTGTAAAATAATGATAATGTTAGAACTTTACTACTCACTAGGTGTTTTTAAGTATGAATTAGCTTAGAAATGTAATCTGTAAAATGTGGTACATTTACACAGGATTGGCAGTGTTCTGAGAAGTGAAAATCCAACACAAAAACACCATGTCTTAGTGGTTGTCTAGCGCAGCTGTAACAGAAATACCACAAGTGGATGTTTTTACAACTATAAATTTGTTCTCTCACAGTTTGAAGGCCAAATTCAGGGTGACAGTTTTAAAGGAAGGCTTTGGGGGTAGGTCCTTGTGTCCTTTTAATAGCCGTGGGCCTGTAATTCCTGCCAAACTACTGAGTTGACATATTGCTTTTGTTGTTGTTGTTGTTAAATGTTGACGAGTTAGTCCTGACCCTAAGCAACCCTGTATATGGTTTCTGAGTAGTGGCTGGTGAGCTTGAACTACCAACCTTGTGGTTCAAACTGACTTTTCAGTCCAAGGCATTAATCCACAGCAATACACCAGGACACACATATTAGGGGGACACAATTTAATCTATGGCACACTAAAGAAAATGAAAGAACAAGCTGCAACATCATTGTTGATCTTTTAATTGTTAGTTGTTGAGTTGATTCTGACTCATGGAGACCCCCATCTTTGCAGAGTAGAACTGCTCTATAGGATTTTCAAGTCTGTTACTTTACAGAAGATGATGGTTACACTTGTCTTCTAGGTCACTTCTTAGTGGGTTTGAACCACCAACCTTTTGGCAAATATTCAAGTACCACATGAACAACTGAAGCATGCTTAGCTACAAAATAGAAAATGCTAAATGTAACAATAATCACTGGCAAAACCCAAGTCATAAGAATTACTCAAGTTAATACAAAACGTTTGCCCAATAATATAGGAGAAGGCCAAACAAGCAGTTTGTGGAAAAGAAGACACACTATGAATAAATTTATGAAAATGCTCAATTTCACTAGTAATCTGGAAAATGGTGATTAAAATCACAATGAGATATCATTTTATGTCTATCTGGCTGACAAGATTGAAGAAACTGAAATGATACATTTTCACACTCATACAAAAATGCAATATAATGATGAACATATAATTCAAAATATTAATTACCTTGGTGGTGAGAGATGATAGGAGGATGATATATGGGAGAAACACAAAATAAATGTTTATTATTGGAAATAATCTATAGCTGCAACAATGACTCAAACATGCTAGTGATTGTGAGGATGACATTGTTATTGTTGTTAAGTGCTGTTCAGTCGGTTTAGACGTATAGTGACCCTGTATAGAGTTTCCAAGGAGCAGTTGGTGGGTTTGAACTGTTCACAGTCCAGTGCTGATCCTACAGAGCCACACTGTAGGACTATGCAACATTTTGTTCTATTGTGTGGAACATCACCACGAGTCAGAGTTCATGCATTTGACAATAGCTATCAATACACATTTAATTGTTCTGGAATACTTAATCATGCTCACAAGGTACCTGTACCTAGACCAAGAGACAGCTGTTTAAACAGAATAAGGGAACACTAAATGGCTTGAAATTAAGAAAGGTGTGTGCCAGGGTTGTATTCTTTTACCATACTTATTCAGTCCTGGTATGGTACTGTAGGATAAGCACTTGACCACAAGATCAGTTTGAATTGCAAGTTTGGCAGCTCAAACTCCCTAGTCGCTCCTCAGAAACCCTATGGTTCGCTATGGTTCAGAATCAATTCCATGGCACTTAAAAACAACAACAACAATGCAGAACACATAATCCCAGAAGCTGGATTATATAAAGAAGAATGTGGCATCAAGATTGGAGGAAGACTCATGAACAACCTGCAATATGCAGATGATACAGCTTTTCTTGCTGAAAGTGAAGAGGACTTGAAATACTTACTGATGAAGATCAAAGACCACAGCCTTTGTTATGCATTGCACTTCAATGTAAAGAAAACAAAAATATTCATCACTGGACATCCAATAAACAACTTCCCTATAAATGGTGAAAAGACAGAAGTTGTCAAAGACTTCATTTTGCTTGCAATCAATACTCATAGAAGCGGCACTCAAGAAATGACATTTTGCAATGCATTGCACAAGACCTCTTTAAAGTGTTGAAGAGCAAAGATGTAAGTTTGAGGTTTAAGGTGCACTTGAACCAAGTCGTGATATTTTCAATAATCTCAGATGCGTGTGGAAGGTGTACAGTGACTAAGGAAGACTGTAGAAGAAATGATGCATTTGAGTTATGGTGTTAGAGGAGAATATTAAAAATACAATGGACTGCCAAGAGAACAAGCAAATCTGTGTTGGAAGAAGTACAGCCAGAATGCTCCTTTGAAGCCAGGATTGTCAGACTTCATCTCTCATATTTCAGATATATTTTCAGGAAGGACCAGTCCTGGAGACAGACATCATCATGCTTAGTAAAGTGAAGGATCAGAGAAAAAGGGGAAGACCCTCAATGAGATGGATTGACACAGTAGTAGCAGCAGTGGGCTCAAGTGTAGCAATGGTTGTGAGGTTGGCACAGGATCAGACATTGGTTTGTTTTATTGTCCATAGGGTTGGTATGAGTTAGCACTGATTTGATACCATCTAACAACAACAATCAAAACACAAAATTAAAATGTACTAATTTTTAGTTTAGGAGTTAGGGTCAAATCCCTATACGCACTTAGGAATAAGACTCTCTTTTTCATGTTATTTGACCATATCTATGTAAGAAGTGCCTCAAGTCACCTGTGGGATATAAAAAGAGTAGATTAGGAACAGAAGGTGGAAAGAGATAAAGACCTTCTCCCAAAGCCAATACTGAGAAAGCTCTCCAACACAGCTGGTGCCCTCAACTCAGATGTCTAGATTCCTAAACTGTGAGAAAATAAATTTGTGTTCATTAAACACACCCACTTGTGGTATATCTGTTATAGCAGCATTAATTGTTCATTAATGTTTTTAAATACGTGTATAGGTAATAAATGCAAAAGATATAAGACCATGCAGGGGCCAATGATGACAGCATGTCATTGATTCAGTTTAATTCTGTGGATCTTTTCTTAAACACACACTCATTGCAGTTTTACTGTGTCTGCCTGCTTGCATGCACACACCTTGTATATGTACATGCTCAAGGTGTTTTGAAGAGAAATCTAGAACAGGGAGAAACAGAAGCTAAGAAAAGGGAAGAACAAGTGATTCTGGATCATTCGTAATTGACCAAAGATGTAGAAGAATCATCACCTGAAACAGTGTATAATCGTGAGATAGTCAATTTCCTTATATCCTTGAGTTTACCCTTTGGAATGAAGAATGGACTGTTGTTGTTAAGCGCCACCTGGTAGATTCAGAGCCATAGTGGCCCAATGTAAATGAGTAGAACTGTCCCACAGGGTTTCCTAGACTCAAGCGTGGCAAAAATAATGAGGTTGGCCCAGGATCGGGCACTGTTTCGTGCTGCTGTGCATAAGGTTGCTATGAGTCGGTACCGACTCGATGGCACCTAACAACAACAACAATCACTGTGGTAGAATATCACTAATCTTTCTCTCATGGAGCCTCTGAGTGGGTTCAAATCATCAACCTTCTGGTTACCAACCAATTGCTTACTAATTGCACCATAGGGCTCCTTGGGAAATGGATTAGTGGCTAGAAACCCTTAGTTCCTGTGGCTTCTCCTTAGCCGACATTCTTCTCAGGTCTTTTTCCTCCTGGCTTGTCTCTCCAATTAATGTCATGTAGACCAATTCCCAAACAGGTCTGGATGATCTGTGGGAAATAGGAATAGAGGAACTACTTGCAAAATTCTGGCTGCAAATTCACATTGGCATCTATTATTTTCGCTTTGACTTCCTAATCACACAATTTAGTGCTCAGTGGCACAGTGGTTAAAGTTCTTGGTTGCTAATCAGAAGGTCAGTGGTCCAAACTGACAAGCTGGTTCCTTGGAGAAAGATGTGGAAGTCTGCTTCTAAAAGATGATCGTCTCAGATACCCTGTAAGGCAGTTCTACTCTGTACCACAGAGTCACTGTGAGTTGGCATCAACTCTAAAACAGTGCATAAGTATGGCCACTGTTTACTTTCCTCAAACATTCTTGGAAATTACAGGCAGGAAGATTTGTTTCTACTCATGAACCAAATATGAAGGTCATATGATTTTATTATTTTTTGTCCTTACCAAAGAAATATGGGAGGTTTAAGCAGGCCAAGCTTCCAATTAATTCTAAGAACAGCTGCCTTCGAGGTGGGTTAGCCTGAATATTATTCACTTCCCTAGTCATTTATCAAGGAAAACGAACTGTCCACTGGCCTCCCATAGCTTTAATTCACTGGAGGCTAAAATGAAGCACAGCTGGAAAATCCTAGATTTGCAGGCATGATCCAAGTTATTATCTGTATTCACATTTGCTTTCAAGTGACAATGATGTGCAATGGCCAGATTGTGAACATGGGGTACACTGGACCACACACTAATCTGCACAGTGCATGAGTCAGCATTGTTGGTCCCAAGGCTTTGGGGCTCTCAGAAATGCCCACAGTGACCTTGCTGAAATGCTCTTATAATTGTTCTGGTTTATCCTTGGCTCACTTACATCACTTGTCTACGTCTTACGCTCCACTGAACTGCTGCAGGCCTTTCCAGTTATAAATGCAATGGGAGGTTGTGGTGGTTGTTGTTAACAAATCTGTGTGAACAAATCTGAAAAATACATAGACTAAGCTGAAGAGGCCATTGAGTCAGTTCCGACTCATAGTGACCCTGTATAGGCTTCCTAAGGAGCGACTGGTGAGCTTGAACCACCGGCCTTGTGGTTCAAAATGACTTTGCAGTCCAGAACATTTACCCACAGCACTACTTATAAAAGATGAACAGTAAAGGAAGGTAGATTCAATGTATAATAGACTTGCTTTATCAAAATAAATAGCAACAAACAAATTTACTAAGTGATTTGGGACATGGAGGCAGGTAGGGGAAGAGCTAGGGATGTAAGCAGTACCTGTGTAAGTCAGCATTGTACTAAGCACACTATATATAGTATTAACACTGACACAATAATACTCTGAGGTAGGCATTATTAATCCTATTTATCTTTGCGATTCTTACTATTGGAGTGTTGTGAGTACTAGGCAGTAAGTATCTGATATGTTGTTGTTAAGTGCCATTGAGTAAATTCCAACTCATAGCGACCCTGTATAGGGTTCCCAAGGAGAGACTGGTGAGTTGGGATTCAAATTGACGTTGTGGCCAAGTGCTTATCCTACATCTGATATGTGTTGTTGTTGTTATGTGCCGTGGAGTCGGTTCCGACTCATAGTGACCCTGTACAGGGTTTCTGAGGCTGTAAATCTTTACGGGAGCAGAAAGCCTTATCTTTCTCCCGCAGAACAGCTGGTAGTTTCGAACTGCTGACCTTGCAGTTCACAGCCCGATTTGGGTAGTGGGTACTATTACTTGTTGCAGTGCCAAGTGCAATTGAGTTGATTCTGACTCATGGTGATCCCATGTGTGTCAGAGTAGAGCTGTGCCTCATAAAGTTTTCTTTAAAAAAATTAAAATATATGTTTTTGGTGACAGTTTACATAGCAGTTTAGTTTCCCGCTCAAAAATTTCTTCACAAGTTGTTCAGTGATATTGGTTGCATTCTTCACAATGTATGAACATTTGCATTATTTTTATTCTGGTTGTTCCATTTCCATAGTTTTCCTGGACTCTTACACCTGTGTCTTCATTTAAACGTAATTGTTGACAATTTGGTCTTATGTAAATAATATTTAATAAGAGCAAAGTACTTTTAGGTGATATTTGTTACATTTGTTAGTTACAAGGTGACCTTAGGGTTTAATCTTAGCTCAAGCTTTGAAGAGTATTTTAGGTCAAGAGTCTTGGCAAGTCCTGAAGTCTCAACCAGTCCAATAGGTCTAGTTTTCTTCCCCTAGGAATATGACATTCTGCTCCATAGTTTACCATTCTATCAGAGATCATCTATTGTGACTCTGATTACAATGATTAGTAGTGAGTGGTACATGGGTACCATCTAGTTCTTCTGGTCCTAGGGTATATCAGATCTTGATTCGTGTCTACTTTAGTTTCTTAGAGTCTTAAGTTTCCTTCTTTTTCTTTTTCTCTGCATGAGTAGAGAGAGACCAACAGTTGTGTCTTAGCTGCTTGTAAGCCCTGTAAATGTAAAAATGGCTGCCTTTCTTCTAAGGAACTTCTCGTAGACTCAAACCTCCAACCTTTTGGTAAGCAGCTGACTACTGTTTTGCAAGCATTTGCCCTACCCAAGGATTCCACATGTTGCTGTTGTTGTTAAGTACTGTCGAGTTGCTTCTGAGGAATGACTGGTGGATTTGAACTACTGACCATGCAGTTAGCAGTCCAGTACTTATCCCACAGAGCCACATTAAGAGTCCTGAACTCTACATTTGTTGTTGTTGTTAAGTGCCATAAAGTTGGTTCTGATCCACAGCGACCCTGCATAGGGTTTCCAAGGAGTAGCTGTTGAGCTTGAACCACCGACCTTGTATTCAAATCGACTTTGCAGTCCAGCACATTAACCCATATTACCACACCAGGACTCTTGTTGAGACTGCAGGTCTTCCCCAAACTGTTGACCTGAGATAATCTTCAAATTTCAAGCAGAAAGTAACCCCACATTGTTGTTGTTAAGTGCCATTGAGTTGGTTCTGACCCATAGCAACCCTATGTAGGGCTTCAGGGAGCAGCTGGTGAGCGAGCTTGAACTGCTGACCTTGCAATTCATGACTTTGCAGTCTGGTGCATTAATGTATAGCACCACATCAGGACTTCCCACTCCACATAGTGGATACTAAATATCTTTGTTAAATGAGTGAACTGGTATATGAATGGTTAAATGGTTATATTGGTTTCCTATTGCCATGAAGAAGATTACCACAACCTTAGTAACATAAAACAACACACATTCATCATCTCACAATTTCTGAGGATCAGGAGCCAGGAGGATCAGGAGCCAGACGTCACTTAGCTGAATGCTCTGCTCAGCATCTCAGTCTGGAATCAAGGTATCAGCTGACTACATTTCTTTCTATAGCTCAGGGTTCTTTTCTAAGTCACATAGTTGTTGGAAGAATTTGGTTTCTTATAGTTATAAGACGGAGACTGCCCTTTCTTTACTGGCTGTCAACAGGAAACCCCTCTTAGCTCCCAGAGGTCACTTGTAGTCTCTTGATATGAGACCCTGTCCCATGCACATAACATGGCAGCAGATGTCTTCAAGGTTAGCAGGAGAATCCCTCACTCAGTTTGCTAAGATAGATCTTTGATAATGTAATCACTGGAGTGCCTTTTTTTTTAATTTTTTTTTTTACCATATTGTTGTAGTTGTTAAGTGCCGTCAAATTGGTTCTGACCCACAGTGATGCTGTATAGGCCACAGTGACCCTGTCTAGGGTTTCTGAGGAACAACTGGTGAGCTTGAACTGCTGATCCTGTGATTCACACTGACTTTGCAGTTCAGTACATTAACCCACAGTGCCACAGCAGGACCCACATTCTATTTGTTATAATAAGCAAGTCAAGGGTTTTGTCTCTTCTCAAGGGATGGGAATAATACAAGATTGTGACTCATTAGGGATCACCTTAGGGTATGTGTACCACAGTAGGGCTATGTAGTGTCTTTCAATGAGGCAAAATCTGTCTTTGAATATCAAGAAAGGATCTTATCTGAAGAGCCAGGCCATTTCTGGTTGGCTCATCATAGCACTGCCAGCCTCTGAAGGAAGTGTCGTTTTCAATGGGAACTGTTGCTGTTGTTGTGTGCCGTGGAGTTGGTTTCAATTCATAGCAACCCTACATAGGGTTTCCAAGGCTGTAAATCTTTATGGGAGCAGAAAGCCTCATCTTTCTCCTGTGGAACAGCTGGTAGTTTCAAAGTGCTGTCCCTGAGGTTAGCAGCCCGATTTGTAACTACTATGCTACCAGATATCCTTTTCAGTGGGAATGGGCCCTATAAAAGACCATTCCAGAGGACATGAGAAGCAGCTTGACCTTCCCTGGTGAAAAGAGATTAGGAGTTGTTAATAAGTGACTATATAGGAAATGGTAGAAAGGGCTTCAGACACACGTGTCATTGTTGTTGAGATTGTATGTGGGAAATGGTGACTATTTAGGAAAAGGTAGAAAGGCCTTCAGACACACGTGTCATTGTTGTTGAGATTGTATGTGGGAAATGGCAGAATATGAACAAGGCCTGGTATCTAAAATGAATGGAAGAAATGATGAAGTAAAAGAGCTGAAGAGAAGATTTCAAAGGGTGGCTTGAGAAGACAAAAGAGAGAATTAAAATAAAATGTACAGAGACCTGGAGTTAGAAAACCAAAAAGAAAGAATATACTTGGCATTTCTCAAGCTAGAAGAGCTGAAGAAAAAATTCAAGCCTCAAATTGCTGTAATAAAGGAGTCTATGGACAAAATGTTGAACAATGAAGAAATATCAAAAGAATATGGAACCATAATCATATTGATTGATGTAGAAAAGGCATTTGACAAAATCCAACATTCATTACTGATAAAAACACTCAACAAAGTAGGAGTTGAAGGGAAATTCCTCAACATAATTAAGGACATATATACAAATCCAACAGCCAACATTGCTGTCAATGGAGAGAAACTGAAAGCATTCCCTTTTCAAACATGAACCATACAAGGTTGCCCTTTATAACCATTTCTATTCAATATTGGAACCCTGGTGTAGTGCTATAAAATAAGCCTTGGACTGCAAGGTCAGTTTGAACTGCAAGGTCAGCAGTTTAAATCCACCAGCCACTCCTTGAAAACCCTACTGATTTGACAGTACTATACAATATTGTTTTGGAAACCTTAGACAGAGCTATAAGGCAAGAAAGGGAAATTAAAGGCACCTAAACTGGCAAAGAAGATGATATGATCCTATACATAAAAAAACCCCAAAGACTCAGCAAGAAAATTATTGGAACTCATTGAAGGATTCAGCAAAGTTGCAGGATAAAATATCTTCACACAAAATCAATTGGATTTCTATTATACTAATAAACACTGGTTATGAGTCAGGCTACCAACCTCAAGGTTAGCAGTTTGAAACTACCAGTGGTTCCATGGGAGAAAGATGAGGCGTTCTGCTCCTATAAAGATTTACAACTTCGGAAACCTTGTGCAGGGTCACTATGAGTCGGAACCGACTCCACGGTACTTACCAAAACAACAACAATAAACACAGATTTGAAAAGGAAATTAGGAAAATAATTCCATTTACAATAGCCACCTAAAAGATGAAATACACTATTCAAAATAGCAAAAAGATGGAGACAGCCTCAGTGCCCAACAATGGAAAAAAGGATATACAAACTTTGATACATATACACAATGGTATACTATGCAATGTTGAAAAATAACAATATAACTGTAAAACACCTCATAATTTGTATGAACCTGGAAGACATTACACTGTGTGAAATCAGTCATTCACAAAAGGACAAATATTGCATGAGACCATTATTTTAAAAGTGTTTCCAGATGAAGAGAAAAATCCTTTTGATGATTACTAAGAGTGGGAGGGTTGTTGTTGTTTGTTGTTAGGTGTTATCGAGTCAGTACCGACTCATAGTGACCCTATGCACAACAGAACGAAACACTGTCCAATTCTGGGCCAACCTCACAATTGTTGCTATGCTTGAGCCCATTGAAAGTGAAGAGGACTTAAAATATTTACTTATGAAGCGTGGAAGGGAGTGGAGAGTAAATCACTGACTAGAGGATAGACAAATGTTAGTTTGGGTGGTTCAGAGGGCAATATACAAGAAGGAGGAAGGCAATATACCAGAAGAGGGACGGTGGCAGAAGAATGATGAAGATTGATGAAAACACAGGGAGGTACGCAGGGGCTAAAGAGGATAGACGTAAATAGTAATATATACACTACATTGGAAGAATAGTGTTCTGTGTATAGATACATGGACTGAGGCATTGGCTGAATGGGTAAGGGAGGCAGAATGGGATACACACACACACACACACATACAGAACAGATATATATTCCACAAATATATACAAGTTTGAAAGAGGATATTTGTACATGGATAGTACCTTTCCTATAAATACAATGTGATGGAGCATGTAGCAGGCAAAGTGATGAAAACTTCTTAGATATTATCAAACCTCTTAAGGCAATGGACTGCTGGGACTTGGAGTTCAGAACCATAGTCTCAGGGATACCATGGTCAGTTGGCATAAAATAGTTCACAAAGACAACATTCTGTATCCTGCTTTGGTGAGTATAAGCATATGGGACCTTAAAAGCTCAGAAACAGCCATTTAAGGTGCAGCTACTGGTCTTTCCATGTGTGGAAGAAAGAAGAGTGATAAGAACTGAAGAGTCTTGAAGTCAATTAGTCCAATGGATTAATGAAATGTGTGAAAATCAGTCTTCCCGACTCTGAGACCAGAAGAATAGATAGTGCCCGGTTATCACTACCCACTGCTCTGAAAAGTATCACATTGGAGGGTCCTGGATAGAGTGAAAGAAAATGTGGAACAAAACTCCAAATTATTTAAGATGAGAAAAAAAGAGACCAGGCTTAGTTTTCAGAAGGAGATTGGAGGAACCTGAGAATATGACCCTTGACTACCCTTCAGGTCTGGAAAGGAATTCACCCTCATGACTCACTTTTCAGCCAAGCAGTAGACAGGTATATGGGGATGGGGGAGGGGGAGGGCAAAAACACTAGTAAGGTATGCTCACCATGGAATGGCCAGTCATTTAAAATCAGAAGCAAAACATTTTCCTAAGGATAAAGTTGAGATGGGATGGGAAAGTGGACGGAATGGAAATAGGAAACACAGGGAACTGTTGTTGCATGGAGGGGATTGCAATCATTGAAATGAAACAAAATGTATGATTTGTTGAATATAAAACAGATGATCTTGACTGTAAATATTCACTCAATTCACAATAAAATTTAAAAAAAATAACAAAAAAGAAGAATATGAAAGGAATATGGAAGTCACTGTAGCAGAAAGAATTGATTAATGGTCAACAATTTCAGGAGGTAGTGTATCATCAAGAACTGATGGTATTGAAAGAAGAAATCCAAGCTGCACTGAAGGCATTGGAGAAAAATATGGCTTCAAGAATTGACAGAACATCAACTGAGATGTTTCAACACATGGATACAACTGGAGGCACTCACTCTTCTATGCAAAGAAATTTGGAAGACCTGGGCAATCAAATGGAAGACATATAAATTTGTGTCCATTCCAAAGAAAGGTGATCTACAGAATGCAGAAATTATCAAATAATATCATTAATATCATACACAAGTGAATTCTGCTCAATATATTTCAAAAATGATGGTAGCAGCATCAACAGGGAATTTCCAACAATTCAAGCCAGATTTAGCATAGGATGTGGAACAAGAGATATCATTGCTGACCTCAGACAGATCTTGGCTGAAAACAGAGAATACCAGAAAGACGTTTCCCAGTATTTTATTGACTATGCAAAGACATTAGACTGTGTGGGTCACAACAAATTATACATAACAGAAAATAATGGGAATTCCAGAGAATTTCATTGTGTTAATATGGAGCCATACATAGACCAAGAAGTAGTTGTTGTTCAAACAGAACAAAGGGACTACTGTATGGTTTAAAGTCAGGAAAGGTATATATTCCAGGGTTGTATATTTTCACCATACTATTCAATCTGTATACTGAACAAACAATCTGAGAAGCTAGATTATATGAAATCTAAGGTGGCATTAGGAGTGGAGGAAGACTCATTAACAATCTGTGAAGTGCAGATAACATCCTTTGCTTGTGGAAAGCAAAGAAGACTTGAAGCACTTACTGATGAAGATCAAAGCCTTCAGTATGGATGACACCTTAATATAAAGAGAGTAAAAATCCTCACAACTGGACCAGTAAACAACATCATGATAAACAGAAAAGATTGAAACTGTCAATTAATTCATTTTACTTGGATTCATAATCAATGCTCATAGAAGCTGCAGTCAAGAAATCAAACACCGTATTGCGTTGGGCAAATCTGCTGCAAAAGAACTCTTCAAAGTGCTAAACAGCAAAGATGTCACTGTGATAACTAAGGTACACGTGACCCAAGCCATGATAGTTTCAGTTTTATCATATGCATATGAAAGCCAGACAATGAATTAGGAAGACTGTGGAAGAATCGATGTATTTGGGTTATGGTGTGACTAAGAATATTGAAAGTACCTTGAAATGCCAGAAGAACAAACAAATCTGTCTTGGAAAAAGTACAACGAGATGCTGTTTAGAAGGAAGAATGTCTAGACTTGGTCTCATTTTGAACATGTTTTCAGGAGGGACTAGTCACTGGAGAAGGACACCATGTTTGTTAAAGTAGAGGGTCAGAAAAAATGAGGAAGTTCCTAATGAGATTGCCATTTTTCTGTTGTTGTTAAGTGCTGTTGAGTCTGTTCTGACTCACAGTGGCTGCGACAATTGGCTCAAACAGCAATGATTGTGAGGATGAGGCAGGACTGGAAACTATTTTGTTCTGTTGTACATGGAATTGCTATGTGTCATAACCAACTGGTGGACACCTAACAGCAACAACTAGGTATGCCACCTAATCTTATTTGAACTTCATCTGTAAGCCTACTTCTGAGGCTTGTTTCAAGAATAAACAGAGAAAGTCATTTGTAAACAGATGACTTATATTAATAAATTATTAGTAACAGTACCATCGTCATGGCATGCATTTCTACATTAAAAGTTGGCCTCATGGGTGTCTGGACTGAAGGTTGTTATGGTTATGGAAACTAGAGTCTAACTAGACTGGGATACCAGCAAACCTAGCAAAACACCTTTGGGCTTAGACCTAGTCTTTGTATGAATAACTCCTAAGAAAGTGTGTGAGACTAGGTCGAGGGCATTTTAGACTTTTATCTAAGCAGGGAAGGAGGAAATTAGTTTTAAATTATGGCCTTAAGATCGTGGAGAAGGTATAAATTCAACTGAAAATAAGTTTTGGAAAGCTGAAAAGTCCACAAGTCATACCTTGTCAAGGTGACACTTATTTGATGAATACCCAAATGACCCACTAGTTGTCCCTCACTTATAAAAAACTCAGAATCTTAGTGCAAGTTTCAGCATTTGTGAGATACAGAGGGGCTCATTCATGGTTAAAAAAACACAACAACAACAACAACAACCTCTCAGGGATTGATGGATAAACCGGCATCTATTTATTGATTTGCAATGATATAAAGAACACTAAAGGTCCACCACTGCCCTGACCAGAATATTCTCCCTCTCTCTTTCTAGGCTAGAATACATGGAAAGCCAGATTATTAGTAGACTGGTTGACAAGCATGGACGTTAAATTAGGTGAACAAATGCTTCCTGGCAAAAAGCTTCAATGGTACAACAAGGATATACTTGTAGATGAATGTCCACTTCCACAAGAAGGCCAGGCATCCTGTCCCCTGATCAGCTTCTATATTTATCTTGATGATCGAGCAAACATTTGCTTTGTGGATAGAAAATACTCTTGGATGGGTTTATCTTTTGTTGTTGTTGTTATCGATGTCATGGAGTCAATTATGACTCATGGCAACCCATGTAAACAGAATAGAATTGTGCTCCATGTCATTTTCTTCAAGGCTGTGACCTTTCAGAAGCAGAACACCTGACCTTTCTTCTGAAGCACTTCTGGGTGGATTCCAATGCCAACTCTTTAGTTAGTATTCAAGCACTGAGCTGTCTGTGACACCAAGATCACTTTTTCTACTCCAGCTTGCCTACAAATGGTTCCGTCCCCTCAAGGTTATCTTGCTTGTCTCCACATTACTTTCTTACTTTTTTCTATTGTGAAGTGATGCTTTCAAGACTCTAGGAGTACTTCACTACCCTCATTGTCTAAATGGGTCAGGAGATCTCTTTTTGGCCCAGATTTCCCAAAATGCCACTGGAATCTCCCTCATGATTTCTACAGGATCAGAATGAAACCAAAGACAGATGTTTCTCTTCTTAGTAAGGAATACAAAGGTTAGAGAGAGACCTGTGGGTTATCTTCTGTAATAGCAGGTGTGGTGAGCTGATGGTGACGTAGTATATTATTATCGTGTGCTGTCAAGTCGATTCTGATTCATAGCGACCTTATCTAGGATTTCTGAGACTGTAAATCTTTATGAGATTTATAAGAGCAGAAAGTCTTGTCTTCCTTCTGTGGAGTGGCTGGTGGACTTGAGCTGCTGGCCTAGGAGTTCACAGCCCAGTGGGTAACCTACTCAAAGTACAGCAAAAGAAGGAGAAATTCTTTGAAGGGCTAGACTGATCCTGTACAATGAGATAGGGCTCCATGGATGAGTTAGGGCTTAGATGATGTGGTAGAAGAAAATAGGATGAAAAAGCAACAATGGAGCCTTCTTAGAGATGTTATCTTTGCAACATAATTTAAGAATTTTGATCTAAGCTTCTTTAGAGAGAGAAATTGAGAAAGGTCATGTGCATCTGTAAAGGACACATTCAGGACCAGTTTCCTGAGAGCTTTGTGTTATTGGTTTCAGGTAAGACATTGTAATCTGAGCAAAGTTAGTTTTGCTTATTGGATGATTCTATTCCTGTGCTCAACTATTACATATCTGCTAGTGGTCCCTAATCTCTGAAATCAGCTTGGATCTCTCTTTTGGGCAACTCATACATATAAATATCTTTTAGTTCTTATTCCCCTCAAAGGTCCTGGTTGTCTTGAGTTCCCTCTTTCCTCAAACCTGCTTGTGTTCTGATATCTGGGTCTGGACCACCAATCATCTAGACCAGGGTTGTTGTTGTTGTTGTTGTTATGAAGTGCCATTGAGTCAGTTCCGACTCATAGTGACCCATAGCGACCAGGGTTAGGGAATCCTTTTGTCTGCCAAAATATATAACATCATTCACTGATTATACAAAAGTATCAATTTAAAAATTAGCCTGCTATATTTGATCAGACATTTAATTTACTCATCCTTAATGTGATGGCTGTGGAGTCCTGGCGTGGTGCTGTGGGTTAATATGTTGAACTTCAAGGTTGGTTTGAACTGCAAAGTCAGTGGTACAAGCTCACCAGCTGCTCCTTGGAAACCCTATATGGGGTTGCTATGGGTCAGAACTGACTCACCGACACTTAACAACAGCAACAACAATGTGATGGCTAAGGAGCTCTGGTAGCATAGTGGTAACAAGTCAACTGCTAATCTCATGGTCAGCATCTTGAAACTACCAGTGGTTCCACAGGAGAAAGATGAGGCTTTCTGCTCCTGTAAAGATTCACAGCCTCAGAAACCCTATACAGGGCCACTATGAATTGCAACCAACTCCAAGGCACATAATAACCAGTGTGATGTCTGGAGTTCTGTTATGGCGTTGTGAGATAAAGCACTGGACTGCAAGGTCAGTTTTAACCACAAAGTCTGCAGTTAAAACTCACCAGCTGCTCCTTGGAAACCCTATACAGGGTCTCTATAAGTAAAAAGGAGTACTGGTGTGGCGCTGTGGGTTAATGCGCTTGACTGCAAAGCCATTTGAACTACAAGGTCGGCGGTTCAAGCTCACCAGTCGCTCCTCAAAAACCCTATACAGGGTCACTATGGGTTGGAACCGACTCGACAGCACTGAACGACAACAACATAAGTAAAAACCAACTCGATGGCACTTGAAAACAACAACAATAACAACAACAACAACAAAAACGTGATGGCTGGAATTGCTGTTGCATTGGTAGGGCCAGACCAAATGATTTTGAAGGCCTTATATAGACAGCCCTAGGACCTGGCGTTCCTCACCCATGACCTGTATTCTGATTCTGATGTCATCTTCTCTGCTGCCCATTTCAATGACATCCGTCTCATCTGGCCACTTTTACTTCCTACTGACAATCTTTCCTATATGTTTCCTCTTCTATTATCCCCAAGCCTGCAGTAGTTCAGCCACATATCAGGGTCACTGAGTATATTCCACCGTCTCCAAAGAGGATTTCTTGCCCCTCCACTCTCAACAGTCAGCCTTCTCATTGCCCCATAGTTATTGACTTAATATCAATCACACTATCAATTTTCCAGGGTTCTGTGTCTCTCTTTATGTATTTCTTTAAAATAACTTCCATGCTTTTTGCATGGTGCCTTGTTTCCTAGTGCTGCTCTAACAGAAATGCTGTGTGGCTTCAAAAACCAGACATTTATTTTCTCACAGTTCAAGAGTTCAGAAGTCTGAATCCAGCATGTGGTTCCAGGGTGTGGTCCTTTTGTTATGAGTTTCAGCTGGCGATTGTTGGAACTCCTCCGCTTGTCTATTCCTCTGCCTCCATCATTATCCAACAATGTCTGTCTCCCCATATTTGTGCTTACTTCTGTGCCTCATAGGTTCTTTTATAACTCAGAAATGATTAAGTTTAGGACATACCCTATACTGACATGGTTTTATTAACATATCAAAGAAAAACCTATTTCCAACAGGATAGTACCTATTACACACAGCTCTTCACGTTGTTGTTGCTGAGTGCCATCTAGTGAATTCTAACTCTGTATAGGGTTTCCATGGAGTGGCTGATGGGATTGAATTGCTGACCTTTAACAATCCAGGGCTTATCCTACAGTGCCACATCAGGAACCATTGAGTCAGTTCTGACTCATAGCTATCCTGTATGAGGTTTCCAAGGAGCACCTGGAAGCTTTGAACTGCCAACCTTGTGGTTTTCAGTCCAGTGCTGATCTTAGAGTGCCACATGTTAGGTCTGTTATTGTTGGTAAGTGACGTTGAGTTGGTTCCAACCCATAGCAACCCTGTATAGGGTTTTTAAGGAGTGACTGGTGAGCGTAAACCGCCGACCTTGAAAAGTTGGTTTGAACCGCAACCTATTTCTAGCTTAACTTCCTATTACTATGACAATGAAAACTCAGTTTCAGCCATATCAGGCTCCTCATCACTCCTCAAATTTTTTTATCCCTGTAATTTCTTTTCATGATCTTTCCATATTCTTCAGCATACTCACTGCTCACTCATTTAGGACCACCAAGACCACCACCCCACTCTGCTCACGGAGTTAAATGGGATGCTTATGGATTTGTGCCCTTTGACCCACTGGTCTGTGTTCTGTGTTGCTGCAGTCTCTTGCAAATTTGTGCACCATGCCTCATTTTGGGTATATGAATGAGCATGTGAGGCCCTGCATCTCTACAGCATTAATAAGATTTTATGTAAGTTTATTTTGTCCAAGAATGGACATTGGAGTTGCAAAGACTGGAGTTCAAATCCTGACTATAGTACTTTTTAGCTGTATGATGTGGAGAGAGCCATTTAATCTCTCTGAAAACCTGTTCCTTTGTTCAATGGCTCTTAAAAACTGTCTTCCAGGAAGACACACGTGAAATGTCTGGATCCTAGCTTGTATCAAAAATATTTGTTTGACCAAAGAGAAAGTGAGTTTACAAACTTTTTCTTTCAAAATTTGATTTAAAGTCAAGTCATCATCTACTGGATTTTTTTCATGTATGCGTTCTCCCACATCTTAGTTTGTTTTTCTTACCTTACTCTGCTTTTGACATTATTTTTAATGGGGCTTGACCTCATGGTGCATGCTAGTGATCCCTACTGTCCATATGGATGAGTACTCTTGTGTGCTGTTGAGTCAGTTCCAAACTCAGAGTGACCCTGTCTGTGTAGGGTTTCCAAAGCTGTAAATGTTGATGGGAGCAGAAAGTCTTATCTTTCTCCCACAGAGTGACTGATAGATTTGAACTGCTTCCCCATGAATATCAGCCCAATGAGTAACCCACTAGACCACCTCTGTCCCTTTATGGATGCTTGCCTGGCTTAAATTTTTACTTGAGAATGAGTAAGGTCGATGTTAATCTTTGAAGATGTAAAAACTAATGCACCATTGTGAACCATCATCAAACACTTTTTCACTATGGGGTGTGACTTCCTGAAGATGGGAGGGGATGCTGCTTAAAATTTACCTCCTGCTCTGTACACTTGAAAGAAATGAATGTGAATCCCTACCCTGGTTCTCCTCAGGAGAAGGGAAGTGTTGAAAATTATACTCAGCTGCAAGTGTTTTCAGCATCACACTCAGAAAGACAGATCAGAAGTTGCTAGAGGCTATTTTCAGAGAATTCTTAATAAGTACAGAACCAAAATACAGACATGGCTGTTAACACCCTGGGAAATGCCAGATTCAAGTTGGATCTCAGCCAGCAAACAAATAGAAAATTCGAGATAGCTTATCTCTGAACAAATCTGTATTATGCAGAAGGTGTGAGAGGCAATTATACAGGAGAATAAGAGCACTTCTCTCCTCTGTCCTGCCACAGAGACTTTCCAGAGACAATATCAAGGTGTTTTTGATATTGTCTAAATCTTTGTTTTCCTACAAGCAGGTCAATTGCCCTCCCACACACTTCCTAGGCCTGCTGCCCTCCTCTCTGTAAACTCTACTAATCTTTTCTTGATTATTTCATTCATTCTCTGGGCTTCAGTGACCACAGCATTGTAGGGCCTTAACATTTAGGACCCTATGGACTTTTACAATGCATTTCAGATGCAATAAAACTTTTCACCAAAGAACCACTTTGCCTACAAGCCTCTTCCGTACTAATATTTATTAGTGCCCCTATTCTAGCTCTTACCTTAGCACTAACCATCTAGTCCTAAATGAATGACTACTTATTATATATTTCTAGCTTAGATTTTTTTTTTTTTTTTTTGGTCTGCGCTTTGGACCTCTTCCATAGACACCTATATTCAAAATGTTTTTCTTTACCTTTGTCACCCATTGTCTGAAAACAAGAATTTTGACTCCAAACATAGAACTTTTCCCTTTATAAAACGTCTTTCTTATTATGACATTGTTGCTAATTAAGATTAGATTACCCACTTAGAAATTTTATTTCTATTTTTGGAATGGTAACAAAGTATATTATTTGTGCCATTGATTAGACTTTGGATTCAGAAGACTTTGGTTCAAATTCCAACTCTGCTTTGTAATAATGTGGTTTTCATTTATGAAGAGAAGAGAATGATAATAACAAGTAATAATTATGTTGTAACTACTACATGCCAGATATTGTTCTAAGTGCTTTCTGCACATATGTTAAGTCATTTAATCTCCCTCCCCCTCCACACACACTACACCAAAACTCTAAGAGAATCATACTCCTCTTCAATTTTTTTCAGAGTAGGAACTGAAGTCACGGAGTTTAAGTAAATTGCCACCTACCTTGGAGCTTTGCAGTGGAATTTATGAGATACCATGCTTGATACTCCTAAATCAGTGCCTCACATATAAGATGGCTTCAAAAAGCTCATGGAAATACGCCATGATCGTGTCATTCCATTGCCTGCAAACTTTTTGAAGCCTTTATAGAGTGGGTTAGTGTTTCCCACCCTTGTTGTTCTACCTTCCACTGCCCAGCAGGATTTTATTATTTGATACCTTTTGTTGCTTAAGTATATACATGTTTAGTTTTGTGATGTGTAAACTTATAAAAAGTTTTCTTTATAGTTTGTCAGATGCTATATGTATTTGCACTGCTATTCATAAGATTTTCAGTGGTTAACCATTCAGAAGTGGTCTGCCTTTCTTTTTCCAAGTCTGTCTTAGTCCAGAGGTTCTGCAGAAACCTGTCCACTACGTGTACCCCTGCTGGTATTTAAAATGCCAGTGACATCGTTTCAAACATTACAGCAATACACAAGTCACTATAGTAGGGTAAACTGACAAATGAGTAGGGTATACTGAATAGCTTTAAATCAAGAAAGGTATGTGTCAGCAATGTATCCTTTCACTTTATTATTTAATCTGTGTGTTTAGCAAATAATCTGAAAAACTGGGTTATATGAAGAAGAATGTGGTGTCCGGATTAGAAGAAGACTCATTAGCAACATATGATATGCAGGTGATACAACCCTGCTCTCTGGAAGACAAGAAGATTTGACACATGTACTGATGAAGATCAAAAACCACAATCTTCTGTATGGATTGCATTTTCATGTAAATAAATGAAAATCCTTACAACTGGGTCAATAAATAACAACATGATAAATGGAGAAAAGATTGAAGTTGTCAAAGACTTCATTTTTCTTGGATCCACAATCGACACTCATGGAAGCAGCAGTCAAAAAAATTCAACATTAAAGAAATCTATTGCAAAAGACCTCTTTAAAATATTAAAGAACATAGAGGTCAGTTTGAGAACTAAGCCTAATCCAAGCCATGGTATTTTTAGTAGCATCATAATCAGGTGAAAGTTGGACAAGGAACTAGAAGACTGTAGAACAATCAATCAATGCATTTGAATTATGGTGTTGGGGAAGAATACCGAACGTACCCTGGACTGCCAAAAGAACAAATAAATCTGTCTTGGAAGAAGTGCTGTCAGAATGCTCCTTAGAAGTGAGGATGACAAGTCATTGTCTCTCCTACTTTGGAGAGGAAGGACCAGTTCCTAGAGAAGGATATCATACTTGGTAAAGTGAAAGGTCGGCATAAAAGCAGAAGTCCCCCTTATCTCCAATGAGGTGGATTGATACAGTGGCAGAAACAATCGGTTCAAATATAACAAACCTTGTGAGGATGGTGTGGGACTGGGCGCTGATTTGTTCTGTTATGCATGGGGGTGCCTATGAGTTGGTATGACCTTGTCAGCACTTAACAACAACAAATGACTTTCTGCAGATTTCCATTTATCCTCTTAGGGAAATGTGCATTCCTCTCTAGATTGAGATCCAACTGCTAAAGAGGTGCTAAATGACAGGAATTATTATTTTTTGTTAGTTATCACTTTTTCCTGAAGCCCTTTTCTGTGGTTTCAAGGGTATAGAGAAAGAACTACAATGTTTTCACTTTCATAATGTATTCAGTGCTGTGGTCCAGTTCTTCCCAAAGGGATGTGATAACTTTGGTGAATCAGGGGAACAGGAGACTGACCCTGAGTTTCATCTGAAGTATTTTCCAACAGGCTTTGCATACCTCCTGGTCCATTCCTAGCACTCAGTGGTAATTATCTCAGAGACTGGGAAGGGTCCAGCCTAGGCTCAGGAAGGAACAGTGGTTCTGTACCTAACACTTCCACACAGGGACCAACTTTATCATCATTATTTAAATAGAAATCACAATGCCATCAGAGGAGGCTACCCAGTCAGTCTAAGTAAATGGCTTTATGTATTCTGCAATTCAATCACTAATCTGGTATCATCTGTTAAGAAGGATTTTAAAAGGAAGAAGTGATTGTAGGCAATGAAATAGGGATGTAGAATTGATAGTACTTTACTTTACCAGTTGCTTTTGAGTGGACTCTAACTCATGACCCCATGTGTGTCAGAGTAGAACTGTGCTCCATGAGGTTGCTTTTTTAAAAAAAAGTCTTTATTGTGAATTATGTGATAGTTTACATGGGAGAACATTATCTTTACATTCATCCTGTTATATTTTGTTTCATTGCAATGGTTACAATACCCTGCATGCATCACCAAACAACTGAAGGGTACACCCCACATGCCTGCCACCCGGCCATCAGCACACAGCCCCTATCACTCCCAGAGTCGAGTCCCCAGCTGCTCAATCTCTCCACCTCATCATCTCTGCCTCCATTCCTGGTGTCATTGCTTCTCTGGATAGGGTCCACCACTTCACTTTTCTTCCTTGATGGTTCCAGGGACCTCCGCTCCTGGACTGCAAAATCAACCATTCCTCTCCTTTTTTTTTACAAGATGTCTACCTTTACTTTTCCAACACTCACAGTCAGTCGTGATAGTAATCATTCACTAATGAACCACAAGAATCTTATCCCCATCTCCTTAGATCAGCCCCGTCCACACATGTTGGAAACCACTCAGTAGAGATTCTACCTTTCCCCGTACCCTCTGGAACTAGGTTCCCTATTGAAAGCTTGTAAGCCAGTCACTTCTTGCCTTTGTAGCCCCCCTGATTATGGGTAGCCAATGTCTAAGTTACCCACCTTGTCGACCCTGTGTACCAAGGGGGTGGGAATGATCCTCACGGTAAAGATTTGTTTGCTTCTTTGCCCTACTGCATACACAAGCATTGGTCAAGTTCATCAAATTGCATGAATTACTCTTTTTTCCCTCTTCTTTCTTCCTCTATCCATGTTCTGATCATCCAGCCACACTGCAAATGTGGCAGTTCTTGTGCATCTCCCCTCACTTCATATCAGCTGAATGCTTCACACTCTGCTCTAGTCCTCTGAGGCCATGTCCCTTCCCCTGGGTCCAGGAGTCCCCAGGTCTCATCATACTGCTGGCCAACCAGGTCTCAATCCAGGTTAACAGGAGTCTATTGAATGTGGTCTGACTTAGCTCACAACTTCATTACTGTTTTTCCCCCATTTCCCATTATTGATGACCAATGTGGTCAGCAGCAAAACCACATGCCTGCTCATGTACTCACCTTGAGTTTTAGTCTTGGAAGAGGGTTTGCCTTGAGGGGACCTGACCACTTGCTTTGATGGGCTTGTGGGAGAAAAATTGCTTGTTCTTGTGGTAGTCAATCAGACTGTTGTGATTGTTTTTGATTTTTCCTACTGGACTTTATTTCAAGAAGTATCTTCTGTTCTTCTAGTCACTCCAGGTTGGTCTGCCTGTCCTTTCAAGTGGAAATTTCCCACCTCAGAAGATTCTGGATGGGGATCAGGATTCCACCTATGGTCTTATGCACTGCAAAGGCTCTACAGGAAGCCTTCTTCACTGGGCAATTCTAGCCCCAGTTTAGGTATTCCAATCAGTTATAGGAAGAAGATGGAGTTACAAACTTTCTATGGTGATGTTTCTGGCTATTCCTTTGTCTCTCCTTCAAGTGTCTATTTTACAATAGTAGATAAGGGAAACCAAGATTCAAAAGACAGCCAAGAATCTTAACATCATTTCCCCACTTTTACCCATTCAAACCATGCCTCAATCCTTGTATCCCAGAGCCCTGTTGTTCCAAGGTGTGCTTACATCGTTATTTACCTCTGTCCTATTTAGCCCATGTAAACCTGCCTAACTGTTCTACCATCCTCCTTGTTCTTCCTTTCCCTTTCCCCTTCTAGTGTATGCCTTCTCCCCAGCACCCAAACTATCCTGTGTCTATCTATTCCCTACCCTTCCTACCTCTATGCTCCACCTTCCCCTCTCTCCCCTCACTCCATCCCCTACACCTGGGTAACAAACACATAATTCTTTCTCCCCCTTTTAGTGTGGGTATTTTTCTTAATCTTTTACAGTAATGGTCCTATGCAGTATTTCTCCTTTTGTGACTGACTGATTTCACTCAGCATAATGTCCTCAAGGTTCATCCATGTTATACAGTGGCTTGCTGCTTCCTTGTTATTCTTCAAGGTAGTATAATATTGCATTGTGTGTATGTACCACAATTTGTTTATCCATTCTTCCATAGATGGGCACTTAGGCTGTCTCCATCTGTTTGCTATCCCAAATAGTGCTGCTATGAACATAGGTGTGCATATATCTACTCATGTTGTGGCTCACATTTCATGTGGATAAATACCAAATTGAGGAATTGCTGGATCATAAGGTATCTCTATTTCCAACCTTCTGAGGAAGCACCACATTGTTTTCCTGAGTGTTTGGACCATTTTGCAGTCCCACAAGCAATTCAGGAGCATCCCAGTCTCTGCACATCCTTGCCAGCATTTATTGTCCTCTACTTTTTTGATCTTTGCTATTATTGCTGGTGTGACATGATATCTTATTGTTGTTTTGATTTGTATCTCTCTAATGGCTAGTGATCATGAACATTTCTTCATATGTTTGTTGGCTGCCCAGATCTCCTCCTTGGTGAAGTATCTGTTCATGTCCTGTGCCCATTTGTCCTTTTCTTGTACAGGTGTTGTATCCATGAAGTTTTTAATGGCCAACATTTTGGAAGCAGAACACCAAGTCTTTCTTATAAGGAGACTCTGAGTGAATTTGGATCATCAATCTTTTGTTTAGCAGTTGAGTACTTTAACTATTTGAACCATCCATGTAATTCAGAGTTGATGGTAGAATTTAAATAAAATATGACTTTGTTTTGCTGACCAGGATGATGAGTAAAGAGGAGATTTGGAAAAACTAGTCTAAATTTTTCTATAAAGTGTTGAGGAAGAAATGATAAATATAAGGGACCAGACAGCTAGGAAATATGGAGATTTTAGAGAAAATTCAGGAGGTTGTGAGATGTGATATTTTGAAGGGACCAGCTGTCAAGATTGCAAAGTTTGTTTGTTTGTTTTTTAAATATATTTGTTGTTGTTTATTGCTGTCAATTTTGTTCTGACTCATAGCAAATCTGTATAGGGTTTCTGAAGAGCAGCTGGTGAGTTTAAACCACCAACCTTGTAGTTCAAACTGACTTTGTGGTCCAGTGCTTATCCTACAGTGTCACACCAGTACTTCAGATAAAGTCCATTCAATATTTAAAGTACTTTCAAAGCATCTCTGCCTCCTTCTTAGGATCAGAGAAGTTGTTTGAAAGCAAGCCAGGGCAGCATCATGGCTAATAATACAGGTTTTCCAATTAGATGATCAGGATTAAAATTTGAGTCCACTGCTTCAATAATTGTGTGACTCTAGGCAAGTATGTTACTTCGTTGTGCCTCAGCTTCCTCACTGGTGGTATAGGGATAGTCATAATTGTCATCTAACAGCGTTACTCCAAGGAGCCATTGAGGTAATGCCTTTAGTATAGTCCCTGGAGTCCCTGAGTGACACACATGGTTAATCACTTGACTACTAGCTGAAAGGTTGGTGGTTCAGTTCACCCAGAGGCACCTCAGAAGACAGACCTGGTGCTCTGCTTGTGAAAGGTCACAGCCTTGCATACTCTGTGGAGCAGCTCTACTCTGCACATTGGGGTGGGGCATGAGTCGGAAGGCACCTAACAACAGTACAGTGCCTGGGAAATAGTAAGTGGTATTTTAGAGTGGTTTGTTGAATCATTATGTGACACCTTGTTAGCGTTAGCTGTGAAGTGGATTCTAGTTCTATTTGTGAAGCTATTTCTTCATACTTTTACTTGTATCTAGTGACACTACTTAGTAAAGGATTACCATATAACTAAAACAAGACTGCAACTTCCACATTTATGTTGGCCCCAGCATGCAAGGGTGTGAGTACTGACCAAAAGTAACCCATGATGGGCTTTCAAATACCACCTCAAAGACAAAGGGTTAGTGGAAATGATGTTGACAGGAGAAGCATAACTATTTTCATGAAGGTAATTCTGTGTTCAGGACTGTATATTTTCAATGAAGAACCAGATTTACTAAGCATTTACTAATTCACTGTTGTTGTTAAGTGCTGTCGAGTTGGTTCAGACTCACAGTGATCCTGTATAGGGTTTCCAAGTAGTGGCTGGTGAGCTTGGATCACTGACCTTGCAGTTCAAACTGACCTTACAGTCCAGCGCATTAACCCACAGCACCATACCAGGGCTCCACTAATTCATTAGGGTGAGAAATTTTAAGAAACTCTCCTGGAAAAATTTTCTTAATAAGTTCTAGGAAGGGAGGAGATTGGTGACCAATGGGTTCTGTTTTATCAGCTGAAGAGGGGCCACTTGAGCTGTAGCTCTGAGCTCTAAGCTCACAGCAGCTGGGAGAAAGTGAAAGGAAAGCTGTCAGTGATGGGAGAATAAGACTCAAACCAATCTTAGAAAGTGCAACTCAAGTGCTGCTAGGCTGACAAACCGCACAGATGGAGAAAGGCCAGAGATTAAGGAAGAGTCTGTAGCATCTGGTTTTAGTAATTTTTTATGTACAAAAGCCACAAGGACCTCTGAGACTGTGATGGACTCTCCAAATGCCCTAGAAAGTGTGTATAGTTTGTAAGTGCTGAGAGCTGCTGGGATTCCTGTGAAATTCATAGCTACATGCTGGCAGGAAGTGAGAACATTATTCTCTCTATATGAAAGCTTTCGCAGTGGCTCATTCCACTAGGTCACTGGAGGGAAGTTTGGAAAATCTGAGATTTCTGGATTAGGTTAATGCAGGACTACTTTTTAGTCAACAATCTTCCTGAAAAAAAAAGTGGAATTCCCCACAGACCAAAGCTGTGCTGGGCTTTCACTGTAAGTGAAACTAATTAGAGAAGAGGAAAAGAATGAAGCGGTGATGGAATTCTTGGGGGAACAAATCACATTGCAGAGCCTGGATGTGAGGTTCTGCAGGACCTTGGGTAGCAGAAAAACATAGTGCAATGTAGCATCCTGAAGGTCTTGTTTGACAGGATTGAGTATGTAGTTGACTCTGATTGGGGGACACCTCACAATCACAGAGTCTGTGCCCTCATTTGCTTTAGGATTGATACGTTGTTGTTAGGTGCTGTAGTGTCCATCTACACAACAGAATGAAACACTGCCCAGAACCAGCTAATTGCTATTGCCACTGTGTCAATCCATCCCCTTGGTGGTCTTCCTCTCTTTCACTGACCTTCCACTTTACCAAGCATGGTATTCTACTCCAGGGACTAGTTCCTCTTGATAACATGTCCGAAGTATGAGAGACAAAGTCTCACCATCCTCACGTCTAAGGAACATTCTGGCTACACTTTTTCCAAGACGATTGTTTCTTCTTCAGACAGTCCATAGTACTTTGAATATTCTTCTCCAACACCATAATTCAAATGCATCAATTCTTCTACGGTTTTGCTTATTCATTGTTAAACTTTCACACGCATATGAGGCAATTGAAAATATCATGGTCAGACATACCTTAGTTCTTAAACTGTTATCTTTGCTCTTGAACATTTTAAAGAAGACTTTTTGTTGCACATTTGCCTAATGCCATATATTATCTCATTTCTTGACTGATGCTTCCACATGTGTTGATTGTGGATCCAAGCAAAAAAAAAAAAAGAAAAAATTTTGACAACTTCAATCTTTTCTCCCTTTATCGTGATGCTGGCACCATTGGCCTGCTTGAACTGCAAGTTGATGGTTCAAATTCACCAGTTGCTCCTTGGAAACCCTATAAAGGGTTGCTATGAACCAAGACTGACTCAACAGCACTATTCAACAGCAACAACATTTACTGGCCCAGTTGTGAGGATTTTGGTTTTCTTTACAGTGAGGTGCAAGTCATACTGAAAGTTCTTATCTTTGATTTCATCAGTAATGATTTCAAGTTCTCTTGGCTTCCAATAAGCAAGGTTGTGTCATATGCATACCACAGATAGCTAATGAGTCTTGCTCCAACCCTGATGACATATTCTTCATATAATACAACTTCTTTGATTATTTGCTCAATTTACAGATTGAATAAATATGGTGAAAGGATACAACCCTGGCACATATCTTCCCTGATTTTAAGTCATTTGACATCTCCTTATTCTGTTCTATCAAATGTCTGGATTGATATGGCTTGTGATAAGCCAGATCTCCATGGTAAGCTAACCACTGATCCCTGGTACTCAGAGAACCTGGTGTGGGTGGGGCAATCTGGGTCGACTTACTCTGCCTTGCCCAGGACTTTGGTCCAGTGGAGGTGCCCTTGCATATTCTTTGCTGGTGACATTAAAGGAGATAAGGACTTAAAGTGCTCATCTGCTAATCAAAAAGTTGGTGTTTCAAGTCCATCCAGACAGACACTCAGTGGAAAAAACACGTGATGATCTGTTCCTGTAAAGACTGGGGAAGTCCTGCTCTGTCATGTGGCATTTTTTTTTTTACGTGTCTGAATGTACTCAGAGACAATTAACAATGACAACAGTGACTGATAGCACTCAGAGGAAAAAGACTTGATGATACCACATCATTCTTTGTCCTTTGGAAGAAGGAATGTATCTCTTCCCTGTGAAGATCCACACAGATTTTACTAATGGATCAGTGTAAAAGAGGCAAAGATAATAGGTATATGTCCCTACTACTGCCTCTTCCAGCTCCTCTCCCAACTCCCTCCAAGAAGTCTTTGAGAAGATAAAGAATTCACAGTCTCTTTTGGATGCTCCCTGTATGCTCTAAAATATAAATAACATTTCTAGAGGCTCTACTAAACCTTCATTTTGCCTTTCAATTCTTTTTTGGACAGTTTTGTTTATTTTTTTGGTCACAATATTCACAGACTAGCCATGACACTGTGTAGATTTATTTGTGTCCCAGTTTACATGAAATTGCTATTTGAGATTCCTTAGTTATCTCATTGTTCCACATACCTAGGTCACTTTGTGCATGCAGAGAGAATACAGGAGTTAGTACAACATACTTAGAAAAATAAGCCACATGTCTTTGTATTTTTAGTGTTAACTAAGAAGTTTGATGCTGAAGATGTGGCCCAGTTTGAAAACAGACAAAATAAATATTATAAGCTGAATACCAAGAGAGTTAGGGACAATGCAATGCTAGGAACTGAAGGTTGGTAAATAGGCTGACAAATCTGACAAGAAGTACTGTTTAGGAGACTAACTGATCAGTGACTGGAAAGAGATCATAAAGAAGGAAAGTGAGAGAAAAAAACGAGGAGTAAGGTTCAAGCTGACCCTAAAATAATCAACTCAGAATCTTTAAGCCTCAGAAGTTGATTCAATGTTGAGGTAAGTTTTCCTATTTGTGAAATGCTATCTCATTCAGTTTCTTGAATGTATTTATGGGATTACTGGAAATAATGTTCAATCATAATAGACATGATGAACAAAGCTCAGAGAGTTAGTCAATTATTTCAACAGTTACAATGTAAAGGATGCAGCTACATTTCAGCAAAATTTTACTTCTTTCCTTTTTGGAATCAGTCATTCACTTTCAGAGAAACCAAGAGTTTACATTTTCTTTTCATTATACTAGTTATAATGTATATTTTTCAGCTTTAATTTTTAAGTGGCATGTGGTCATATTTAAACTATAGAGTTAGAAGTCACCAAAGAGATGTCTTGATTCAACTACTTCATTGAACAGGTGAGAAAACTGACCCAGATAAAATGCTCATAGCTTGTTGAGGTTTACAAATTTTTGATTGGAGCTTCTGTTTTTTAGATTGAATTGTATCAAATGTTATTGGAAAAATAAATTAATTTTGATTTTAGTTAATTAATTTCTTAGTCTCCTCTCAGAGCACTTACATTCATATGGAGAAGTAAAAATTTCCATAAGAAACCATCACTTCATGCCATATTAGCAGAGAAACATAGGTTTTATATTAATAATATTCACATTTTGTAAAGGATGATGATTCCTTAAGAGTTTGAGCTTTATACATATTAAGACAGAAAATGCACTTTTAGAGAGAAGTAAACAATGGCTTGACCAACACCCATAGTTTAGGAAATAGTGATAGCAATGTCAGATTTTTGTGTAGTACATATTCACTCTCAACAAAACTCACTGACATCAAGTCGATTCAGAATCATTGACCCTGCATAGTGTTTCTGAGGCTGTAAATTTTTGTGGGAGCGGAGCTAATCTTTCCATTAGCAGTCCAGTGCTTATCCTATAGTGCCACAAAGACTCTTGTGGATTTATTAGTTCATTCTACCTCTCCCTGTGACAACATCACTAGGGTCTCACTTTCCAACTTGATATTCTTTGTGGATGAAGGAATATTTTAAATCTATAGTGAGAAGTGGAAAAAAAAATTTTTTTTTCCTTAAGGGTTCTTTGAATTTTCCTTTTATAGTTTCTGACTTTTCCATCTTACCATTCACATTCCTTTCTTAATTACCTTTTCATCTCCATTTTCTCTACTTTTTATTATAATATTTCAAAAATTGAACAAAATTGAAAGACTAGCATAGTGATTGGAAAACCATGACTTGTTATCACTCAGTTTGCCTTTCAAAGCTTTCTTGGATTGGTATTTTGTTCTTTATAATGTTAGCCATTCCAGTGGATGCGTGTGAATCCTTTCTCGGTGTGGTTTTGATTTGCATTTCTCTGATAACTGATGATGATGAGCATCAATTTCATGTGCTTATTGGCCATCTGTATATCTTCTTTGGAGAAATGTCTATTCAACCCTTTTCTTTAAAAAAAAAAATTAGGTTATTAGTCTTTTTATTGATGTATCATAAGATGTTTAAATATATATATATTCTATATACAAGTCACTCATTAATATATGATTTGCAAATAATTTCTCCCATCTTTTGGTTGTCTTCACTTTTTGTGATGATATCTTTTGAATCACCAAAATTTTTCATTTTTATGGCATTCAGTTATCTATTTTTTTTTCTTTATTTCATTTGTGTTTTTGATGTCATTTATAGAAACCATTGCCTTATGTAAGGCCATGAAGATTTACTACTATGTCTTTTTTCTAAGACTTTGGTAGTTTTAGCTCTCACATATGGGTCTGTGATCTAATGAGTAAGTAAATTTTTATGTGGTGCATTATAGGATTCTAACTTAATTATTTTGGGTGTGGATAGTCAGTTGTTTTAGCACCATTTGTTGTAAAGATAATTCTGTCCCTAGTATATTGTCTTGGCATCCTTGTCAATTGACTGTGTCATTTACCCCCATTGTGAAAGGTGATTTTTACAGTTCTATACACTGCCTTTATATTTTGCTTTATTAAAAGGCAACATGTCTAGCACAGTAATGCAGAAACAAAACAAAGATAGTTCTCTTTCTGAGAGTTTGGTTTTAAACTTAATAGAGGGTAAACCCATTTAAGCAGAACAGAAATCCAGATGCTATAAAGGAGAAGACTACTACATGTGACTTTTGTTGTTGTTAAGTGGTAAGCAGTCAATTCTGATTCATAATAACCCTGTATAAGTTTCCAAGGAGTAGCTGATGGGTTTGAACTGTCTACCTTATTATGGCTAACAATCCAGTGCTTATAAAAAATTATGAATTTATGATTGACACAGAAGAACCAAAGCAAATTAAAACAGATCTGGAGAACATGTTTATAATCCATATGAGAAAGAAGAGGCTGATTTCTTTAAATTTTAAAAAGTTCATACAAATCAATAAGAGAAAGATAAACTAACAGAACACCAATAAAGAACACGAAAAAGTAGTTAAAAGAAAAAATAAATGAATGTATACCATGTTAAGAGATGCCCAATATAGCCCTCATTTAAAGAAATTCAAACAAAATTAATGAGATGCCATGTCCTCTCATTGTTGTTGTCAAGTGCTGTTGAGTCAGTTCTGACATATAGGGCCCTAGTAAAGGGCTTCTGAGGAGCAACTGTTGGGTTTGAACTGCCAACTTTGTGGTTAGAATTTGAGTGCTGATCCTACAGCATCACACCAGGAGTCCATGCCCTCTCATTAGAAAGGCAAATATGTAAAATGCTAGTAATGACTGGGGTGATGATGCAGGGAACAGGCATTTCTACTTTGTGGGAGTTTAGGCTGTTGCCACCATTGTAGATTATAATTTTGTAATATTCATTAAGATACAATTTACTCATATTTTGATCTACTTATTACACTGATATGAATACACTTGCTATAGTTAAAAAAAGAAAGAAACAACTACACAAAGGAAAAGACAACAAACTTGGAAATAGCCTAAATATCTTATCAAGAATATGAAGAGTTTACATTTATCATTGTATATGCCAATATGGAAAGAGCCCCAAGAATATTTTTAAGTGAAAAGTTAATACAGTGTATGAACCCATCTATATAAATATAGGAGTCCTGGTGTGGTGCTGCAGGTTAATGCCCTGGACTGCAAGGTCAGTTTGAACCACAAGGTCGGTGGTTCAAGCTCACCAGCTATTCCTTGGAAACCCTATACAGTGTTGCTATGAGTTGGAACCAACTCGACCACATTTAACAACAACAACATATAAATATAAGAGTTGTAAAAACATATAAACATGCTAAGTGAAATGATTAAGAGTTTAACTAACAGCTAACCAAAAGGTTGGTGGCTCAAACCCATGAGCAGTTCAGTGAAAAAAAAATATCTGGTGATCTCTCCCCATGAAGATTACAACCTGGGGAACCCTGTGGGATTTACTGCCTATGCTCTGCCATAAGCTCACTATGAGTGGGAATCTTGAACTGAACTTGATGGCACAAAACTACACATGCACTAGCATAACAGACGTCTAAGCATAACATTTGTTTTTATGTTTTGAAGGACACACTAAGCAACTGTTAACAGTGGCTCCCTTTGGAGAGAATTCCTGGGAAATTAGAATGCTTAACACTCTTGGCTGCTAAACCAATAGTTGTTGTTAAGTGCTGTCAAGTGTGTTCTAACTCATAGCAACCCTGTGCAGGGGTTCTGAGGAACAGGTGGTGGGTTTGAACCACAGACCTTTTGGTTACCAGTCCGGTGCTTATTTTACAGCCTCATACCGGACCCTTAACATTCTCAAAGTAGCTGCTAGATGTACCCTAGAAACTCTTGCTCTCAACTCATTAGGTGATGGGATTGCTGGAAGCCAGGTGCTTTTTGAAGAATGTTGTCAAATGTTGACATTCATTTGTTCTTTCTTACAGCAAATGTTTACTGCAAACTCTCTATATAACATACCCTGTGCTAATCATGTGTACTACAGAGCTGATTGGCCCCTACTGTTCCTGGGTGGTGCAAACAGTTAAGCTCTTGGCTGCCAATTGAACAATTGCCTCAGAAAAAAAGATTGATGATCTACTTCCAAATACTCAGCCATTGAAAACTGTATGGAGCACAGCTCTACTTCGACGTATAGGAAGTTACCATGAGTTGGAGTCAACTCAGTGGCAATTGGTTTGTTTATTTTTTGTTAGTGATGTCAATGTGGTGGGAAGTATGAACCAGCAAACCCTCATTGCTCCCTATTTGATCTGTGTAGATTGGTGGTCTGTGCAGGGTACCATGGGAACAATGAGTGATATAACTGGTACCTTTATCTCATCATCGTATCTAGCACTTCCTAGCAGTCCAGAGGCAAAGAGTTCCAAGTACTTATGAAGAACATTATAGAATAAAACTTAACCTAGAGACATTTCTATTCATTTATCTATTCTTCTCCCAGAAAATTGGAAAAAAGACAACCATTCTTTGATTTTTGTGTTAGAACTCTAGGAGTCGTCAGAGCACATTTTGAGTCCCACAGGCTTAAATGAACCATGTATTCCCAGGCAGATGAAAAAAGAAGATACAGGGGAAAATATCCCCCATATAACTGCTTCATGCATAGTTTTAGCTGTGATGGTGAACAGTGAAGGGAATAATAAGGCCGCCACCTGGCACTGTAGAGGGCTTGTAACTCTTCAGAACAATGCCACAGAATCAGAGGTGGTGGTGTCCATGCTGAAAAATGTCATCACTTAATTTTTTTATAGTCTATAATTACTCATGTGCTTCATGCATCTGGAGGAAATTATGTTTAACTGTAACAGTATATGCAAATGCTTATTGCCTAATGGGTATACATTTCCCTAACTGCTTTCTACTATTTCCTCAGTGTGGATTTTGACACATTTTATATCAATATCACCTTCTTGGGCAAGATACTTCCATGAGAGCTATCTTGGAGGTATGATAAAGAATGGATCTGTGTTTGTAAATGTATTGATAGGGAGTGTGCAAGTTATTGTTATATTTAAAACTGTGAAGAGGGATTGTGGTCTCTCTTGCTGAGTTATTTGCATGATAACAATAGTTCTTGCAGGTGCTCTGACTCAGGGGTTAAGGAGTAGTCTCTCAGGTTAGTGTTTTCATTCTTTCTGTTTAAATGACATCCAGAGCTCCCCACTTTCCTCAAACAGTCACAAAATGGCACTGGGTTACATGAAGGAAAAGGATGGTGAGAAGCTTTCGATTCACAAGACACAAAAGTTCCCCATCACGGTGGAAGCTTTGGACACTCCAACTGGTTTCTTCAGGATGTGAGAGGAAGGCAGAACAGCAATAGTAAGGGATCCAATGTCTTTAGTTGTTATCTTGTGCTGTCAAGTTAATTCCAAATCATGGCAACTCCATGTGTTACAGAATAAAACTGAGCTCCACAGTGTTTTCTTGGCTGTAATCTTTATGGAAGCCATTGCCAGGTATTTCCTTCTGTGGGGCTGCTGGGTGGGTTCTAACCACCAAGATTGTAGTGATCAGCTGAACACACATCAGCGATGCCACTTAGAGACCTCAATGCATCTAGAAAGATAGCTAAAGCTTGGTTTCCAAAGCATTACATCAGAACTCATGGAAGAATCCATTTGGAGTTTGATTCATTCAATAAGTATGTAATAATTACCTTCAAGTGGAGCCCTGGTGTTGCGCTGTAGAAGTTATGAACTACTGGAGTGCTAATCACAAAGTTGTTAGTTCAAACCCACCAGTCACTCTTTGGAAACCCTATACAGATCTCTAAGAGTCAGAATTGACTAGAGGTCACTTAATAACAACAATTACTTTTAAAGTACCAAACATCTTTTGATACTGAGGATTCATAAGTGAATAGGATATCACCCTTGCCTTGAAGAGAAAAGATGAATGTGCTCAACTGCTAACAAAAGGGTTGGAAGTTTAAGTCCATCCAGAAGTAACGGTACTTCTGGAAAATCAGATATTGCGAATCCTATAGAGTAGTGAAGTTCTACTCTGACACACCTGAAGTTACCATGAGTCACAATCCACTTGACAGCAACTGGTCTACTGGTATTTTTCTGGAGGACGTCACCCACTGATGGGTAAACAGGCATGTGGAATAAAGCAGTATGTCCCAAGGAAAGACTGCACTTCATGGTGGTGGTGGTGGTTATATGCCGTGGAGTCGGTTCAACTTCATATAGTAAACTGGTTTCTTAATTTGTTTTGAATATCTTCCTCATAGGATATCTGGGAGAGATTTGATATGATGATTGATTTGATATGATGATTGTCCAGTTTATTGAAGACTCAGCTAAGACTATTAAAGGGCTAAATATGTTTTTTTCTCCTCATGTCTGATCATCCATTTAGAATTAGTCTCTTTGCTTTCAATTTCATTTTGGTAATTTTTGTCCTTGCATTGTGTTTATTTAAGGAACCATTCAGTTGGGTGAAACTTCACTGCCTTTAGGTTTTGGCTCAATGCATGGGAACAATCTAAAGAGTATTTATAGCTAAAAACGTTTGAGCACCCAAACCACATTATTTTACATCTAACACTTGGGCGAGTTCTAGTTTGGTTTGGATCTTTAAACTATCCTGTGGTGTGGAAGAAAGTGAATTTTCCAACATCCCTCTCTAATCTCTATAAATATCTTGACCCCACCCCATTTAAGTCAGCCCAAATTGCAGTTTTGTTTATCAGGTGTTGTATATCGCACTCCTGATTATAACAACACAGGCAGATGCTGTGCAAAGGACCCTATGTTCCTGCTGAAATGTTCTGACCATTCTCAGCAGATATTGGGCAAGATATTTTCAAAGCTCATGGTGTGTCTTTCTCTGTACTTACTTCAACTATTTTAACAGACACCTTCTGTGGAAAAAAAAGAAAAAATTGTTTTTCATATTCGGATGTTGGCAAGACCCAATCACAGAAAAAATATCTTCTGTTTCTTCTATACACCTGTGTAGAATAAGTCAGGATTTATAAAACTTGTCTTTTTTTCTTTTTTTAATTCTACTTCTGGCCAAGAACATGACCTTACTGTGCATTCCAGCAATACCTTCAAAGGCAGTAGAAAGAGTGGGGCATAAACACATCAGGATTCCCTAATGGAAAATTAAAGTTAGACCAGGAAGAAGGAAATATTTGGAGAAATAAGACCTGGGGTTTTATTCTGCTGCCAGAAGCCAAAACCAGAGCTGGAATTTTGTGGTTCCGGTACTTTTTATGCTTCCCAGTTATTGAACACAGATGGTTCTGGTTTTAGGATAAGACACTTCATCCACCAGAGGGAATGAGGCCCAGTGAATGTGCCTGAACTGCCCATTATCTTGCCAAAGTATATTCTGCAGCCAGAGAAAATGAGAGCTAAAAGAAGACACTTCTAAAGCTACCAATTAGGATGCAAAAATTGAATGATAAAATTTCTCTGCAGCATAGTAACTTGAACTTTCTTTTAGATGATGTCATGTTGGGAATACTAAGATCCCTCAACTATATAGTCAATCATGAGTTTACTGGAGTCCTATCACTCAAAATGCTAATGTAAAATTTGGAGAATTCTTGACAGTTTGCTCTGCTTCATCATTTGAGATAACAGAGACTTAGAGAAGCTTAACGACTTTCCATTTGTGGAGGATTTAGGTTAAAGTAGAAAATACCAAAGATGCAGCTTGCATCAACTCTGCCCTTTACTTTTGAATGAGAGCCTTTTTGATAACCTGATTCTTTATTACCCTTCTAACACTTTCACTTCCACACATTACCATATCTTACCTCATCTCCTCTAAATCACTCATCTTCTTTCTACATCTGTCTCATGTTAGATGATCAACGTGTTAAGGATAACTGGGTTGCCCATTGCACATCATCAACTCAGCACTAAACACACAAGAAAGTCCATATCCTTTTTTAAAAAAAGTTTTTATTGTGAATTATGTGATAATTTACATGGGAGAACATTAGCTTTACATTCATCCTATCATACATCATTTCATCGCCATGATTATAATCCCCTCCATGCATCATCAAACAACCAAAGGGTATATCCTGCAAGCCTGCCCCTCAGTCATCAGCACACAGCTCCTCTTCCTCTCTGGGTCTACAGACCCCAGCCATTCCATCTCTCCATGTCATCATCTCTGCCTCCATTTCTGGCGTCACTGTTTCTTTGGGGAGGGTCCCGCATTCAGCTCTGCTCCCTTGATGGTCCCAGGGAACTCTGCTCCTAACTGCAAAGTCAATCACTCCCCTTCTTTTGCTACAAAATGGCTACCTTTACATTTCCAACCCTCACAGTCAGTCCTGAAAGCTATTATTCACTATAGTACCACATGTGTCCTATCTGCATTTCCTTTCATCAGCCTTGCCCAGACAGATTGGATACTACTCAGTGGAGATTCTACCTTCCTCTGAGCCTTCTGGATCTAGGCTCCCTCTTGAAAGCTCGTAAGCCAGTCACTTC
>NW_006408649.1:6398306-6411385 GCF_000296735.1 Chrysochloris asiatica | reverse complement strand
ATTTTTTTTCTTAAATGTTTTATTGTGAATTATATGATAGTTTACATGGGAGAACATTAGTTTTACATTCATTCTATCGTATATCATCTCATTACCATGGTTACAATCCCCTCCATGCATCATCAACCAACCAAAGCAACACCCTTCTTTAATAGGCACTGATCAGTTTCCTCCTTTATATTTCATACAGTGGTTTTCTTAATTTATTAGTGAATTTTGACACACTTTTCATCATCCGTCTTTCCTCTCCTTTGAGAAGCTCTCTCCATTTTTTCAGAGCTCGTAATCTATTATGTTGACCTACTTGCTATTATGGAGTCCTGGTGTGGCATTGTGGGATAATACACTGAATCTCAAGGTCCGTTTGAACTGCAAGGTCAGTGGTTCAAATTCACCAGCTGCTTCTCAGAAACCCTATATAGGGTTGCTATAAGTTGGAACAGACTCAATGGCACTTAAAAACAACAGTAATATTATCTACTATATTGATAGTGCCTATCAAGTTGGCCTTATATGTAACAGAACACAGTGTTGCCCAGTCTTGCATTATCAGAATTTTCAGAAGTAGATCACCAGACCTTTCTTTTCAGTCTGTCATATTCTGCAAGCTCCACTGAACCCAGTCCCTCATGGATGAACCTGAGGACCCTGCTGATATTTGAAATATCAGTGGCATGACTTCCAGCATTATAAAACATCTGAACCACCACAATATGACAAACTGACAGACAGGTGGTAGATTTCTCTACTATAGCATTTACAGTTTTGCATTCTAGTTAGTCATTTAGAGTTTGGAATGGGAATTTCACCAAAGAGTAAGAACTATATTACTTACTTATTATGGTATCATCAGGGAAGAGTAGAAGGGAGTCAATAATTTAGGTTCTTAAAACCTTACGGGTAAAGTGACAGGGTAATTTTCTTCTGACTTTTCCAATTTATCAAATATGACTGTAACTTCCTTTCAGGCAAGTGTTGTCTAGTCAAGTGTACATACTTTCATTGGGTTCAATTCTGAAAAAATGGCACATGTTGCATTAGTAAACTGATTTGTAATTTACATTGTACTTCAATGAGTGTTTTGATTTTTTGGCCCTATAACATCCAGGGGAGGGAGGAAGGTCATACGTTCAATCTATAAGATGAATATTACCATACCCATTTTACAGATGAGAAAACAGACTCAAAGTTTTTTTTTTTTTTTTTTTTTTTTGTAATTCCTCTGGTTATAAATCTAGTAAAAGAAATGTTCTGTTCCAAGGTAACTCAATATTTTCTAACTACAGGATATTGTTATAAAAATATAACAATAATTTTGTGGACTTCGTAAAATAAAAAAACCACAAGCCTCCATGATACCAACAATGACACAACTCTTGAACCCTTCAGGGAAGCTGCTTTGTTATGTTCATTGAGGTGTTAAATGTGATGATATGCCACTGGTGTGTGAGTAGTGCCGAAACCCCAAGCACACAGGAAGGGCTGGAAGGGGCAAACAATGTCACAGTTCATTAAGCTCAAAGATTTGCAAACATGAAACATTTTTCTAAAACTTGGCTCAATGACTGTGTGAGCCCTGGGGTGTGGCCATGTTATTCCATCAACAAAAAAAGAAAACAGACTTTGGCAGGATTGTTACCATCTGGGAAGAAAGGAATGATTCACCCTTATTTTGTCCACATTTGCAAGTTCAAACTAGACTGACTACTCTGGCATTTCCTCTTCTATGGGCCCTTGTCTTGGCTTTTCCATGTTTCCCCTGAACAAACTGTAGGGGACACTATTCTTACATTTTTATATATGAATTGAGACCAATTCATAAGGTTTTTATATGGTACTGTAGGATAATTACTGAGTGCTAATTGCAAGGTCAGTGGTTCAAACTTACCAGCCACTCCCTGGAAACCATCTGCATGGTCACTATGAGTTGGAATTGACTGTACGGCATGTAACAACAAAACAATAACATGACCAATTAAGCAGACTTTTAAAAATATAGTGAATGGTTGATGTGCAGCTGATTCATGAGGTAGCATATGATCAAAAGCCAATGATACTAAAGGAAGAAGTCCAAGGTGCATTGATGGAATTGGCAAAGAACAAGGCACCAAGAACTGATGGAATAAAAATTGAAATCTTTCAAGAAAGTGAGGCGGCAGTGGAGGCACTCACTTATCTATGCCAAGAAATTTGGAAGACAACTATCTAGTCAACCAACTGGAAGGGATCTGTACTTGTGCCTATTCCAAAGAGATGACCGAATGGAATGTGGAAATCATCAGACAATATCTTTGATATCCCATGTGAGTAAAGTTTTACTAAAGGTAATACAGAAACGGCTGTAAGAATACATTGACAGAGAACTTCCAGAGGTTCAACCTGGATTCAGAAGAGGGCATGGAATGAGGGATATCATTGCTAATCTGATGGATCTTGGCTGAAAGCAGAAAATACCAGAAAAATATTTACTTGTGCTTTATTGACTATGCAAAGGCTTGAGATTGTGTGGATCATGACAAGCTATGGACAACATTGTGAAGTATGAGTATTCCGGAACACTTAATTGTGCTCATGAGGAATCTGTACATGGACCAAGAAGCAGTTGTTCGAACAGAACATAGGAACACTGAATGGTTTAAAATGCAAAAAGGTATGTGAGAGGGTTGTATTCTTTCACCATACTTATTCAACCTGTATGCTGAGCAAATAATCCAAGAAGCTGGGTTATATGAAGAAAAATGTGGCATCAGGATTGGAGGAAGTCTCATTAACAACCTGCGATATGCAGATGATACAACCTTGCTTGCTGAAAGTCAAAAGGACTTAAAAGATTTACTGATGAAGATCAAAGAGCACAACCTTTGGTATGGATTGCATCTCATTGTAAAGAAAACAAAAATCCTCACCCCTGGGCCAATAAACAACATTCTTATCAACAGAGGAGGGATTGAAGTTGTCAAGGACTTCAATCTTCTTAAATCAACCATCAACACTCATGGAAGCAGCAGTCAAGAAATCAAACGACATATTACATTAGACATATCTGCTGCACAAGACCTTTTCAAAGTGTTGAAGAACAAAGATGTCAGCTTGAGGACTAAGGTGCACCTGACCCAAGCCATGGTATTTTCAATAACCTCATATACATGTGAAAGCTGAAAAGTGAATAAGGAAGACCGTGCAAGAATTGATGCATTTGAGTTATGGTGTTGGAGGAGAATATTGAAAGTGCCATGGGCTGTCAAAAGAACCAACAGATCTGTGTTGGAAGAAGTGCAGCTAGAGTGCTCCTTGGAGACCAAGTTATTAAACTTCATCTCTCATACTTTGGACATATTGTTAGGAGGGACCAGTCGCTGGAGAATGATATCATGTTTGGTAAGGTGGAGGGTCAGAGAAACAGAGGAAGACCCCCCAGTGACATGGATTGGCAAAGTGGCAGCATCAATGGGCTCAAGTGTGGCAACATTTGTAAGGTTGGCCCCGGACCGGGCAGTGTTTCGTTTTGTTGTGCAACAACAACAACACTTAGAACTGAAGTCTGTTGAATTTTACGCTAACCCAACTATTTGAGGCAAAGGAGATCTTGGAACTCTGTCATTCTCTTACTAGGAAAGCGTTCAACCAGGTGCCATTTAGTAGATTCCAACACATGGAGCCTTTATGAGTGTAAGAGTAGAACTATGCTCTACGGGGTTTTCAAAGGCTGATTTTTCAAAAGTAGATTTCCACCTTTCTTTTGAGATGCCTCTGTGTGAATTCCACCATCAGTCTTTCAGTTAGTAGCCAAGTGTGTAATAATTTACATCACTCAGGGTTGTTGTTGTTGATAAGTACCGTGGAGTAGGTTCCGACTCATAGTGACCCCTGCACAGGGTTTCCGAGGCTGTAAATCTTTATGGGAGCAGAACGCCTCATCTTTCTCCGGCGGAACCACTGGTAATTTCGAGCTGCTGACTTTGAGGTTGGCAACCCGATTCGTAACCACTATGCTACCAGAGCATCACTCAGGGTTACTCCATACCTAACTGGGCTGTTAAGTCAATGTTTGCTCCTGGAAATGTTCATCAGAGGCACTCTTTGCCTGTCCCTGTCCGTGTCTGGAATGTCCTATGCCTCCTCACTTCCTTTAGCTGTGCTTATGACCAGGTTTCCTCTTTCCCTTCTAAACCATATGATTTCTCCTAGGCCATGCTCCTGTGACTGACTCAGCTGCCAAACTTGATTCAGTCTCTTGGATTGTGGGTGGAGCTGATTAGTCTGAGTAGAGTCTCAGACTCAGTTTATCTTTGTCACATTCTAGGAGCTGTAACCGTGTACAAAGAAGGCCCTGTTCATGTATGACAAGAGTGGGGAAGGTCCAGCCTACGGGCCATATAAGGCTTGAGAAATTATCTGGTCTGTCTCTGCCAAGGCAACTGCAGTTCCAGTCATCACATTGTTGTTGTTGTTAGGTGCCATCGAGTTGGTACTGATTTATAGCGACCTTATGCACAACAGAATGAAACACTGCCCAATCATGGACCAGCCTCACTACTGTTGTCATGCTTGAGACCATCGATGCTGCTATCTGGCCAATCCATCTCATTGGGGGTCTTCCTCTATTTCTCTGACCCTCCACCTTACCAAACATAATGTTCTTCTCCAGTGACATATGGTCCCTCTTGACAATATGTCCCAAGTATGAGAGACAAAGTTTGGCCATCCTGGGCTCCAAGGAGCACTCTGGCTGCACTTAATTAAATGCTTGACTAAATATAGCAGGCTAGTTTTTTAGTTGATAGTTTTGTGTGACCTGTGAATGATGTTATACTTCCTTGGAGTAGGGAGACACTGGAGTTTACAGTGAAGAGTATCACCTTTAGAGTCTGATCATCTGAGATTAGAACCCAAAGTCTTTTCAGGACTGCATGTGAGATTTTAGTCAGTATAGTAATGCCTTAATCAAGGCCCTAAACCAACTTTCTTAACTTCCTCACGCCTCAGCTTTTTCATATATAAAATGGGAATTATAATATGTAACCCCACTGTTACATGTATCATTTATGGTACCAGGGATATGTGGGGGATTAAATGCAATTACAAATATGAAACATGTTCTAGCGTATATGTCTCATAGTAACTATCCAGAAAATGTCATTTATTGTTATTTTTTCTCATTGTTAGGTCTATTTGGAGATACAAAAGGTGGGTGATCAGTTTAGTCATGATATAGATACCAGAGTCACCAGTATTTGCAAAGCTGATGGAAGGATCCAGATTAGGTGGGTTGGATGATGCAGGGGTGGGATCAGGAGAGTTTGTCATCAGCTGTAGTCTGAGCAGAGGCAGCAGGGCTCTCATCATCTGATTGAGGGACGAAGCCAGGTCCATCCTCTGGAAAAGAGATGAACTTCTGATTCAGCTCAACGGGGCGGAGGAGTGAAGTAGTAATTAAAGTTGAGGTTCATATATGAGACCTGGCAAGTGTCAAGGTAGGAGAACAGGGCTGCGCAAATACTTAGAATATCTTTGTGTGACAAGTACTAGGCTTGGTTCGTGGCACAGAGGTGAGTAAAATAATCTTCATCTACTTGGGAGAATTTCAGCTCCTTGTGTTTGAAAGGGGTGTTGAAGTCAAGGAAGTGGTCAGGAGTTAGCCATAGTTTGAATATTAATCAAACCAAACCCACTGCCCTTTAGTGTTTCAGAGACTGTAGATCTTTGTAGGAGTGTTGATGGTGGTTATATGTTGTAGAGACAGTTTCAACTAATAGCAACCCTGCAGAAGATTTCTGAGGCTGTAAACCTCTACAGGAGTAGAAAACCCCATCTTTCTCCCAAAGAGCAGCTGGTAGATTCAGATTGCTGACCTTGCAGTTAGCAGCCCAACTTGTAATTCACTATCCTACCAGAGCTCCTTTACAGGATTAGACAGCCTCATCTTTCTCCCACAAAGTTACTGGTAGGTTTGAACTGCCCATCTTGTGGTTAGCTGCCTTAATACACTGAACCACCAGGGTTTCTTGCTTAGAAAACAAAACAAAACATTAAAACAAAACAAAAACAATTGGTGTTGATTCAATTCTGACTCATGACAAACCTATATATGTCCGAGTAGAACTGTGCTCCACAGAACTTTCAATGACTTCTAGTTCAGAAGTATATTTCCAGGCCATTATTCCTAGTAGCTTTGGGCGAACTCAAACTTCCACCTTTTTGCTTAAAAATTTTCATGTTAACCATTTATACAACTCAGGGAAATCATTAGTACATATATAATATCCTTTGAAATGCTTCGATAAAAAAAATTATGTTTCTATTTTCACTAAAAAAAGTAAACACAAAGCATTTCAGTCACTTAAGACTGGGCTTATAAAAGTTCATGGAAAAATGTTATTATCCTTTGACTCCATTTTGCCATGAAATTTTTGTAGCCTCCTCATATAGGTTGTTGTTGTTATTAAGTGTCGTTGAGTCAGTTCCAACTCATAGCAAACTGGATAGGGTTTCTGAGGAGTGATTGGTGATCTTGAATCACTGACTTTGCAGTTCAAACTGACTTTCAGTCCAACGCATTAACCCACAGTGCCACACCAGGACTCTCCTCGTAGGAGGGCCAACATATTTGCTCTGGTGATAAATAAAGAAGTTTGGATTCAAATGATGGCGACTTAACTATGTATTATTACTCATGTAAACTTGCTTCTCAATTTCTTCATCTACTAAATGAAGATCAGTACATGAGATTGAGAAGGTGACAGTGTTTTTCATACTGTGCGAAACAAATGTTAGTTGTCATTATACTTTAAAATATATTTTTCTTCTGAGAAATAAATAATACATGCTTTTAACCTCCACCCCCTTCTACTTTCCCTTTTAAAGTTCTTGGGAAGATACTGCCATCTGTCATCTCAATGATTACCAGATAACTTGAAAAGTTAAAGAGCCTTTAGTTTGTGTAGATCAGAATCTTAGAAGCAATCCTGTGCCGGGTAAGCTTAGTGTGATAAACAGTCTACCATAGTCACTTTGATATGAGCCCACTTCTAGCTTTACCTCCCAGAGACCCATGAAAAGAGAATGCATACTAGCAGCATAGCCTCGGGTATTGGACATCATCACAAACATTATCGAATTACATACATTTATGAATTTGACCAGGAGCTGGCAGAGGGAAGGCTTGATTCAGGAACAATTCTACCACATTTGGGGACCTATAAATTAAATCTTTGCTTCATGATCTCTTCTCCCTTCTCTCTTCCTTTTGTGAAGCTTCTGACAGTAAAAATCTTCTCTCTCACCATTACCCTTCCTCCACATTCCATTTCTAGCTATGAACTGAAAAGTCATTAAAGTGTAAGTCAATAATTTATCTACAACATTGCCAGGGACAGATTAGATTTTGTGGGGCATGATGCTTTTATATTTTGGATGATGTTTTAAAGGAGAAAAAGAAAATTATGAATACAAAATTAGAATTAGGTTCTGGTGTTTGGAAGGAACCTGTGCAAGTGAGAGGTCCTGAAATCAGAGCTTCATTTGTCTCATGGTAGATCTGTTCTGAGTTGGTACCCATTTACTGTATGGTGGTTTCTATGCTGTACTGGGGAGTCCTGGTGTGGTGCTTTAGGTTAGTGTGCTTGCCTGCAAAGTCATTTGCACTGCAAGCTTGGTGGTTCCAATTCACCAGCTGTTCATTGGAAACCCTTTACAGGCTCGCTATGGGTCGGAAGCGACTCGATGGCACTTAACAACCACCACCACCACAATGCTGTACTGGAGAAGAGAGGAAGTAGACAGTCCCTGCTCTGAGTGAGCTCCTAGAGTGATGAGGCAGCTGATAGCCAGTGAGTGTTCCACATGGAGTAAGGTCACTGCCATGTCTAGGAGTGGATCCCAAACCCTTCTCCATATAGGTCTTTGTTAGGGCCAGAGCTGATGATTGAAAGTCAGCCTGATATCCTGGGAATGAAAACCCTTCATAAATAAAACAATATAAATAACCATCAAAACACCAATGAGCTTGAAATCAAAGTATCCACTATGGGATACATTTTTTCATTATGGATTCTACTACTTATTTTCTTAATCATAATATAGTCAGAGCTCCACTGAGTAAAAATAATCAATTTCATCTGGAGATTGATTTTAACAGCTTATAATGCACTTCCGTGTTCATTATCCCAATCATCCTATGAGGTAGGTATTAGTATTCAACTGTGCACTGAGAAATCTAGAGCTCAGCAGATTTAAGTGACTTGCCTGAGTCCTTTAGCTAGTGAGTGTCAGAGGGGTCATGCATGAAATCGTGGTCTCTGAGGCCCAAAGTCTTTTTGCAAAGCCATTTTCTCTTTGTGTGATGGAGCAATGGCTTTAAAACAGGTCTTTACACTGACAGGACTATCATGATGATGAAGCAGACATGCAAGCCTTCAGGCTTGAAGAGCAGAGCAAGCAGGACAAAGGGTATAGTTGTTTATAGGGGAGTGGGAAATCATCAGCAAACTAGCCAGCTACATATCAATCTCTGGAAATAGTTATTTGCTTTCAATATTTATCTTGCCTAATAACTCCTGGAGTCCTGGTGTGGCACTGTGGGCTAATGTGTCAGACTGCAAAGTCATTTGAACTGCAAGGTCAGTGGTTGCAACTCACCAGCTGATCCTTGGGAACCCTATACATGGTCATTATGGGTCAGAATTGACTCGACAGCACTTAACAACAACAAATGACTCCTACTGTGGCACTGTAGGATAAACACTGGACTATAAACCCAAGGTAAGCAGTTCAAACACACCACCCACTCCTCAGAAACCCTGTACAGGGTCACTGTGAGTTGGAACTGACTTGACAGCACTTAGTAACAACTATGTTAGAAAGGAGTCCTGGTGTGGCACTGTAGGGTAAGCACTGGACTGTTAACCACAAGGTTGTTCAACCTACCAGCTATTCCTTGGAAACCCTATAGAGGGTTGCTATGAGTTGGAACCAACTCAATGGCACTTAACAACAAAGTTAGGAAGGGAAGGAGGATGCACTCTACTAAGATAATTCAAACATTTTCATGAATCGAATGGATTCTGGCCCAAGAAACCAAACCAAGAAAAGACTAATAAGCTTACAAGAAAATCCAAAATTGGGAAATAGGATATGACTTGCTTCATGCTAGCTAGAGTTGTGTTAACTGTACTTTGCAGTAATTACTCTAATGAGTGGTTCTAAGCATGGTGAAAGAAAATAATTATAACTATTTATAGCTGAACAGTGGGTTACAGATTGGACAACCAAGGGAAGTAGACAATAAAGCATAGTTTAGCTGAATTCACTCCATGTTACAATGAATATTCATCATATTCTTCATTACTCCACCCCCCCCCTCTTTTTGGCAACAGTACAGTATTTGTCATGAATTCAAGAGCTGTATCAGAACATTTTTGAAGTCAGTGTCTGTGTTGTTGATTGACCTTTGTGTCCCAGTATCTATGACAGGATACAGAAACTGAAGCACCTTGAAGGTTGGTTGAGTGTGGAAATGAATGAATTCATATAAAGATCCACTAGATTGAATGAAATTAGTAATAAACAGCTTTGTTCTAATTATATGTGAAGTCCACTAACCTGAAAAGGTACGTGTTGAGAACAAAAAATCTTGAAAGTGTATTATGCACGTTGGGTGAGAGTGAGTTGGTCATGTCTATCTGATGACAACTTTGTAAAAATCAACTTTCAGGTAATGTATTGAAATAAAACCATCTTCTATATATACTATGCCCATTATCATTTTACCTGCTTTCATTAATTATTAGTTGTATGACTTTTTATCCACACTTATAAAATAAATATTCAAAGTTCTTAGGATTAAATGAGTCAATATATGTGCTCCCTACAGGGCTAGAACACAGTAGATGCTCAATACATATTGGTTGTTGCTCCTCATGCATTCTGAAACTAGCTCACCTTCCTTCCTCTTGCCCAAACTCCTAGCAGTCCTGCTTTATCCTCCTAGCATTCTTTGTCAATGAAGTGGCTCCAATTTCTATTTCTCCAGTGTTCTCTCATTTCCTTTTTTCAGTACAATCCAGTTCTCAATTGCTTCGAGTCTTGCAGCACTGCATTTTGTGGGATTTTACTGTTTCTTCAAGCACACTTATGAAAGAGCAACAATAACATTCTCTATTTACTTTTCCTCAGCTTCTCTTTCACTTGAGTCTTAGAGGAGTATCATAAATTGGTTAGTCCAATGAGATAATCCTGATTTGACCATTTATTGGCTGTGTGGCTTGAAGTCAATTACTTCTTTTCCTTAACCTCAGTTTCTTTGTCTTCAGAAAAGGTAATACTAATGTCTGTCTTGTGGGGTACAGTGATTAGCAATAGCATTTACCAAGTGCCTAGAATGGATGTTAGAACATAGATGAATCTCCATAAATTATAATAATAATAGATGATGATTGCTATGGATTGAATTGTGTTTCTACAAAATATTGTGGTGAAATCCTAACCCATATTCCATTTGGGAATAGGATTTTCATTGTTATATTAATGGGACGTATCATTGTATGGTATTTCCTAAACATAATAACTTCTGAGTCCTAAAAAGCTGATTAGACCCAGAAGTCAGCTTAGATAGGAGGAAGATAAATGCCATATGAAGCTCATCAAGGAATGTCTTACCTATGGAACCTAGGAAAGCCAAGTAAAGAATCTTTCCTCAGAGTCAACACAGAGAGTGTTGTCCCCTGTGGCTATTGCACTCAATTAAGACTTTTAGCTTCCTTAACTGTGAGAAAATAAATTTCTCTTTAAACCTACCCACTAGTAAGAAACACAAAATTGGAGGCCTTTCACTTCCTGATTTCAAAATTTACTACATGGCTACAATGGTCAGAACAGCCTGGTACTTGTATAATGAAAGACACATAGATCAATGGAACAGAAATGAGAATCCAGAGATAAATCCATCAACATACAGCCAACTGATCTTTGACACAGGGCCAAAGTACATTGGGTAGGGAAGCATAGTCTCTTCAACAGATGGTGTTGGCATAACTGGAAACTGATATGCAAAAGATTGAAACAAGACCTTTACCTCTCATCATATACTAAGACCAACTCAACATGGATTAAAGACCTAAATGTGAATCCCAGAATTATAAAGTCATCAATGAAAAAATAAAGGACAAATTTAAGGGCTTTAATCTAAGGTACACACAGACTACAAAACATTGCAAAAATTACCCAAACAAAAGAAGGCAAAATAGATGATTGAGACGTTTAAAAAACTGGAAACTTATGAGCCACAAAGGATGTCACCAAAAGAGTAAGAAGGGAGTCCACAGAATGGGAAAAATATCTTTTGCAATGACATGTCAGAAAAGGGACTACTTTCTAAAATCTGTAGGAAACTACACCTCTACAAGAAAAAGACAAGTAACCCAATTAAAAAATGGGCACAGGACATGAAGAGACACTTCACCAAAGAAGACATTTAAGCAGCCAACAAACATGAAGAAATGTTCATGATCTTTAGCCATTAGAGAGATGCATATCAAAACAACAATGAGATATCATCTCACACCATCAATAACAGTGAAGTTAAAAAATGCATAGGACAATCAATGCTGGAGAGGATGTGGAGAGAATGCGACCCTCCTACATTGCTGGTGGGAATGCAAAATGGTCCAACCACTGCGGAAAACAGTATGGCGCTTCCTCAAAAAGTTGGAGATAGAAATACCATATGATCCAGCAATTCCTCTACTTGGTATACATCTGCAAGAAATATGAGTCATAACACGAGTAGATATATGCACCTCAATGTTCATAAGAACACTATTCACAATAGCAAAAAGATGGAGACAGCCTAAGTGCCCATCAATGGAAGAATGGATATACAAACTTTGGTACATACACACAATGGAATATTATACTACCTTGAAGAATAACAAAAAAGCTGCAAGCCACCACATAACATGGATGAACCTCAAGGGCATTATGCTGAGTGAAATTAGTCAATCACAAAAGGACAAATATTGCATAAGACTATTATTGTAGAAGTTTAGAAATGATGCACATACTAAAAGAGGAAAAAAATAAATTTCTTTGTTGGTTACCAGTGGGGTTGGGGTGGGGGGTTTGGGGGAAGTGGAGAGAGGCAACAATAAAGCACAGGGTAGGGGGCAGACACATCATAGTTTGGGTGTTGTGGAGGGTAAAACACAAGAAGGGGAAGTGTGTGGAAGAAAAAAGGTAGATAGGGGAACACTGAGACAGGTTTGCACAGCCTAAATGGGACAGTGGTAACTAGTGATGCATGCTCAACCTTGGAACAACAGGGGTCTGTGATACAGGGATCAAGGCATACTTTGAAGAGGAGAAATAATACTAAGATGCCTGATTGTCTTATGAATATTGGTTTCCCTTGCCTACAATTGTAAACTAGACACTTGAGTGGGATAGAAAGGAATGTCGGGAAACATGATTACAGAAAGCTTGTAAGTCAGTCTTCAACTTATAACTGATTGGAATACCTAAAAGGGGTTCTAGAACTTGCTCAGTGAAATAGGCCTCTTGCAGAGCCTTTGCAGTGTATAGAATCTTAGGTGGAATCCTGAAGCCATCCAGAGCCTTCTGAGGTGGGACATTCTGACTAGAAAAGACAAGCAGACCAGCCTGGAACAGTTAGAGCAACAGAAGATACATCGTCAAAGAAAGATCAACAAGAGAAACCCAAAACAAAAATGGCAGTATGACTGACTACTAGAAGAATAAGCAAGCTGATTGCTGGGAAGCCATCAGGGTAAGCAATCAAGTTCCTTCAGTACAAACCCCCACTCAGACTGAAACTCAAAGGGAACACATAAGCATGCAAGTAAGCTTGTTGGCAGCCACATTGGTCTACTGGTGAGTTGAAGAGGGAAAAGGCAGCAATGAAGAAATGGGCTGAGTTCAACCACGTTCTATAGACTCCTGTTAATCTGGAGATGAGAGAGAGAGAAGAGGAAGGGCTGGTTGGTCCAAAGTATGGTGAGACCTGGGGACACCTGGGCCCATGGATGAGGACATAGCCACAGAGGGCTAGAGATGAGAGTGAAGCA
>NW_006408649.1:6383727-6397356 GCF_000296735.1 Chrysochloris asiatica | reverse complement strand
GAATAGAAAGAAATACTGTTAACTGATGGTACATGGAGGGGATTATGTTATTATTATTATATTCTACCCACTTATGATATTTATGTTAGAGCAGCACTAGGTAATTAAGATAATAATGATGATAATAATAATGATAATCATGAGAGTATAATGATAATAACAGCAAACTATGTTTTTTGAGATACTAGAATATTACAATGAGCCAGAATTGACTGGAGGACAGTCGTTTCTCTTTTTTTGGTTATTGTATGTTAAACATTTTCTATCTAATATGTCTACGTTTTTGACATATTATATAAAAAAGGAGCTCTGGTAGTGTAGTGGTTGAGAATCGGGCTGCAAGCCGCAAGGTCAGAAGTTCAAAACTACCAGCGGTTCTGTGGGAGAAAGATGAAGCGGTCTGCTCCCGTAAAGATTTACAGCCTCGAAAACCCTGTGTAGGGTCCCTGTGAGTTGGAACCGACTCCAAGGTACTTAACAACAACAACAATCTATAAAAGAGCACTGGACCTCATACAGTGATCAGCTAGGAAAGATGAGGGAACATGATGGAAAACAAATCATTCTATTGAGTACTTGTTGTTATTGTTTGTGCTATCTATTTGGCTCTGACTCATAGTCACGCTATATAAGATTTCTGAGGAAGGGCTGGTGAGTTTGAACTGCCGACCTTGTGGTAGCAGTCCAATGCTTATGCTGTACCACAATACTATGTTGCAAATGCTTTAGCCATGAAATTCATGTGGAAACTCTGTGAGTTAGAGTCACTTAATACTTGGTTAAATATTAACATACTTCCATTGAGGAGATTCTGACTCATAGTGATCCTGTTCAAGGGTTCTGAGGCTATACATCTTTACAATAGCAGAAAGTCTGACCTTTCTCCTTCCTGTAGAGTGGTTGGTAGGTTTGAATTGCTGACCTTGTATTTATCAGTCCAATGCATTATAAGTCATAATGACTCCAGGGTTTTTTATAGGAATAAACTATATCATTAAGCCATATTTTAAGAAGAAGATCATCATACTGCCTTTCAAGATAAAGAAACTCATGTTTGGCAGTAGTAAATTGCCTAAATCCTATAGTTAGAGAGTAAGAGAGTCAGAATTTAACCTTAGCCTTTATTAAGTTCTAAAGCTCATATTTCTTTATATTCTGCTGCTAGGACAAGGAGTAGGACTCCTGGTGTGACTCTGTAGGATCAGCATTGGACTGTGAACCACAAGGTTGGCAGGTCAAACCCAGAAACTCTCTACAGAATCACTATGAGTAGGACCCAATGTGATGACTCTTAACAACAAGGACAAGGAGTGGTGCCAGGAGAATTGACAGGCTTTATTTAATGTCCATCCTGAAGTGAAGGACCAACAGTCTAAATTGCAGTGTCTGAAGGGACTTGGAAGAGTTGAGCTTGAGTCAGGTTGCCATCATCCTACAATGGATTATGAGGGAAGACTGCTGACAGATGTTGTAACATGGCTCCATGAGAAGCTTAGGGTTCCATTTGAAACAGACAAATGTGGATTGTTGGATAGAGAGATGAAAAAGTAGGGAACATTAAACCCTGCCATTTTTTATGCATTTATCCAAGTGCTTTAAACTGGAAATCAGTCAATCTCTTTTTGGTAAAATATGGGGTGTCTCATAAGGAAATAAGGAAAGCTTGGCGTTTAGTGCCACATAGATTTGTTTTCAAATCTGAGTGCCATCATTTGCTGGGTTTGTAGAAAAACTCACTTAACCTGTGTACATTCAATTTTTTCAACTAATGTGATAATAAACTTACCTTGCTGTGTTGTTTTGGAGGTTGGGATGAATGTAAAGAATTCATCTTGTTGACTAGTGCTGTCTAATCAGTTCCAACTCATCGTATAGGATTTCCAAGGAGGAACTGGTGGGTTTGAGCTGCCAACCTTGTGATCAGCAGTCTAGTGCTTATCCTTCAGTGCCACACTAGGACTCCAAATGAATTAATCTAGCCATCATGAAATGGTAATTGCCATTTTAATCTTTTTTTATGATGATCTTCTTTGGGGCCTATCATCTATGAGGCCACATCCACTGGGGAGTCCAGAAGGGGGGAAAAATGTGCTGAGAGAAGAGGAGAGAAAAAAGAATCAAGATAAAAAGAAGCAAATAAGGATCTATTTTCTCCTCTCATTTGCATGAATGAAAGGACAAACCACCCCGGAGGGTTTCAGCTTTTCTGTCTTGGCTTTGCTGCCTGACTGTGACCCAGAAAGGATGTGGGAATGGGTTCAGTGCAACAAAACAAAATAACAAGTTCCTTTTCCTTTGGACTGTCATTAAAGTCTGTATGGGTGTACTCTGCATTTACAAAGTGTTTTCTCAACTGAGATCTTCAATCAGCATCTCATACAAATTGAGAAGCAGCCTCCAGCCTCCTGCCAAGCTTACTCAGTCCTTGGCAGGAAGTGAATTCAAGGGCTTGAGGGAACTCATTATAAATCTTCATTCTGCTGCCAGTTACATACAGTGTTTACAGTGAAGATTTTAGCCAGAGCTCTTGAATTCTTTAGGGTTGGTGGACTCTTATTCTCCAGAGAGAGGTGTTTCCATGACCTATCACCTGCATACTTTGTAGAGGGAATAGACAACGGAATACTATAACCTGTCAGAGTTAAGGGTAAACAATTACTCCTCTTGGTATTCATTCATGCATTTGAGAGACATTTACTAAATGCCTACTTTTTCCTAGATCTTAAGTGCTGAAAGTTAAAAGAAGGTATTACTAATAATAAAGATATTCCTGTTTAGTTAACTCTCACTTCTAATGACCTCATATACAATAGAAAGAAACATTGTCCAGTCCAGCACCATATACAATTCTGTTGTGATTCACAGAGTTTCCATGGGCTAATATTTGGAAGTACATTGTTGTAGTGTCTCCGTCTGAAAGCACTGCTGGAACTTGTCCATCATGGGTGACCCTGCTGGTATTTGAAATATTGGTGGTGTAACTTCCAACATCATAGCAATATGCATTTCACCAGGGAAGGATGGTGAAGCAAGCATACCGAAACCTAAACCCAACTGCTATTGAATCGATTTCAACTGCCATGTCTTTCTCCTGTACAGCCCCTGGTGAGTTTGGACCACCAACATTTTGGTTAGCATCAGAGTGCTTTAGCCAGCAGGGCTTATGAGTAATGGTAGAGTTTTTTGAGTACCCAGTGTGTGTCAAGCACTAGGATAGGCAAAAGAGACATGAAGTAAGCGATAGCAATAACAACAGTAATAATAACTTTTGCCATCTTTTGCTTCTATTTTAATCTGGCTGCTCATGCTTCTGCCCCTGTGTTTAGACTTTATATGATCCAGAGGGGCCAACCTTTCAGTTAGAAGTTGGATATTGTTTCCTAGCTCTAAAAACCTCTAACTGCTTGTCATGTTTCCAAGAAAAAATCATTAAAAATAAATATTTATTTCAAATGATAAGTGTTTCTCAACTGCCATCAATCTACCATTTCTCTTCTGGGATCTCTTTTAACTGAGAGTTGCCGGAGTAATAATGGGGGTTTCCCGTTGCCAATTCCTGGACTGACCATATATCCAGGAGGCAAAGGCGGATGGTTTTTCCGGTCAGGTGTAACTGAGATATAATTTCTCAACGAAGTCTGGCAGAGAACACAGTCTCCACAAATGTATATCACATCTCATAGAGAAACCATACATATTGCATGAGCCTCCAAATGTAGAAACAGATACTCAGAAAACTATGTCTCAAAATAAAAACCGAAACATTTCAAAACAACAGCAGTTGCAACACCACCAATTTATTTATTTAATTTTTTCATCCAGATCTTGAAAAGATTTCCCACAGTACCCAAGCAGAATTTGAAAATCCCAGCATCCTTGGTGAGGGCTTGAAATGGGCTATTATAGTTGTGTGAAAGCAATAGATTGAGAGATTCAAATAGCAATTTAGTGCAACCACAGGTTTTATCCTGTCCTGGAAATCAGTAAGGATTAAAGCAAAATCTAATAGTAGTTTTTCAGAATGGAGTTAGAAGATTTCATATCTGGAGATCTGGAATCGTTCAAGGTCTGGTATCTCGGGGCTCCTCCCAGTCCAGCAGGCCCTTTTCACTCTTGCTTCTGCAGAGAGAATGTGCAGCCAGATGATCGGCATGTTGCATGCTCTTTGTTGAATCTAAGGAACCAAGACACAGAGCCCAATAAATGTCGACTGAAAGTGTTTCCAATTCCCATTCCCAGGTTGTTAGCTTTAATTACATTCCTATCTCTCCTCTCTCACTTTAGAACACATATTAAAACACATGTCAGAGTGACATTATGTTAAAGATACACTTTAATATACTCTAATTTATGAAAAAAGTAACATTTTAAAATTTGGTATTTTAACTTCATTAGTGCTGTGGACATCTGTTGGTTTTGGATTTTCTAGCGTCCCTTCCCTCTTCTTTTGATGACAGTTGTTTCCTTTCTCTTGGGAAACTGACCTTCTCTCATATGTTGTGATACTGATCACAATTATGGTAGGTATTAGGACTCCTGATGTGGTGCTGTAGGGTAAACACTGGAATGCACTATACAAGGTTGGTGGTTCAAACCCACCAGTTGGTCCTTAGAAACCCTGTACAGGGTTTCTGTCAGTCAGAACTAACTCAAAGGCACTTATCAACAACAATGGTAGGAATTAAAGGCAAAGAATAATTTGAGAACTGTTGTTGTTAAGGGCCATTGAATTGATTCTGACTCATAGCGGCCCTGTACAGGGTTTCTGAGAAGCAGCTGGTGAGTTTGAACCATGTAGTAGAAATAATTAGCAGGGCTGGGTAAATGTTTGGATATGAGGGGTGAAGATAGATAGGAAATGCAGTCTCAAATGACACCCTGGTTTCTGATTTGGGTGACTGTTGGTAAGTGGTACCACCACTAATGGACCATGATAAAACAAGGTGAGAAGCAAGTCATTGCAGGGCACAATGGGTATGAGGTGCCTTTGGGTTGTCTAGAAGGAGATGCTTGACAAGCTGTTGAACATAGGAACCTACAGCATCTCCCTCTGCACTGCACACTTCCTTATGCCCCTGGTGCTGCCGCTCTCTCTTCGGAAGGTCATCTCTGAGAAGTGTTCTCTGATGCCCAGGGGATCACTGAACACTCTCTTTTCTTGGGAAGACTTTCTAAAACCCTGTGCCACCACATTGATTTCTTTACCTATCTTTCTATTCCCCTAGAGGATGCCTGTATCAACAATAACACTAGTGGAAAATGAACACTTTCAAATAATCAACCAGTAGAGATGAAAAGGGCAGAATTTAACCAGGGACAAAACTCATAAGGGATAAGAAAGAAGGAGAAATAGAAATAAGAAACAGAAGAAGGAAGTGAGATCAGTGATAATGATTTAAGGGGCTTGTAATCAATGAGATGAAACCAAATTGTTAAATTGTTGAGGTGATTTGCTCTGTAAACCTTCACCCTGGAGAAGGAAGGGCATCATGCTTGGTAAAGTAGAGGGTCAACAAAAAAGAGGAAGACCTTCAATGAGATGGACTGACCTAGTGGTTGCAGCAATGGATACAGACATAACAACCATTATGAGGATAGCATAGGCATGGACAGTGTTTCATTCTGCTATACGTACGGCCACTACGAGTTGGAACACAGTTGACAGCTCCTAACAGCAACAACAATCTCTGTAATATTCATGAAAGGTGAGAAGTACTAGTTCCCTATTTTATACATATGGAAACTAAAGTAAATGAGGTTAAGTAACACACCTAGCAATTACCATGCCAGCCCTGACTCATGATCTCCAGCTTACTTCCTAAGAAGTCCGGGATCCATTTATATAAATGGTAAACCCATTGCTGTTGAGTTCATTGCTACTCATAGTGACTATCTAGGTTAAAGTAGAGCAGCCTCATAGGGTTTCCAAGACGGCAATCTATGGAAGCAGACTGCCACAACTTTCCTGCAGTGTGGCTGCTGGGTTCAAACAGCTCACCTTGCTGTTAGCAGCTGAATATGAACCATTATGTCATCAAAGTTGTTATGTAAATGATGGTGCTAAAATATGTCATTCCCTGTGATTGGGATTTTATTTCTGTTTTGGATCAGATTGGTTCTATCTGTTTGACACTAAGTTCTCTCTTCTCATTCACTCAAATGTGTTCTTATTTACTGTTAGTCTAGAGCATATGCTGCTAATATCTAGTCAAATTGTTAGGATCTTGTACTACCAGTTGTTTAACTGTTGAGTATGAGTATTTACTCATATTACCCTGCTGTTTTACTATTGAGAGATGCAGAACTATAGAATGAATAGGACTTTAGAAAAGGCTGAACTGAGTTCTATTTTCATGTCTGACACTCAACTGTGTCATCTCAGCCGGGCTACACAAGCACATCAACCTCTTCAATTTCTTCATCTGCAAGATATGACAAAAAATGGTACCCTTTTACAGTGAATATTTCAAGGATTAAAGGAGATACTGCCTTTCAGTATTTCATATAGATGTTTTGAGGCAAAATACTAAGATTCAAATAGATAAAATATTACAAGAAATAAGTAAGCATTCATTCAAAAAGTATTTCTTGAGCACCTGTTATGTATCTGACCTTGTTAAGAAAAACCAAGAGTTGCCATTGAGTTGATTCCAATTCACGGTGACCTCATGTGTTTCACAACAGAACTGTACTTCATAGGTTTTTTTGTTTGTTTGTTTGTTTGGTTTTTTAAATGCTTTATTGTGATTTATGTGATAGAGTACATGTGAGGACATTAGCTTTACATTGATCCCATTGTATATCGTTTCCTTGCCATGGTTACAATCCCCTCCTCCATGTGTCATCCATCAAGCAAAGTCTGCCCCCAGGCCATCAGCACACAGCCCCTCTCCCTCTCTGGGTCCAAAGTCCCCAGCTGCTCCATCTCTCCACATTATCGTCTCTGCTTCCATCTCTGGCATCACTGCTTCTCTGGGTAGGGTTCCGTTCTACGTTGTTCTCCCTTAATGTTCCCAGGGACCTCCACTTCTAGACTCCAAAGTTAATGACTCCCCTCCCTTTGCCACAAAAGTCTACCTTTACATTTCCAGTGCTTACAATCAGTCCTGATAACAATTATTCACAATTGTATCACAAGAGACCTATCTGCATCTCCTTTCATCAGCCCCACCTAGACAGATTGGATGTTACTCAGTGGAGATTCTACCTTGTTCCACGCCCTCTGGATCTAGGTTCCCTCTTGAAAGCTTGTAAGCCAGTCACTTCTTGCCTCTGTAGCTCCCCCATTCTGGGTAGCCAATGTCCAAGTTGCCCATCCTTGTCCTCTCCGTGTGTGGGGGTGTAGTGTGGGGAGGGGTGGGAATGATCCCCACTGTGAAGATTTGTTCCCTCTTTTGAGCTACTGCTTCCATAGGTGTAGGTCAAGTTCATCAAATTGTATCAGATTATTCTTTTTTTTTACTTCTTCTTTCTTCTTCTAGTTGAGCTCTGATCATCCAGTCATTGAAGCCAGGTCAAGTGGGTATTATCTGCAAGTGATCCCTGGTTACACAGTGGTTAAAGCACTTGACTGAGAAGAGAAAGGTTGTAGTTCAAAATCACCAGCACACTACTGGAGGAAGATGAGTCAGTCTGCTTCCATACAGCTGTATAGCCTTGGAAACCCTCTAGGAGAACTTTGCTCTATCCTATAGGGTCCCTTTGAGTCAGAATCAATTCTTTGTGTGTGGACTTAGTTTTTAGGTTATACTAATTTGACTGAATGAGTAAGAAGTATCAAGTTCACTAAAGCCATAGCAAGTCTACCCAGTTCCACCCACTGCTCTCAAGTCACCTTAGGATTGCAGGAGAACAATGCTCCTTTTTGCCTTATACCCACATACCAAACAGCAGACCTCCCTGTCATTTGAGTTGTACAACTTAGCAGATCTTAAAATGCTTGAAGTATCTGCAGGTGAGAAAATATTGTGTCAAATTTTGGCAAACACTGATAAAAATAATCATATTGTAAAACCTTTAGATTCTACAACAAAGACATTATCTATGTTCTGGTAAAACAAGAGTCTGAATATATGTAGCTAATAGACCCATATCACTCATAACTGTTGCACAAACATTTCTTCATCACCTCACATCCAAAGTCACACAGGGTTTCCTTATGTCTAGCTTCAGAAACAAGGTAAAGGTTGGTTTATGAATGGGTCAGCTTGGCATGTTAGTGCAAGATAAAATGGATTACTGTATCCCTTTTCAAGTGTTGCCCTGAAAGACAACCCTTTCCAGTTCAGTGGAGATCCTTCCAATGGGCCAGGCCATCCACTTTGTGTGGAAAAGGAAATGCAACAAAATAAGAATATGTATGGATCTTGAACAGTGTCTGGAAGGATTGAAGGGATAGAAACAAGAAGATTTGGGAAAGAAGCATGTGGATGTGAGTGGACTCAAAGTGTGAAAATCTTTGTATTATAAATAAGAGTTCTAAGATAGCATCCTGCATGAAAAATATACTAAAGAAGTATTCAGACAGATTTATTCCTTCAGTTGGCAAAAGCCAGTCTATGTTATCATATCCATTGCTGGCACAATGGACTCATGACTGGAATACCCATGATGGGGAAGATATAGGCTATAAATAAGCACAACAACATTGACTCTACTTACCAAGGTTGATTTAACTATTATCTCTGTTGAATGTCTAATCTGCCAGAGATCAGTGTTAAGTCCTCATACAATATCATCATCCCTCATGGAAACCAAACAGCCACTTATTGAAAAGTTGACCACAATGCATTCTTCCATGCTAGGAAGAGCAGCAATTCTTCAGGTTGGACTTGATGCTTGCTCTGGATATTGGTTTACCTCTTAGCAAGCAACACCAACTGAAGATTTATAAAGAGTTTGAGCCCTTACATGGGTTTTGTATGACATTGACTTACAATAAAATGCCCACTTTGTATAATAGGAGGTGTGGTATATGATCATATAATCTACTGGTTCTATAATGTACCACATTGCCTGAAACCACTACTATGATTGTATGGTGAAATAGCCTCTTAAAGATGTAGCTGGGGCATCACTTGGAGATGATACCTCATAAAAATGCAGTGCCATCCTCCAGGATGAAGTATATACCCTAACTGAGGAACCTATTGGTGAGGTACCTTGAATAAGTAAAGTGCGTGAGTCTGGGAACCAATATGTAGATCAGGAGTGACTCATCTCATCACTGGCTGGAATTTTTGCTTTCACTCCCCATATCAAGGCAGGCCTAGGAGACCTGATTGCCAAAAATGAAATGTTTCCTCCAGAGGACACAATAAGATTTCCCGTGAACTTTAAGTTAGTATTGTCACCTGGCCATTTTGGACAACTTATGCAACGAACACCTGGGGCAAGGAAAGGAATGATAATATTGGTAGAGGTAAATGACCATTTCAAGCTGTAACTACAGAATAGGTTTAAAGAAGAATATATTGGTAGCCCAAGATGCCTGGGAGAATCTCTTGGTATGCCTACTTTAGTGGGAAATTGACAAGATCAGCAGCTACCCTGAAGAAGAACTTGGTAACCAGGTATCAGGAGCTCAGATTCATCAGGGATGGGGGTCTGAGTCACCCCACATACAGGTTCATGCAGCCCAACAGAGTTGTTAGCTGAATGTGAGAGGAAACTAGAATGAATATTGGAGGAGAGGGAGGATGAAAATCAGTTATGACCAAGAAACCAAATAGAACTGGGAATTGTAATTCATGCCACTAATCTACTCTTAAGAGTTTTTTCAGGAAATAGGACTAATTAGAATCTTGGAGAAGCTGTTTCTGATGGGGAAAACTTAGAAGAATCAGGAGCATCTGAGTGTTGCAAGAGGTGGATTATGTAGAATACTGCATTGTTTTACCAGGATCCTTCTCTAAGTACAACACTGTTGATGGCTCTTAGGCACTTCCTTCTTCAGGATTTGCCTTCACTGAGGGTGGGAAGAGTCTTGATCAAGTGTCATCTCCTCACAAAGGGCAGCACTTGTTCATGACTTGCTTGTGCAGTGATATAAAAATGCAGTCTCCTCAATTTGGGACAACTGTGAAGGACCATTCCAGTTACAGAGACACTGTAAGACCCACTGAGGACTTAATTTGCAACTGCACATGGCTCCGTTTCTCTCATCCCAATTTGCCTTCCTTATTTCTATACAGCAATATTTCCCAAGAGCATCCCCCAACAAAGCAACTCTCCACTTCTGGAACTGAGTCTGGGAAATCGGATTTAGTACAGATGGCTTTTAGTATATTACCTGACTCTAGCAAATAACTTTGTTTTCTTCCATTATCCCCCTAACCTATTTTATTTTATTTTAATTAATTAATTAATTTATTTATTTATTGTTATGCTCAAACCAGTTTTATTTATAGAAACATTGAGGAGCCTTATCTCTTTTTAATGTATTATTGTGAATTATAGGATAGTTTACATGGGAGAACATTAGTTTTACATTCATCCTATCATATATCGTTTCATTACCATGGTTACAGTCCCCTCCATGCATCATCAACCAACCAAAGGGTATACCCGGCTCTCCCTCTCTGGGTCTAAAGTCCCCAGCCACTCCATCTCTCCACATCATTGTCTCTGCCTCCATCTCTGGCATCACTGTTTCTCTGGGTCCCACTCTCCACTCTTCTCCCTTGATGGCCCCAGTGACCTCTGCTCCTAGACTGCAAAGTTAATCACTCCCATCCTTGCTACAAAATGTCTTCCTTTACATTTCCAACCCTCACAGTCAGTCCTGATAACAGTTATTCACTATTGTATCACAAGAGACCTATCCTCATCTTCTTTTATCGGCCCTGCCTGTAGCACCATTTCCCTCCCCCCTTTGGGTAGCCAATGTCCAAGTTGCCTATCCTGTCTACTCTGTGTATGGAGGGGTGGGAATGATCCTTGCTGTAAAGATTTGTTCCCTCTTTTGAGCTACTGCTTCCATAAGTGTAGGTCAAGTTCATCAAATTGTATCAGATTACTCTTTTTTTTTCCTCTTCTTTCTTCTTCTAGTTGAGCTCTGATCATCCAGTTGTTGAAGCCAGGTCAAGTGGGTATTATCTGCAAATGTGGATGTTCTTGGCAATATGTCCTCTCTTCTTATCTGCTGGATGCGTCACTCTCCACTCTAGTTCTCTGTGGCTATGTCATTGACTCTGGCCTGAAGAGTCTCAGGTCTTGCCATGTTGCTGGCCAACCAGATCTCTACCTGGGTTCACAGGCATCTATTGAACGTTGTAGGGCTTAGCTCGCATCTACATTGCTGTTTTTCCCTCACTTCCCCTTATCGGTGACGAATGTGGTCACCAATCAGAGTGTGTATTCCCATTAAATCTTTGTCTTGGAAGAGGGTTTGCTCTGAGGGGAACTGACCACTTGTCTTGATTTCTCCTGGGTGAGCAACCTGCTTGTTCTTGTAGTAATCAGTCAGTCTGCCTATATTATTATGTATTTTTCCTGTTGGTCTTTCTTTCAAGAAATATCTTCTGTCCTTCTAGCCACTCCAAGCTGGTCTACCTGTCCTTTCAAGTGGAAATTTCCCACCTGGACTTACAAGCTTTCTATGGTGATATTTCTGGCTATTCCTTTCTCTCCCCCTCCAGTGTCTATTTTTTAATGGTATGCAAGGGAAACCAAGATTCAAAAGACAGTCAAGCATCTTAACATTATTTCCACCCTTTTCCCCATTCCAACCATGTCTCAATCCCTGTATCCCAGAGCCCTGTTGTTACAAGGTTGTGCATACATCATTTTTTACATCTGTCCCACTTAGTCCATGCAAACCTGCCTAATTGTTCTCCTATCTGCTTTGTTCTTCCATTCCCCTCCCCCCCTTTTTGTGTATTGCCCCCTCCCCAGCACCCAAATTTTTCTGTGTCTATTCCCCTAACCTACTTTAGAAATAATTTCTAATGATTTTCCTTTTCAGAACTGAACTTTTTATTTACAATGCTAGCTTGGCAGCAATGATTCTTGTCACTCACAGTTTCAAAAGCAGTCAACTTCCTAAATTAAACCCATCTTTTTCTATCTGAACAGAATTCTTAGAAGGTTTCCTGTCAGTTTTCTTTCTTTCTCTCCCACATACCCCTACATTAACTTCTTCAATTGATAAACATTAACTATGGAAGAAAAGTATAAGGCTTCCTATTCATGTTTCTGAATTTTGTATTGATCTTATGTTTTCTATTAGAATATTTTTGTTCCTTTTAAGCTGGTTTAGTAGAGAGGAGAGAGGAAAGAGAGGGGAAGAAGGTCTTATGAAAGTTGTAAGCTTAATTTCTACAGTGATGGAGTAAAGCAAGTTCAGGATATTTGTGGACTAATAACACGTCCTGCAATAATTCTAACTCACCTTCAATGCTAAATTACTTCTATTTATTTTTCCTTTATCCTCACTCACAGGGATTGTTTATGAATTCTACAACCTTCATAATGACATCAGTAACAAGTAAAATCTATTTACGCTACTCTGGTATTTAGAAATACCAATTAAATATTGTGCATATACCTATTAACATTGAATGTATAGTCCTACTAATTATCATGTAATGATCTTGTCAGTTTGTCATACTGTGGAGGCTTGAATGTTGCTGTGATTCTAGAAGATATGCCACCTGTATTTACATGCCAGCAGCGTCACCCATATTAGACAGGCTTCAGCTGAGCTTCCAGACTAAGAAAGAATAGAAAGAAGGAGAGACGGACTACTTCCAGTATATAGTCACTGAAAACCTTATGAATAGCAGTGGAACACTGTCAGATAACAGCAGAATATTGTATTTTGAAGCAAGATGAAGAGCACCAGAATACTGTTAGATATAATGCTGTAAGATGAGCCCTTTGGTTTGAAGGCACTCAAAATACAAATAGGGAAGAGCTGCCTCCTCAAAGTAAAGTTGACCATGATGATGGGAATGGAGTAAAGCTTTCATGACCTATATTTGCTCATAAACACAGCTCAAAATGAGGAGAAACAGCTGTAAACATTTACTAATAATCAGATATTGGAATGTAGGAAGTATGAATCTAGGAAAATTGGAAATTGTCAAAAATGAAATTGAATGCATAAACATGGATATTCTAGGAGTTTGTTATTGTTGCAAAGTACCATTAAGTCATTTCAACTCATAGCAACCCTCTGTAGGGCTTACCAGGAGTGGTTGGGAAGTATTTTTGTTGTTGTTGTTAGGTGCTATCGAGTCAGTACTGACCATTTGACCTTATGCACAGCAGAACGAAACACTGCCCAATCCTGGGCCAACCTCACTACTGTTGTCATTGGAGTTCTTCCTCTTTTTCTCTGACCCTCCACCTTACCCAACATGATACCCTTCTCCAGTGACTGCTCCCTCCTGACAATATGTCCAAAGTATGAAAGATGAAGTTTGGCCATCTTGGCCTTTAAGGAGCACTCTGGCTGTACTTCTTCCAAAACAGATCTATTGGTTCTTCTGGCAGCCCACGGCGCTTTCAGTATTCTCCTCTAACATCAAAACTCAAAAACATCAATTCTTCTATGGTCTTCCTTATTCACTGTCCAGCTTTCACATGCATATGAGGTTATTGAAAATACCATGGCTTGAGTCAGGT
>NW_006408649.1:6373403-6378539 GCF_000296735.1 Chrysochloris asiatica | reverse complement strand
AGAACCCCCAGTTTTGTTACAAAACTGCTACCTTTACAATTGTCACAGTCTCAATTAGCCATGATAACAATTACTATTGAATTATAAGAGTCTTATCCCCATGTCTTTTAAGCAGATCCATCTAGACAAGATGAAAACTATTCAGTGGGGATTCTTTTATTCCCCCACACACTCTTAAACTAAACTCCCTCTTGAAACCTTGTAAACCAGTCACTTCGTGCCTTTTTTTGCCAATATCTAAGTTGCCTGTCCCTATCTACCCTGTGTACAGAGGCAATAGCATTGATACTTGATGTGAATACTCATTCCCTCTCTATTGGTATTTAGAGTTACTACATCCATGAATATAGGTCAAGCTCATCAAATTGTAGCAATTTACCCTTGTTTCCTTTATCAAAATTTTTATTTTTTTTGTCTTCCTCTAGTCAAGTTCTGATTATCAAGCCATCCAGGCTAGGTCAAATGGGTTCTGTCTGCAAGTTTGGGTGTTCTTGTGCATCTCCCCTCACTTCATATCAGCTGGATGCTTCACTCTCAGTTCTGGCCCTCTGTGGCTATGTCCATGTCTGTGGGTGTCCCCAGGTCTTGCCACACTTTGGACAAACTATCCCTTCCTCTTCTTTTTCTCATCTCCAGGTCAACGGGAGTCTATGGAATGTGGTTGAACTCTGCCCATTTCTTCACTGATGACTTTCCCACTCTACCACTCACCAGTAGACCAGTGTGGTCACCAGCAAGCTTACATGCGTGCTTATGTGTTCCCTTTGAGTGTCAGTCTGAGTGGGGGGTTTGCACTGAAGGAACTTGATTGCTTACCTTGATGGCTTCCCAGAGAACAGCTTGCTTATTTTTGTAGTAGCCAGTCATACTGCCATTTTTGTTTTGGGTTTTTCCTGATGATCTTTTTTTGAAGATGTATCTTCTGTTGCTCTAGCTGTTCCAGGCTGGTCTCCTTGTCCTTTTGAGTGAGAATGCCCCACCTCAAAAGGCTCTGGATGGGACTCAGGATTCCACCTAAGGTCCTATACACTGCAAAGTCTCTGCAAAAGGCCTATTTCACTGGGCAAGTTCTAGAACCCTTTTTAGGTATTCCAATCAGTTATAGGCTGAAGACTGACTTATATTTCCTGACATTCCTTTCTATCCCACTTAAGTGCCTATTTTACAATAGTAGGCAAGAGAAACCAATATTCATAAGACAGTCAAGCATCTTAGTATTATTTCCCCTCTTCATACTATGCATAGATTCCTGTATCACAGAGCCCTGTTCTTCCAAGTTTGAACATTGAGCTCTGTCTCATTTAGCCTATGCCCAAGCCATGATATTTTCAATAACCACAGATGAATGTGAAAGTTGGACCATGAATTACGAAAAATGTAGAAGAATTGATGCAATTGAGTTATGGCATTGGGGAGAATATTAAAAGTACCAAGGACTACCAAAAGAACAAACAAATTTGTGTTGAAAGAAATGTAGCCAGAATGCTCCTTAGAAGCTAGGATGGCCAGACTTTGTCTCTAATATTTTGAACATATTATCAGGAGACATCAGTCCCTGGAAAAAGACATCATGCGTAGTAGAGAGAAGGGTCAGCGAATAAGAGGAAGACCCCAACTAGATGGATTGGCACAGTGGCAGCAACACTGGCTCAAGTGTGGCAGCGATTTTGAGGTTGGTGCAAGACTGGGAAGTATTTCATTCTGTTGTGCATAGGGTTGCTATGCTTGAGTACCTACTCACACCTAAGAACAACAACCTTCAGTATTCAAGCAAAAGAAAGGTGAGAAAACAATGTATTACGTATATTTTACCACATAGTATTCAAGGGTCCTATAATCTGCAAAAATCTTTAGAGATAGTACTATCTCTAAAACTGCCAGAATCAGAGCTGATCTGGTGGAAATTCATATTGCTACTGTTGTTATTTGTTGTTGCTGCGCTCTGGGGTATTTCCCAGAAGCTGAAAGCTTCTATGGTTTTGTAGCCCAAAACACATTACTCTCTATACACATTTACTCTGCCTCCACCACAGATGTGTTGGTGCAGATGTGAATCCTCTTTACAAACAAACTGAAGATTATTTCAAGAGTCAGGCTAATGAGTTGTGAATATGGGCTGATTACTGTATTTGCAAAGAATGTTATTTTATCAAACATTGTGCTAAAGAACAGCCTGGTGTTTCCCCAGAGGCTTATAAATGTAAGTAATCAATGTGTTTGTGTAAATATTTAATGATGTCCGCATTTGTGTTCATGAGTCAATGGGCTATCATAATTACTTCTGTGTGATCTGATAAACATAAATTTAAACAAATCCCACCATAGCTTATAAGCTTTCTTCTTGGAATTTAGGAAAGAAAAAAATTGTGTGGATTAAAGAAGCATTTCTAACTAATGGAAAAATCTTATAGGAAGAATTATGTTGGAAAACCTCATGCTCAGATTATTAAATTCTGTGTTTTTTCTTCTTTTTAACCTATTTTCATGACTTAGTTTCTGTCTACTTGACTCACTGGTTCTTTACCTGTGTTGCATAATTTGCTCACAACTTCACAGCCACTCACAGACACTTCATGGTCTTTGGCTGTGTAATATATAAGGGAACCTCAAAAATTTTGTAGAAAAATTCCATTATCTTTTTGAAGCACCCTCATAATTCAGAGCATAGAGTCATAGAAAAACATCTAACTTTGTCTTCCAGTAGTTCTGGGATGAAATCACTTTATTCTCTTGGTGGCTGTTGATTTTGAGTTTGTCATTTGGTATTAGTTATTCAGTACTGCAATAACAAAAAATGACCACAAGTAGGTGGTTTTAAAGAACTAAAATTTATTTTCTCACAGGTCTGGATGCTAGAAGTCTGAATTCAGAGTGTGATTCTAGAGTGAGGTCCTTCTCTGTCTAATTTAGCTCTAGTAACTGCCATAAATCCATGGATTTCCTGGTTTTTTAGAGACATCTTCACATGGTACCACCCCATGTGTGTGCCTCTTGCCTATTATGGTCTTTTTCTAAAATGCCACTGAAAAATGAGTAGGTTTGGGACCCATCATATTGTGTTATGGCCTCATTAACAAAGAAAATCCCGATTATCAACGGGTCATATTTATAGATACAAGGATTAGGATTTGTACATTTCTTTTATTGGAGTATAATCCAAAATATTATATGAGTTTCAGTTTCTTCATCTATAAAGCGAGATATAATATTTACTGCCAGGGCTATTTAGAAGAAAGATTAAGCTTTATAATTTTTATAATGTAGTCAACAGTTTCTGGCATATAGTAGGTGCTCAACAAATTTTTATTTCATTTCACTTCCTTTCCTCTACTTGGAAGCTTGTTTTCATTCAGGTGTGAAAGAGAATCAGAAAACATTCTCTGATATATTTCTGGCTTACGTTAATTTAGGAGAGTCAAGTGATTTAGGGGGATACGGAAGAAAGGAAAGCATATCAAGATATATTTGGCCTATGCCCAGCGGAAGGACAACCTGGAATGCTTATTCCTGCTTCACTCTAAATAGTCCATGTCCTACATATTTCTTTCACCACTTTTTTTTTTTTATATGATATTGACAGCCAAACTTTCCTTTGATCTCATGCTTCTCCAAACTTCCACAGATCTCTCTCAAAACAAAAGATACTGTCTATCTTTTGTTATTGGTGTTGAAGTCCTCATGGCCTTTACTGTAATAGAAGCATAGGGAGAACAGAGCCCCCTCTGGGTATATGGGGAATCTGACTTGTATGGTAGGGCAGACAGAGAACTGCTTTTGATTCCAGTTTATTGTTTCCTAATTGTACAGTGTCAGAAAATTTTCATAGCGTTTCTTAGTCTGTGCTTCTATAATAGTTCTAATAATTTTACTGGTCCTCATTCTTTGCAAACTTTCTAAAGTCTATTCAGAAGCAGTGCAGTCTAAACAGAAAAAAATGAAATGGAATGATTACTCAATGACATCCACTATGGAACTATTGGACAGTCATGTGAGGTCATAGTTGTAGAATTACTTGATAGGCAAAGGATATGGTATGCATAATATTTAGAGTTATTAGCAGCTGATGAAATATTTCCTAAATCACACTGACCAGGAATGTAAAAGACTGATAAGCACTTGGGAAAGATGGGAGAAGCAACTTTCAATGGAGGGAACGATATGGAAGGATATGAACAGTCTGGAGAAGGTCATAGTATCTGACATGCACTGTCGGTGCTAAATAAATATGTGCTGAATGTACTTGAATGAGTAAGCAGCACAGTAATCTGGGAAAGCTTTCCACAGTTTAGAAACAATGTTGAGAGACTAAAGGAAGCTGATACATGCCCACCCTCACTCCAGGATTCCCTATTCTCTTCATCACCTTACTTTTCTGTACAGACTTTTATACCCACGTATTTGTTCATAAGGAGCCTCATGGCATAGTAGATTAAACATTGGGCTGCTAAGTATAGGTTGGTTGTTCAAGCTAACCAATTGCTCTCTGGTACAAAGATGAGGCTTTCTCCTTTGTAAATATTTGCAGCCTTGGAAACCGTACTTTGTCCTAAGGGTCGCTATGAGTCAGAATCAACTCAACAGTGGTAGGTGGGTTATTTGTTCATGTCTTTATGTGTGTATATGCTTATTTGTCTCATTAGTTAGTTTGATGTTAATGTCCCAATACTGACTGATAAGCTCTATAAGACCAGTGACTTTTGACACTGTTATTCACTAGTATCTCCACAAAATGCTGGTGTGGCACTATAGGCTAAGCACTGGAGTGCTAACCATAAGGTAGATGGTTCAAACCCACCAGATGCTCCTTGGAAACCTGATACAGAGTTGCTATGAATCAGAACCAACATGACAGCACTTAAGAACAGCAACTACAACAATCTCCATGGTGCCTAGAATATTGTCAGGCACATAGTAGGTACTCAGTAAATACTTGTAGAATTAATACGTGTCTCAGGAATACTGTATTGCTTGTTGTTGTGGTGGTTAGGTTCCATCAAGTTGGTATCGACTCATACCAACCTTATGTGCAACAGAATGAAACACTGCCCACTCCTGGCCCAACCTCACTACTGTTGCCATGCTTGAGTCCATCGATGCTGCCACTTTACCAATCCATCTATTTGGGGGTCTTCCTCT
>NW_006408649.1:6371462-6373205 GCF_000296735.1 Chrysochloris asiatica | reverse complement strand
TCACTTTCTTGAAAGATTTCAATTTTTATTCCATCAATTCCTGGTGCCTTGTTCTTTGCCAATTCCTTCAATGCACCTTGGACTTCCTCCTTAAGTATTACTTAAGTGAAATGAACAGGTGTTAGTCATTTTGAATCTGACAATCAGATTCTATACTATACTGAGATGACAAATGGAAGAGGAATGGCGTAGCATTCATCTTCAAAAAGAACATTTCAAGTTGTTCTTGAAGTACAATGCTGTCTATGATAGGTAAATATCTATACAACTACTAGGAATGCACTGGACTGTAAGGTCAGTTTGAACCACCAGGTTGGTTATTCAAGCTCACCAGCTACTTCTGAGAAATCCTATACAGGGTTGCTATGAGTCTGAATCTACTCAATGACACTTAACAACAATAGCAAACTAGGAAGACTAGTTAATACAACTATTGCTCAAATTTATGCACAAATCACTAAATAATGATGGAATTGAAGAGTTCTACCAATTTCTTCTGTCTGAAATTGATGAAATATGCAATCAAGATGTATTGATTTGGATGAAAAAGTTGAAATAAAGAGGAAGACCAGTCTTTCAAAAATGTAGCCTTGGAGAAACAATACTGGAGATTCACATGATAAAACATTGTAAGACCAATGACTTATTCATTGCAAATAACTTTTTTAAAAAAACAAACAAACAAAAACATAAAAGATGACTTTACACATGGACCACACAAGATGGAATACACAGAAATCAAATTAAATACATCTGTGGAAAAAAGATGGTTAGGGGTAGACTGTGGAACAGATCATCGATTACCTAAATGTAAGTTCAGAGTGAAGCTGAAGAAAATTAAAACAAGTTCACGAGATCCAAAATATTATTTTGAAAAGATCCCACCTGAATTTAGTGAGGATCTGAAAAACAGATTTGATACATTAGACACTAAAAAACAAAGACCAGAAAAGTTGTGAGATGATATCAAAAGTATCATATAGAAAGAAAGCAAAAGGTCGTTAAGAAGACAAGAAAGACGGAAAAGACTAAAATGGATTTCAGAAGAGACTCTGAAACTTGCTCTCCAGCATAGAGATGTTAATGTAAATGGAAGAAATGAGCAGGTAAAAGAGATGAACAGAAAATTTCAAAGGGCAACTGGAGAAGACAGAGTTAAAAATTATTTTAAAATATGCAAAGATATCGAATTAGATGGTTAAAAGGGATGAACATGTTCAGCATTTCTCAAGCTGAAAGAACTGAAGAAAAAATTCAAGCCTCAACTTGGAATATTGAAGGATTCTATGGACTAAATATTGAGTCATACAGAAAGCATCAAAGATGATGAAAGAAATATAGAGTCACTGTACCAATAATAAATGGCCGACGTTCAACCATTTGAAGAGATAGCATATGAGCAACATTCAATGACAGTGAAGGAGGAAGTTCAAGGTAAGGCATTCACAAAGAATAAGTCACCGGAAATTGATGGAATGTAAATTGAAATCTTTCAACAAACTGATGAAGCGCTGAAGGCACTCATGTATGCCAAGAAATTTGGGAGACAACTACCTGGCCAACTGATTGGCAGCTATCCCTATTTGTGCCCATCCCAAAGAGAGGTGACCCAACAGAATGTGGAACTCATCAGACAATATCAGTAAGATCACATGCAATTAAAAATTTTCTAAAGATAATTCAAAAGTGTCTGCAACAGTACATTGACAGAGAACTGCCAGAGGTTCAAGCTAGATTCAGATG
>NW_006408649.1:6349569-6364172 GCF_000296735.1 Chrysochloris asiatica | reverse complement strand
TAATATTTGGCTTTATCTTTTTGAGCTATACTTTAAAATTTCTGTTCAGCTCTAGGACCTCCTCATTTCTTCCATTTACTTTAGCATCTCTACACTGGAGAGCAAGTTTCAGTGTTTCTTCTGACATCCACTTTGACCTTTTCCTTCTTTCTTGTCTTCTGAATGATTTTTTGCTTTCTTCATGTAAGATGTTCTTGATGTCATCCCGCAACTCTTCTGGTCTTCTGTCTTTAGTGTTTAATGTATCAAATCTGTTCTTCAGATGATCCCTAAATTCAGATGGGATATATTCAAGGTCATATTTTGTCTCTCATGGGCTTGTTTTCATTTTCTTCAGCTTCAGTTTGAATTTGCATATGAATAAATGATGGTCTTTTCCAAAGTATGCCCCTGGCCTTGTTTTCACTGATGATATAGAGCTTTTCTATCGTCTCTTTCCACAATTTGATTTCTATTTCTCACCATCTGGTGAGGTCCATGTATATAGTCATCACTTATACAAAGAAAGTATTTGAAATGAATTTATTATTGGTTTTGCAGAACTCTATCATGTGTTCTCCAGCATCATTTCTATCACCAAGGCCATATTTTCCAACTACTGATCCTTCCTCTTTGCTCCCAACCTTTGCATTCCTATCACCAGTAATGATCAATACATCTTTATTGCATGTTTGATCAATTTCAGATTAAAGAAGTTGGTAGAATTCTTCTATTTCATCCTCCCTGGCTTTAGTGGTTGGTGCATAATTTGAATAATAGTGGTAGTAACTGGGCTTCCCCATTGGCACATGGATATTATCTTATCACAGATAGTATTGTACCTCATTTTATTTGGATTCACAATCAACACTCTTGGTAGCAATAGTCAGGAAGTCAAATGCATAATGCTTTTGGAAAATCCAGACTTCACTCTGAAGAACAAACTATGCCTGACCAAACTTATTATATTTTCAGTTGCCTCATATGTATTTAAAAGATGGATAAGAAGATAAAAGAAGAATTGATGTGTTAGAATTATGGTTTTAGAAGAGAATATTTAATATAGCATGGACTGCCATCTGTGTTGAAAGAAGTACAATCAGAATGTGCCTTTGAACAGGTTGAGACTTCATCTAATGTATTTCAGATATGTCATAAGGAGGAACCTGTCCCTGGAGGACATCACACTTGATAAAGTAGATGTTAAGTGAAATAGAGGAACAGACTCAAAACGATTAACTGACACAGTGGCTGCAACAATGGGCTGAAACATAGGAATGATTGTGATTGTGAAGATGACACAGGAAATGACATACTGTGTGGCATCTTATGTCACTTAACTGATTCAATGGCACCTAATAACAATAATAATAATAATTATTATTATTCAACATTACTTAGAAAGAAAAGTGATTTATGTTTCAGAATGTTGAATCAAGAAACTTTACTCACTGTCCCAGTTCTACCACTAAATATTTGTGTGGCTTTTAAATAGCGAAAGGAGCTAAGATCTATTAAATTCTCAACATGTACCAGATTCTGAGCACAGGACCCTGATGTATCACCTCATTCAGTCATTTATGTTGGTGGTTATTTTCAATTTTCAGGTAAACAAGGCTTAGAGAGATTAAATAACTGTCCCAAAATCTCATTGGTAAATTTTAGATTTCTCAGTCTAGATTCCTTAAGTGTTCTGCTATGTGTATTTCCCCTCTATGGCCTTTAGTTTCCCTTCCTGTAACAGATAGGGATAATAGCTTATTCTTAAGGCCTTTTGTGACATGGCATCCTGTAAACCAATAAGGCAGAGAATGACATGTACCCAAGGCCAGCCTTTCTATCCATAATGTCTCATTTAGCAAAATGCCAGATACAAACCAACTGTGCTTATTAAATTAAGTTATTTAAATATGTATTGCTGTTGCTATTAGTTGCCATGGAGCCAAATGTTGTGATTGGTTTACTATGACTCATGGCCCATGTACAACAGAACTAAATGTTGCCCAGTCCGGTGTCATCTTCACAATCATTCATATGTTAGAGTCCATTTTTGTGGTCACTGTGTATTTTGAGTACCTTATGTCCTAAAGGACTCACCTTCCATCACTATATCAGACAATATTATGATATAGTCCAAAGAATTTTCATTGTCTAAATTTTGGTAGTCACTGGAGAAAGATATCATGTTTGGTAAGGTGGAGTGTCAGAGAAAAAGAGGAAGACCCCAACGAGATAGATTTGCCAAGTGGCAGCATGGATGGACTCAAGCGTGGCAACAGTAGTGAGGTTGGCCCAGGATTGGGCAGTGTTTCGTTCTGCTGTGCATAAGGTCGCTATGAGTCAGTACCTACTCGATGGCACTTACCACCACCACCAACAACAATTTTGGGTAGTAGATAATCTAGCCTTTTCTCATAGTCTTATTCTGGAAATACTGATGAAATCTGTCCACCATTGGTAACCCTGCTGCTATTTGAAATATGTGATAGAGCTTCCAGAATCATAGCAACACAGGTAATGCTATCTGTGCATGTCCATGTTACTATCTAGATACATTTTTTCTCAAATCTGAATTTATGACCCTGAAATTCCAATCAGAAATGGTGATTTGGACCATTCTCAGATGGTTGTCCTTTTGTAATCTTCTCACCAAGCATGTAGTGAACAGTGCTATGTGCCAGGATCTGTGCTGGATTGTAGGATACAGTGTGATGGCTGTGACCAATTCCTTTAGCAAAGAACTTCCTTCCCTTGCGGGTGTTTGGCATGAATTGGGTTGGATGATGTGGTAGAGGAAAGTTTTGTGCTTGGGAAGTCAGAAGAGGCTTGTCTCAAAGAGATATGAGGGGCAGAGGATGAGACAAAGCTTCTCAGTGTAAATGACCCTGAGGAGTCTGAATCAGTAAAAAGAAACTAATTGTAAAAAATTTAAAAGACATCATTCTAATCAGTTTGACAACACAGCTGTAGTGCTTGTCCATGCTTTAATGAACAGATGAGTCATTTAATTCATCACTGACCAGAGTTTGTCTTTGAATATTTTCCTTAAATGATTTCATGGTTTCAGTTTCCATGTCTCTAACTGTCTTGGACAAGGTATTCTAGAGAAGCAAAACCAGTGAAACATAAATATGAATGTATATAAAGGGAGTCCTGTTGTGGCACTGTGGGATAAAGCACTGGACCAAAAGGTCGGTTTGAACCACAAAGCTGATGGTTCAGATTCACCAGCCACTCCTTGGAAACCCTATACAGGATTGCTGTAAGTCAGAATTGATTTGATGGCACTTAACAAAAGCAATAAAAATAATTTTATTACCTAACAATTGTAGAATCCTAAGTATCCATTGGGAGAGAAAGAGAGAGAGAGTCTGTCCTGGTGTCCGCTATAGTGGGAGCAGGCCACATGTCCAAGGAAACATCCCTACAATTGATTGACTACTAACAGCTACTCATCATAGAGCTGTGATTCTGTTTTTAAAAGCTTTTATTGTACATTGAGTGAGTGAAAGTTTGCAGAACAGATCACCATTTTTACATGCAGTAGATCATTGTAATGCTTACAATACTCTCCATGCACCCTTAGCCAACAGTACTGTCTCTACTATCTTTTTTTTTGTGTGTGTGTACACCTACCACATTGTAAATATATTTCTTTTTAAATGTCCAAAGGGCACACTGTTCAAACCAGCTTCCTGTATGGAGGCATGCTTCTTTTCCAATCCATGGGGCTGTAGTTCACTGCTGTTCTGTCTCTCTATGCCATCGCCTCTGCCGCCATCTCTGTTCTCATTGCTTTTCTGGACCTCTCGCTCCTCTCATGTTCTTCCCTCTTGATGGTCCTAGGGTCCCTTTTTCCTGAGATGACAGATTAGCTGCTCCCCCTTTAGTTGCACCTTTTCTACATTTACAGTTGTGACAATTGCCATTAAAGCTGAAAATAATTACTCTCAATTGTATCACAAAGTCATATTCCCCTCATTACCAGACCCATCTGGACAGGAGGGAAATTATTCAGTTGAATTTCTGTCTTACTCCCTGCATTCTGACACTAAACACTCCTCTGAAAGCTCATAAGCCAGCCACTTCATGCCTTTGTAGCCTCCCAATTTTGGTAACCGATATCTAAGATGTCCATTACTATGAATTCAGTGTACTGATTAGATATGCTTTATTCTGGATGTGGAGCATCGTTTCTTAATTGGTTGGATTTTTGATCTGCCTCATCCATAATTGAGGGTCCAGTTGATCAGGTTGTAGCAGTTTACACTTTCTCTTTGTATCATACTTTTTTTTTTATATTCATCTGGTTGAATTCTGATCAGCAAGCCATCCACACCAGATCCTAAGGGTATTTTCTGCAAGCCCAGGAGTTCTTGTACACCTCCACCTTCTTCAGTTCCAGTGACTGCTTCATTCTTAACTTTAGCCCTCAGTGACAAGGTTATTGTCTTTGGGCTTGGGAATTCACACATCTCTCTGAACTTCAAACCTGTCAGCCCATCCTTTTCTTTCTCTCATTCCAAGGCATTGGGTGTCCATGGAATATGGCAAATATCAGCCCATGTCTTTTATGCTCCAATTCTCCCCGTTCTGCTTATAAATCAACCAGTAAGGTTGCCATAGAGTATACAGGATCGTTTGTGTGTTCCCTTTGAGTTTCAGCTTAGACAGGAGTTTACCCTCATGGGTTGGCTTTTCTTGCCTTGATGGCTCCAGGGCAAACAGCTTGCTTGATAATGTCACAGCCATACAGTCTGTTTTGTGGTTTTTTTTTTTTTTTTTTTTTCTTCTTCTTTTTCTTCCTTTTCTACCCTCATTGGTCTTTCTTTCAAGAAGTATCTTCTGTTCCTCTAGCCTTTCTGGGTTGGTCTGCATTTCTTTTAATTGGCAATGTCCCACCCCTGAAGGTTCTGGGTGGGGCTCAGGATTCCACCCAAGGCCCTATATTCTACCAAGGCTTAACAAGAAGCCTGTTTTCCTGGGTACAATCTAGACCCCTTTTAGAGACTCCAAGGGGTGTACAAGGTTTCTGTAATCATCTTCTCCAGTTATCCTTTCTATCCCACTTAGATGTCTATATTACACTAGTAGACAGGGGAGTCCAATATTCCCTTAACAGTCAAACATCTTAACATTATTTCTTCTCTTTTACCCATTCAGCCTGTCTCAATCCCTATATCATAGAGCCTAGTCATTCCAAGACTGTGCAAACATTGCAGTCTACCTCTATTTAATTTAACCCATGTATATTTCCCAGAGTCTTTCACTATCTTCCTCACTCCTCTGCCCTCCTCCCACTTCTTGTGCATTGCTCTCCATCTCCTATTCATTGTCCTCCCCTGTGAGTTACTGTTCCTTCCCTTCCCTCAAAGAATTTTTGTTTAAGTATGGAAATCTTTTCTTAAATTTTACAATAATAGAAGTATGTAATATCTGTCCTTTTGTGCCTGACTAATTTCACTCAGCATTATGTCCTCAAGGCTCATCAATGTTATGTAGTGTTTTGCAACTTCATCGTTATTCTTCAAGTTAGCATAGTTTTCCATTTTGTAATGTACCAGAGTTTGTTTATCCATTTTTCTGTGGATGGGCACTTGGGTAGTCTCCAGTTTTTTTGCTATTGTGAATAGTGCTGTGATGGATGAACATTGTTATGCATATATCTACTTGTGTCTGACTGGTATGTCTTGTTGATTTATACTAAGTAGAGGAATTGCTGGATCATAAGGTATTTCTATTTCTAGCTTTCTGAGGAACACCATGCCATTATCCAGAGTGGTTGAACCAATTTGCAGAGGCACCAGCAATGTATGAGGGTTGCAGTCTCTCCACACCCTTGCCAGCATTTGTTATCCTCTGCTTTTTTGAACTTCACTGTTACTGATGGTGTGTGATGATATCTCATTGTTGTTTTGATTTGCATCTCTCTAATGGCTGCCAAAAGAACCAATAGATCTGTTTTGGAAGAAGCACAGCCAGAGTGCTTCTTGGAGGCCAAGATGGCCAAACTTTGTCTCTCATACTTCGGACATATTGTTAGGAAGGACCAGTTGCTGGAGAAGGATATCATGCTTGGTAAGGTGGAGGGTCAGAGAAAAAGAGGAAGACACCCAATGAGATGGATTGGCCAAGTGGCAGTATCGAAGGACTCAAGCATGGCAACAATAATGAGGTTGGTCCAGGATCGGGCAGTGCTTCATTTGGCTATGCATAAAGTCGATACCGACTCAGTGGCACCTAACAACAACAACAACAAATGGCTAATGATCCTGAACATTTCTTCACATGTTTGTTTCCTGCCAGAATGCCTTTCTTAGTGAAGTGGCTATTCATGTCCTGTGCCCATTTTTGAGTTGCGTTATTTGTCTTTTTCTTATAGATGTGTTGAAGTTTCCTATAAATTGTAGATACTAGTCCCTTGTTTGATGTGTTGTTGCAAAAAGTTTTTCCAAGTCTGTAGGCTCCCTTTTTACTCTTTTGGTGAATTCTTTTGATGCACATAAACTTCTAATTTTTAGTATGTCCCAGTTGTCTAATTTGTTCTCTCTTCTTTGTATGATTTTTGCCATGTTTAATATTCTATGTATGCCATATATTAGAGCCCTTAAACATGTCCATATTTTTCATTTGTAATCTTTATAGTTCTGGGATTTACATTTAGATCTTTAATCCATATTGAGTTACTTTTCTTATATGGTGTGAAGTATAGGTCTTGTTTTATTCTTTTGTAAATTGATTTGCAGTTTTGCCTCCACCATTTGTTGAAGAGAGGATCTCTTCCTTATTTAATATATTTTGGCTCTTTTTCAAAGATCAGGTGACTGTTTGTGGATGGATTTACTTCGGGAGTCTCAATTCTGTTCCATCAATCTATGTATCTTTCATTGTACCAATACTGGTCTGCTTTGATCACTGTAGACATGTAGTAAATTTTGAAATCAAGGAGTGAGAGGCCTCCAACCTTGTTCTTTTTCTTAAGCAGTGCTTTGTTTATCCAAGGTCTCTTTCCTTTCCAAATAAAGTTTGTAATCATTTTTTCCATCTCTTCAAGGAATGTTTTTGGAATCTGGATTGAGACTGCATTATACCTGTAGATTACTTTGGGTAGTATTGACATTTTCCCAATGTTAAGTCTTCCTATTGATGAGCATAGTACATTCTTCCATTTTTGTAAACCTCTTTTGGTTTCTTGTAGTGGTGTTTTGAAGTTTTCTTTATATGTGTCTTTTGTTTCTCTGGTTAGATTTATTCCTAAATACCTCATCCTTGGGGTGGCTACCATAAATGGTATTGTTTTCCTTATTTCCTCTTTAGTACTTTCCTCATTAGTATATAAGTTAAGTTAAGTTAAGTTAAGTGCCGTCGAGTCGGTTCCGACCCGTATATAGGAACCCAATTTATTGTTGTATATTGGTTTTGTACTTAACTCATGCCTTTTAATAAGTCTTCCCTGAACCCTCATCTTCTTCAGTTTTAGTATTTGCATCCATCATCTATTACTTCCATAAAGTATTGTTTAATAGTAAAGTTGGTTGTGGCACTATAGGATAAGTATTGAACTGCTAACCGCAAGGTCAGAGGTTCAAACTCACCAACCTCTCCTTGGAAACACTATATAGGGTCACTATGAGTCAGAACTGACTTGATGGAACTTAGCAAGAAGAACAACAACAATTTATCTGTTGGAGTTCCTGGGTGGCATAAATAACTAAATGCTCTACTACGAGCTGAAAAGTTGGCAGTTTGAACCCACTTAGAGTCTCTTCCAAAGACAGAATTGACCTTCCAACTGTTACCTTCCAAATGGTCACAGCCTGAAAACCCTATGGAGTTATTTTACACTGCATATGTAGTATCGCCATGAGTCATAATGGATTCAGTGTCAATAACAATGGCAAGCCTGTATCTGTTTGTATTAGTCTCTCTGCTGAACTCAGTGAATAGTTGTTGAACTGAAGTATCAAATTCCCAGGTAAGGAAGCTAGTGAATTTATGGGATTCACAAGAAGATCTGTTCCTGAAGAAGGCTATGGTGGACATCCTGAAAGATAAGAGCTATTTTGGAGTACTCGCCTGAAGGAAGGCTATGAGCCAGAGCCTTAAAACACAGAATCAATCTTAATTTCTTAGGCTCTGCTGCAGCTCTGCTGCTTTTAATCCTAACAAAACATTGCCTGACAGTTCCTGAGCCCTGCTGCAGTGCCTGCCTGTTAAATGGGGCTCTGACAGTCACTCAAAGTACTGGAGTCTATTCTTGTTTTTCAGCATCTACTTCACCTCTGACTTTGAATATTGGCACTAGACCACCTAGGCACAATTTGGACCAGCTCAAATAAATTCTGAGTTTACATGGCTTCTTTAAGCTCCCTTTAACAGTCAGCTTTGACTCATAGTGACACTGTATAGGGTTTCTGAGGAGCAGCTGGTGGGTTTGAACTGCTGGCCTTGTGGTTTAAAACGACCTTGCAGTCCAGTGTGTATCCTACTGTGCCACACCAGGACTCCCCCTATAACAGCAGAAATAATAAAATTATTTCCTTTAGTTGAGAACCTAATATTGCACATTAGAATATAATTTCATCTTTTCACAATAGTTATAGTACAGAGGCTAAATGGAATGGTATAGATGTTATCTACATGCAATAGGACAATGAGTGGAGACTTAAGAGAGCTGATATTGATTAAACAAGGTCACACAGCTAATAGATGGTGAAATGGGAGATTGAATCTTAGTGTATCTTATGCCACAGCCTTATATTCAACTATACCACTGCTCTTACTCAAAAGGCTTGGAAAGCAGCTCTAGAAAGATTTTGATCCCAGTTTCCATTGGTACTTGAATAAATCATCCTCTTAAGTGATCACCTGCTTCCCTCTAATCTTTCTGACTTCTTGGTCTTCAGGCTAAAAGACACTTCCTATGTCTTTCTTGGCTTTCAACAATCTAGTAGGGGTTCTGGGATATCATGTTTGTTTTCTCCAAAGGGCTGATTCTGACCTTCAATGTTTCAGTACTCATCAATTTTCAAAGTAATCAGAAGTTTGACCTTTCAGGACTCCTCCTAGAATTAACTCTTTACTGCCATCTATGAAAGCCTTCCATGATGAGTGGTGTCCTGCAAGTTTCTGGTGGGATGCAACTAAGAAAAAAGAACAGAATAGAGACCTTAATAGACACATGTCCTAACAGAGAGAATTTATTAATGGGTAAGGTCCAAAGAGAAGTTACTTTGATATCTCTCTTGATTCATATCATTCTCTGGGTCCTTTACCATACACCTGAAGAAGCTTGTGGGTTGGTAGGGCATATACCATGCTGGTTGTTTTTGTCAGCAAAGCCACAGAAAGGAACCACACAGCTCTAAAGCCAAACCTGGCCAACCACAGGAGGCCAACACTCAGAAGGGACTGTGGGGACAGCAGGATTTGGGTTTCCTCTTTCTCACAGGAAAACTCAATTGATGGTCTTAGGACCGCAGAGACCTTACTGAGCAGAGGTGACTCAGCTTCCTCTGTGTGCCACAGCGGCCCCTCTGAATGGAGAAGGACCCTTGACAAAGAGAGTTCCTATGCCTGTGAGTTCCCACTCCACTTCTGGCTTTAGAATAAACTTCATTAGCTATTCAAGTGATTTCAGTAATTCAATATTTATCTTAAGATTTGTTGAAAAAACAAGTTAATACTTTAAACATTTTCTCACACATTACTTCATTCAATGTTCATACCTACTCTATGAGTTTGTAGTGAGGCATAGCTATTTTACATATTAGGCAAATAAGACTCAGTTGGGTTGGGAACTTGGCTAAGGCCACATGGATTGTTTGTGAAGGGGCTGAGACTCCAGCTCAAGATTCTGAGATATTCAGTCAGGATTTTGTTACACATTTTTGGTACCCGTCTGCATATAATGCATGCCATTTTCTCAATAAGTGGTGCTATAGGCTGTTTTCTCTAGAGAAGCCAAACCAATGAAATATATATATATATATAAAGAGAAGTGTGTCTTGAGGAAATGGCTCACACATGTGTAGAGGTGGGAAAGTCCCAAATCCGGATCAGAGGAACCAAGATTGACAGACAGTTCTGACAGGTAAGAAGGCAGTCTGTTGAAGACTTAATTACCAAATCTTTGAGAGCCCTGGCCCAGTCAAGTTAACACAAAACATTAACTATTCCAAGCTGTTTGAATGACTGATCACAATTTTTATCCATTGTCAGATGGATGAATAGGGTTTAAGTGAGATACTCAGGTTTTGAAGAAGGGCAGAATTCTTTCTTTTTAAATAAGATTTTATTGAATTTTTGGTGAAAGTTTACACAGCAAGTTAAGTTCCCATTTGACAATTTGCACACACATTGTTCACTGACATTAGTTATATTTATCACACTCTGTTAGCATTCTCTTTCACTGTGTTCTGCTTGTTACCTTTCCAGTACTCTAGTTTCCTTGCCCCCTTTTCTTATTATATTTGCTTTGAGTGATTTTTAACATTTTGGTCTCATAGTGATGGCTTTTGTGTAGGGCATTGGTCTTAAAGGTGATATTGTTTACTTTGTGTGTCACTCAGCTATTTTGCTAAAAAGTGATCTCAAGGTATAGACTCAGTTCTAGGTTTAAAGAGTGTTTAGAGCCAATTTAAAGAGTGGCTCAGGGTTATAGTCTCAGGGACTCTTCTGTTCTCTACTTTTCCACTTTATTGGGGTTTAAAAAAATAATAAAAATCTGAGTTCTGGCCCATATTTTTCTGCCATCCTGTGTGGGATCAGCTACTGTGACCCTGTTGAGAATGTTTAGTAGTGTAGCTAGGGGTTATCCAGTTCTTCTGGTCTAAAGATGGATGAGGCAGTGACGTGTGTAAAATTGTTTTTTCTTTGAGCCTTAGCCTCTCTGTATTTCTTGCTGTCTTCTTATTAAAAAGGAGTCCTACAATATTTGCCCTTATATATTTGACTTATTCCCCTTAGCATTATCCCCTACAGGTCCATCCATATTATGTGCTTCATAGATTCATCATTGGTCTTTATGTTGTGTAATATTTCACTGTATGCATTTACCATAATTTTCTTACTTGTTTATTTGTTGGTGAGTACTTCAATGTTTCCATTGATTAATTGCTGTGAATAAAGTAACAATGAACATAGGTGTGCAGAGCAGTCCCGGTGTTGTGCTTCAGAATAAGCACTAGACTTCTAACTGCAAGTTAAGAAGTTCAAATCCACCAGCCGCTCCTCGGAAACCACGAATTTTGCTCCACGTTTTCAGCCACTCTACCTGGGATCCTCTAATGTGATCCCTTTCAGAGCAGTTGGTAGTGGTAGCTGGGCACCATTCAGTTTTATGGTCTCAAGAGTTGTGGAGAATAATGTTCACATGTTTCATTAATCTGTTGGAATAATTGATTCAAAGCATCTTCAGTTCTCATCACTCTTCTTTTTATTGCACACAGAGAAATCAGTTGGTGTACCTTAAATGTCAGCTCATGAGTTTTTAATATTTTAGATGCTACCCACCAAAGTAGGATGTAGAACATTGTCCTTGTGGACTATGTTGTTCCATTTGACCATGGTGTCTCCTGAGCCTATAGTTCTGAGCCCCCAGGCCCAGCTGCTCATTGCCTTAAGATGCTTGATAATATCTTTTTTTTTTTTTTTCATCATTTTACCCACTGGATACGCCACCAAATTCATAGTTGTGTTTGCAAGAAAGGTAAATACTCATGTACTGATATCCTTTTTTGAGCTTATATATATATATATGTTTGTTGTTGATAAGTACAATTGAGTTGATTCTGACCCACAGTGACCCTGTATAGGGTTTCCAAAGAGCTGCTGGTGAGCTTGAACCTCTGACCTTGAGGTTCAAATGAGCTTTGCAGTCTAGTGCATTAAGCCACAGCACCACACCAGTACTCTCTCTCTTTATATAAATTCCACTCTCCCTCCCATACCCATCCAACATCTGGCTATCTAACAAGCAGCGGGATTGCTGGGTCAAATGATTCTATTCTATTTCCAACTTTCTGAGCAAGTGCAATACCATGCTCCAGAGTGGGTGAACCATTTTACAGTCCCACCAGCAATGTAGGAAGGTCTCAGTCTCTCTACAAACTCGCCAGCATTTGAGGTTTTCTGTTGTTGTTTTTTTAATTTCACTGTTAATGTTGGTGTGAGATGATATCTCACTGTTTTGATTTGCATTTCTAATGTGCTGGACTGCAAAGTTGGTTTGAACCGCAAGTTGGAGGTTCAAGCTTGCCAGCCACTCCTAGGAAACCCTATACAGGGTCACTATGGGTCAGAACCAACTCAATGACACTTAACAATAACAACAATCGCTAATAATCATGAACATTTCTTCATATATTTGTTGGCTGTCTGGATGTCTTCAGTGACGTGTCTGTTCATGTCCTGTACCCATTTTAAAACTGGGTTGTTTGTGTTTTCCTTTTAGAGCTATAGTAGTTTCTATAATTCCAGATATCGTTCCCTTGTCTGATCTATTGTTGCAAAAAATTTTTTTCCCACAGGCTTTGAGCTTCTTGCTTACTCTTTTGGTGAAATGTTTTGATATACATAAGCTTCTAATTTTCAGGAGGTCCCAGACATCTATTTTGTCTTCTACTGCTTGTATATTTTTTGTAATGTCTGACGGTGTATGTTTCCTTGTATTGTTGCTGTTAAGTGCCGTTGAGTCAGTTTTGACTTGTAACAAATCTGTATAGAGTTTCCAGGGAGTAACTGGTAAGTTTGAACCACTGACCTTGTGATTCAAACTGACCTTGTGGTCCAATGCTTTATTCCACAGCACCACACCAAGACTTCTCTGCCATGTATTAGAGCCCCTTTGTCATTATTTTTCATTGATAATCTTTATACGTCTAGGTTTTACATTTCAGATGGTTATCAGCCCAAAGGACTCCCTTTAGTAGTTTTTTGTAAAGTTGACTTGGTTTTTTGCAAAATCCTTTAATTTCTGTTTATCTGGAAATGTTAGTGATTCCACATTTGTATTTGAGAGACAGTTTTGCTTGGTATGTGATTCTTGGTTAGCAGTTCTTTTGTTTCAGGATTTTGATATGTTGCCCCATTGTCTTCTTGCCTGCATGGTTTCTGCTGAAAAATCAGAGCTTAATCTTATTGGTTTTCCTTTGTAGTTAGCATTTCATTTTTCTTGAGCTGCTTTCAAGATTCTTTCCTTGTCTTTGATATTGGAAATTTTGATTATGATATAACTTTGCTATTTTTCTCTTGGGTTTCTGTTATATCTGGGGTTCATTCAGCTTTTTGAATGCTTATCTTCTCATCTTTCATGATTTTGTGGAAATTTTCTTCCAGAAACTCTGGTTATATTTTCTGTGCTTTTTTTTTTTGTTTGTTTGTTTCTTCCTATTCTGGAATTCTGACAATTTTTTCCCACATGAATCTTATGTTTTCTTCAGATCTTTTTTCTGATTGTTCTTCTAGGCTACTAATATTGAGAGATTTATCTTCAAACTTACCAAATCTTGCTTCCATGGTTTCAAATCTACCCTTTTGCCCTTTCAGCATATGGTGTATTTCTGATATTTTAGTATTAATCTCCTGGATTTCTGTTTGCAGGTTTTTATAGTCTCCAATCCTTTATCTATTTTGTGTGATTGTTTCTGTAGTATTTTCTGAATTCTTCCTAATTCGACTTGATCTTTCTGTCTGTAGTTTAGAAATACTTAAATATAATTCTCTCTTTTTCGGGCAGTTCAAGTACCTCTATTTTCTCAAAAACATTTTCTAGCTCTGCCTCTTGGTTATTTATTTGAGCTACTCTGTCCTGTTTCTTCATGTGAACAGTTATTGTCATTTACTTCCAAGTTATTGTGGTGTTGTTATATTTTTATTAAGTTGATGAATATTTGTTGATGTATTCTTAGGCACTCACCACCTGCCCTCTGGTGGATATGGTCTGTTCACTGTTCAGGTTGTATTGAGGTGATGTAGGCTGTTGTCATTGATCTGTGGATAGCAACTGGTATTGATGCTGTGTGGCTGCAGTTCTGTCTCCTTTGGGGTGAGGCAAGGAGAGAAAAAGTCCCCACAAAAGATAAGGCACACAGTAAAACAGTAAAAACAGTAAACAACAGCAAAAAAAAAAAAAAAAAAAATTAAAAGTGATGAAGAGAAAATCAAAAACAAAAACAATACAGAAAATGACTATTCCTTTAAATCTAAAAAATATTCATCATGTCTCTGTACCACATATTGGTCTCTTGCCTTCATAGCCTCCTGAGGAATTTCGTGATGGTCTCTTGTATTTGATTTTGATTTAAAGTCTATTTTATCTCATATCAGTATGGTCACTCCTGCTCTTATTTTTTAAATTGTGCTTTGGGTTACAGTTTACATAGTAAATTAGTTTTCCATTTTACAATTTATGCATATTTCTGTTTGTGGTATTAGTTACACTTCCTTCAATCTAATCGTAATCTTCCTACTTTCTTCCTGGATTCCCTGTTTCCATCCATTCATCCTTCTTTCCTGTACCTTTATACATTCTGAGCTTTGCTTTGGGGCAAATTTTACCCTTTTTGTCTTGTATCATTGACTTTTTTTTTTTTTTAATTTAAGGTTTTTATTGTGGATTGAGT
>NW_006408649.1:6327174-6346359 GCF_000296735.1 Chrysochloris asiatica | reverse complement strand
TGCCACAAATTCCCCCAGCTGCGAGCCTTCCAACCTTCTTAGTATTCCTTTATATGTGGTTCAGAGTTCTGGGACCATCCCCTGAGCCTGCTTTGTCGGGTATTCTGTGTTGTTGTTGGCAGAGCTCTCTGCTATACGTCCACCCGATCCGTCATCTTGTTTGTTCTCCTTATCATTGACTTTTTAAAGATTGCATTTCTTGTGTGTGCTATTGCTCACTTTATAGACCTGTCTATTGTTTGACAGCAAGGTTACCCATGGGAGTGGGCACAGTTCCAGGCATGAAGAGTGTCCAAGGGTACAGTCTTAGGGCTTCTACCAGTATCTATCTGACCTGTAAGGTTGGCCTTTTTTATGATTTTAAGTTTAGTTCTACATTTTTTTCCCATTCTGTCTAGGACCTTCTATGGACCTGATGAGAATGGTAGGTAGTGAGTGATAGCAGAAACCATTCAGTTCTTCTGGTCTCTGGGTTGTGGAGGCTGTGGTTTGTGTGGCCCATTAGTCCTTTAGACTAATTGTTTGTTTGAGTCTTTGATTTTCTTCAAAGGGGAGGGAGGATGAGAGGTGGGGATCCAATAATTGTATCTTGATGGTTGTTCACTAGCTTTTAAGAACCCCAGTTACCACTCACCTTGGTGATGGTGGTGGTGGTTGTAAGCTGTCAAGTTGGTTCTGACTTATAGAAACCCTGTATAGGGTTTCTAAGGCTGTAAATCTTTACAGCACTAGAAAACCTCATCTTGTGGTTATCAGCCCAATGTGTAACCTACTGTGCCTCCAGGGCTCCTTTTACTAACCATGTTGTATTGTGGTTGTTCAGTGTTCTCCAGTTGGTTCTAACTCATAGTGACCCTGTATAGGGTTTCTGAGGAGCAGCTTGTGGGTTTGAACTACTGACCTTGTGGTTCTCATTCCATTGCTGATCCAACTGAATCTTTTAATGCTTTCAATATATATACATATATTGTTGTTGTTAAGTGCCATTGAGTCAGTTCCAACCCATAGTGATTCTGTATAGAGTTTCCAAAGAGTAGCTGGTGATCTTGAATCTCTGATGCTGTGGTTCACAGCACCACACCAGGATATACATACACATATACAAAATCATGGCTGATTTTTCCAGAAATAGATGGCCAGACCTTTCCTATGTGGTGCTTCTGGGTGCACCAGGATATACATATACATATACATATACATATACATATACATATACATATACATATACATATACATATACATATATATGTATATCCTGGTGTCACGTTCTGGGTTCATGCACTGGACTGTGAAGTGTGAAGTCTGAGAGGTGAATAGACATAATTGTGGAGAAGAGAATGTGTCAAGAGTCAAGAAGTTCCTGAAGAGAGGAATAGGCATACTATGTAAGGCCTGAGGCAAACAGTTCAAAGGAAAGAGAAATAAAGTAGGAAGGGGCCTGTATTTACCATGCTAAACATGTGGAACAGATAGCATCCTGCTACATTAAACAGTTCAAAATAGAATGAAATAGGACTAAACCACTGTAGAGAGGCTGGAAAATGTTGTGGGAGAGCAGAGACTGGCATATCAGAACAGCTCTGGCCAATCAAGACAAATCATAGGTGACTCTGGACAAATACATTACCACATTCACATACCGGAATGCAGTTGGCAGGATTTAATACCTGCAGAGAACTAAGGGATATTGTGATCAGACCAGTGGGGATTTTCAATACAATTCAGTCATTGCTAGAATGAGCATGAAGTGTAATCAAAGAGAAAGCGTGAAAATACTTTGCGGAGGAGATGTTTTTGTGTGTGGTTTAGGGACTTTTTCCAGAGTCTCCTTCATTAATGTTTTTTGATAAAGAGAACTTAAAAATTTTGAAAATATTGTTTTGTTATCGTTGTCTTATTCTCAGAATTAAACCATGATGGAGAATGGGAAAATATGTGTTTGAAATTTTACTCATTATTTATGTAATTACTCATTATTTGTTTATTCAATGTAATTTACTGAGTACCCGTCTTTTGCTAGTCTTGATCTAGGTTCTGGAGGTTCAAAGATGGGCAAAAGTCTGTCCCTGCACTTTAAGGATCTCCCAATATAGTGGAAGAGCATGATTCATAAGTAATTACAATAAACCATGGTGAATATAGAAGGGGAGATAATTAAATGGGGCAGAGGAGGAAGTAACTAATTGTGTTACTTGCTTTCTAGGTAGCTGCACAGAAGATATACTGGGTTTTAGCAGATGAGTAGGAATGTTCTGGTGGAGAAGGAGGAAGTATCATTTCTGATGGAGAAGATGGCATGAATGGTAAGAGGGTAGATGAATGCATGGCTTGGGAAATAGAAATTAAAGTAGTATAACTAGAGTTGTTGTTGTTGTTGTTATGTGCTGTGGAGTCGTTTCCGACTCATAGAGACTCTGTACAGGGTTTCCAAGGCTGCCAGATATAATACAGGATCCCACAAAAGATTTGAATTTCAGATAATCCACAAATGATTCTTTGTTGTTAGGTAACATTGAGTCAGTAATGACTCATAGTAACCTTATGCAAAAGAGAAGGAAACACTACCTGGTCCTGCACCAATTTCACAATCATTGCTACACATTAGTCCATTTCTGTTGCCACTGTGTCAATCAATCCCGTTGGAGGTCTTCCTCTTTTTTGCCAACTCTCCACTTTACCAAGCATGATAGGTCACTCCTGAACCATTCCTTGGAAACCCTATGTAGGATTGGAATGATTCAGACTTGACTCTGTGGCTTAACAACAACAAATTAGACTTAACAACAACAAATTAGAGGTAAAGTCTGGCCACACTGGCTTCTAAGGAACTTTCTGGCTGTACTTCTTCCAACACAAATTTGTTTGTTCTTCTGGCAGTCCATGGTACTTTTAATCTCCTCCAACATAACTCTAATGCACCAGTTCTAGTTCTTCCTTATTCACTGCACTGTCCAACTTGCACATGCATATGAGGATATTGAAAATACTATGGTTTGGATCAAGTGCACTCAGCAACACCAACAATATTTATTGATACGGTTGTGAGGATTTTTGTTTTCTTTATATTGAGGTGAAACCCATACCAAAAGCTGCGGTCTTTGACTTCATCAGTAAGTATTTAAGTCCTCCATGCTTTCATGAGTCCTGGTTAATGCGCTGGACTGCAAGGTCAGTTTGAACTGCAAGGTTGGCAGTTCAGACTCACCAGCCACTCCTCAGAAACCCTATACAGGGTTGCTATGGGTCGGAATTGACTCTGGCATTTTACAACAATATGGTTTCAGCAAGCAAACTTGTTTCATCTGTATATCACAGTTGGTTAATGCATCTTCCTCCAATCCTGATTCCATGTACTTCTTCATATAATCCAGCTTCTCCGATTATTTGCTTAGCATACAGATTGAATAAGTATGGTGAAAGACTATAACCCTGGTGCGCACCATTCTGATCTTAAACCATCCAGTTATCCCCAATTCCATTCGAATGACTGCTTCTTGGTTTAGGTACAGCTTCCTCATGTGCATAATTAAGTGTTCCGGAATACTCATTTTGTGCAGTGTTGTCCATAACTTGTCATGGCAACACACATAATCGAAAGCCTTTCCATAGTCAAAAACCCAAAGGTAGACAACGTTTTGGTATTCTCTGCTTCTAGCCAAGGTACATATGACATCAGCAATTGTGTGCCTTGTTCCACATCCTAGTTTGAATCTGCCTGGAACCTCTGGCAGTTCTCTGTCAATGTACTCTTGCAGCCATTTTTGAATTATCTTTAGCAAAAATTTACTTACATGTGATAATGATATTGTTGGATGAATTCCACAGTCTGTTGGATCACCTCTCATTGGAATAGGCACAATTATGGATCTCTTCCAATCAGTTGGTCGGGTGCTAGCTTGCAGATTGCTTGGTATACATGAGTGAATGCTTCCAGTTTTGCATAAGTTCGTTGAAAGATTTAAATTTGTATTCCATCAATTCCTGGAGTCTTGTTCTTTGCTAATGCCTTCAGTGCACCTTCGACTTCTTCCTTCAGTATCACTGGCTCTTAATTTTATGTTATCTCTTGAAATGGTTGAACATTGATCAACCATTTATTTTTTGGTATAGTGACTATTAATCCTCCCATCTTCCCTTGATGCTTTCTGCATTGTTCAATATTTTGTCCATAGAATTCTTCAGTATAGCAAGTCAAGGCTTGAAGTTTTTCTTCAGTTCTTTCAGCTTCAGAAATGCTGTGCTTATTCTTCCCTTTTGGTTTTCTAGCTCCAAGTCTTTGAGCATTTCATTGTAATATTTGTTTTTGTCTTTTCAAGCTGCCCTTTGAAATTTTCTGCTTAGCTCTTTTATCTCCTCATTTCTTATTTGCTTTATCATATCTACACTGGACAGGAAGTTTCAGAGTGTCTGATGACATCTATTTTAGTCTTTTCCTTTAGCATGAATATATTCCAAATTTTATGTGGGACAGTACTGTTTTAAAAGATCAGTCATTGCTTGTCCAACATTCAAATTTAACCTACAGTACTGTGTTTTTTGGAGTCCTGGTGTGACACTGTGGGTTAATGCACTGCACTGCAAGGTTGGATTGAACTATAAGGTCAGTGGATCAAATTCACCAACTGCTCCTTGGAAATCCTATACAGGGTCACTATGAGTCAGAACCAACTCAACAGCATTTAGCAACAACAACTGTAGTTTTGGAGTTCTAGTGATGCTCTAGGATAAATACTAGACTACTAACCACAAGATTGGTGGTTCAAACCCACTAGCCACTCCTTGAAACCCTGTACAGAGTCATTATGAGCTGAAATGATTCCATGGCACTTAACAACATGTTCCCTGCATTTTTATTTGCTAAATATAGAATGAAAGACTAGAGTAAAAGCAAACGAGACCATATTATGTAAGTTTTTGAAAGTCAGGCTAGAGAGTTTATATTCCAGTCTTGTAGAATGACTATGTGTCTTGAACTTTTAGGACTGCTATAATAGAAATAAACCAAGTGTGTGGCTTTAGCGAACAGATTTATTTTCTCAGGAGGCTTATAGTACAAATTTATGGTATTGGCTGTAGTAGAAGACTTTCAGTTCTTGGGAAATTTCTGTGTCTCTTTTCAGATTGTATTCCATGGTTCTTTGGTGATTTTCCTGTGTCTTGGCATCAGTCTTTCCCCATCGGTGCTTTCAGCTTTTGTGTTTAATCTGATCTTTTTTATATCTCAAAGGCGATTGGCTTAAGACACACCTTACACAGAAGTAGACTTATTAATATACAAAGCACACCCTATTCGTAAATGATATTATATCCACAAATATGTTGTTTTTGTTGCTGCTGTTGTTAAGTGCCATTTAGTCAGTTCTGACCCATAGGAACCCTGTAGAGGGTTTCCAAGGAGCAGCTGGTAAATTTGAACCACTGAACTTGTGATACAGTACTTATTCTACAGTGCCACATCAGGACTCTCATCCACAAATATAGGGACTAAGATTTACCACACATGTTCCTTTAGGAGAACACAACACAATCCATAGCACCATGTTGTTGTTGTTAAATGCTATTGAGTAGGTTCTGACTCATTGCAATCCTGTATAGGTTTTTTGAGAAGTGGCTAGTAGTTTTGAACTGCTGACATTGCAGTTAAGAGTTCAGTGCTTATCCTACAGTGCCACACCAGAATTCTGGTCATATAATCAAATTTCTGTTTTAAAACTAATACACTGAACCTGTGGAGATTAGGACATTAATGAGGAGACAAGAACCAGGGCAATGACAGGGGGATTCTCAAGAGACAGACCCAAGAGATATTTTAGAAATAGAACCCACAAAGTCTTGCTGAGCAGGGAGATCACAAGGGATGAGTGTACATGCTGGAAGTCCTTCCTATTTATGGTGCCATATATTTGTCCTTGAAAGTTAATTACCATATATTTGTCCTTGAAAGTTAATTATCTTTTGAACTTTCATTGCCAATAAATATTTTGGATAGTGGATTCTCTGGCGACATGGGATTCTTCGCCATTTAACCACATGGCTCAACTCTTCATTGCTTTAAAACATAGTCTGGCTAAATTCTGAGCCAGCTATTTTATCTCTATTAAGTGGCCAAATCCATGCTGGTGGAAACATTTAATACATGAAATTTAAAAGGGTCTAAAAAAGGATCTCTGGTAGCATAGTGGTTATGAATCAGGGTGCGAACCGCAAGGTCAGCAGTTCGAAACTACCAGCTGCTCCATGGGAGAAAGTTGAGGCTTTCTGCTCCCGTAAAGATTTACAACCTCAGAAACCCTGTTCAGGTTTGCTAGGGGTCAGAACCAACTCGATGGCACTTAACAACAACAACAAAGAAGAAAATGTCTTCCATATTTTCATAAGGGAGACCTCCAACGAGATGGATTAGCCAAGTGGCAGTATCAATGAACTCAAGTGTGGCAACAGTGGTGAGGTTAGCCCAGGATCAGGCATGTTTAGTTCTGCTGTGTATAAGGTCACTATGGGTCGGTACTGACTCGATGGTACCTAACAACAACAACAACAACAACATGAGAGATGAAGTTTGGCCATCTGGCTGCACTTTTTCCAATACAGATCTACTGGTTCATTTGGCAGCCCACAGCACTTACAATATTCTCCTCCAACACCATAGCTCAAATGCATCAATTCTTCTATGATCGTCCTTATTTGAAGTTGGTATACATTGTTTATCCCTGATATTAAATACACATGTAGTGTTGTGGCACTATAGGATAAGCACTGAACTGCTAATCGTAGGGTTAGGCAGTTTAAACCCACTAGTGGCTCTTTGGAAGAAAGATGAAGCCCTCTGTTCCAGTAAAGATTGATAGTCTCAGAAATTGTTACTATGAGTTATTGTCGTTAACTCATAGTAAATATTACTATGGCTACCATGAGTCAGAATTGACTCACTGGCAGTGAATTTTTTTTTTTTTACTCTGTTGATAGAATATATTTCAGTTCTTTAGTCTTGATACACAGAATTCACAGAATCATGTAGAGTCATGGGCTTTTAAAGTGGTCATTCTCCTCCTGTTATAACTGAGAAAGCAATGGCCCAGAGGGACAGTATGACCTACCCAAGTTAGCAGAACTAGTATAGAGGATTCTTGACTCCCAGTTAAAGTGTACTGTAAATTCCACAGTTCTTAGGCTGCTTATAAACATTTGGAGTTTGGAAATTCAGTGTCATTCTTTATTATTCTTATTCTTATTATTATTATTAACTCCCAAATCACACAAAAACATTCTTTTTTGAGATTTCATAACTTAAATTTAAATATTAAGACATGTTACTTAAGAAAAAAAGGATTTAATGAAAGTGTATCATTTAAGATTTATCCACTGGTTTCTGTTGATCAGAATCAGACTTCTAGTGACTCCAGAGTACAGCTGTGCTCTATAGGGTCACCATGTTTATAGAATATATTTATATTATTAGTGGCTGCTTTTTTACAAGTAAATTACCAGGACTATCTTTGAAATGTTGCTGGATGAACTCAAACCTCTAACTCATGTATATTTGCATCACCCAAGAATGCTTATTTAAAAATAATTATCATTTAATTCCCACTGCTGTTGTTGTTTTTTGGTGCCATTGAGTTACACAGAAGGAAATACTACCCTGTCCTGCACCATCCTCACAACTATAATTACACTTGAGTCTTTCGTTGCTGCCCCTGAATCCATCCATCTCATTGGGAGTCTTCCTCTTTTTTATTGACCTTCCACTTTATCAACCATGATATCATTCTCCAGGGACTGGTCTATGCTGATAACATGTCCTGAGTATGAAACATTGTCTTGCCATCCTGGTTTCTAAGGAGCATTCTGATTGTACTTCTTCCAAGAAAAGTTTGTTCGTTCTTTTGGAAGTGCATGGTACTCCAATACCAGAATTCAAATCCATTGATTCTTCTATGGTCATCTTTATTCACTGTCAAACTTTCATTTGCAAATGAGGTGATTGAAAATATAATAGTTTTTGGGGACAGGCACACTTAGTCCTCAAATGAATACTTTTTGGTGAACACTTTGAAGAGGACTTGTGTAGCAGATTTGCCTAATATAATATATCATTTAAGTTCTTGACTGCTGTTTCCATGACTGTTGATTGTGATTCTCACTGGTAGTCCCTTTAAAATAAATGGTTGTTTTAGTTGTTATTAAGCCAATTATGACTTGTGGCAACCCATGTGTGTGACTAAGAATGTTTTCCATGACTGACTTTTCAGTGGTAGAACACCAGGTTTGTCTTCTTGTGCCTCTGGGTAGGTTCAGAAAGTAGTTGAGCTTTAAATATTTGCTCCACCCAGGGAGTCTGAAATTAACTGACATGGCCTAATTCCTGAAGATTTTCAAAATTTTTAGAACTTGGAAAAGGAAGTGTTTGAATAAATAAGAAATAAAAACTATTTGTTAATCCATTTTCTGTTGTAGGGTGCTGGCATTCTGGCTAAGGCAAGCTTTCCTTTCAACAGACAGCAACTTTCAGACCCAAGTTGTGTTTAGAAAAGAATGGAGCGAAAAGAACCATATTTACATTTCAAGGATGAAGTCTTTCCTTCTCATAATCTTTGGAATGATGTCTGGAACTGCTCCTGCCTTTTCCTTCATTATTTTCAGGGAGCCCCTTATGGTTAGGCCAAACACAATAACTCCCTCTCTCTCATTCAAGTGTAAGGAATTTGCTGTGTCTAAAAGAATTACAAAAATCTCTCCTCCTCTCCTAAACAAGGAGATACTATAAGGAAACCTGGCTTGAATTTTGAGGATTAGGGCAGGTTTAGTTATAGTATCTCCACATCAACTATCAACTCCATGTTGGATCCACATGAACAATTTGATCTTGTTCCTAATATCAGGCTCTCTGGATCCTTTGCCTTTCATGTTTCATATGCATCATTGTATTAGTTTCCTGGGACTGCTGTAACAAATGACCACAAACCAAATGGCTTGAGCTAATAAAAACTTATGCTCTCACCGTTCTGGAGTCTAGTAGCTTGAAATCAAAGTATCTGCAAAACGAGACTCGCTCTGAAGGTTTCAAGGAAGAATTCTTTCTTGTTCTTCTAGCTTCTAGTGGCTGTTGGCATCCATTGGTCTGTGTTCCCATAATTATAATATCTGCCTCCCTCTCCACATGGTAATTTTCTATGTACTTCTGTGTATGTCCACATCTCCTTCTCTTTTCTCTCTTAAAGACACAAGTCATTTGATTTACAACCAATCTTAAATCCAGGATAATTTTATCTCAAGACTTTTTTTTTTTTAATTCAAGACTCTTAACTAATTATTAAATCCATAAGTACCCTTTTCAAATAACACATTCTGAGGCCCAGATGGACATGAATCTTGAGGAAAGTCTATCCAACCCAACAATTTATTTTAAAGGGATCAGACCCACCAGATAGTCCTTGGAAACCCTATGCAGGGTTGCTATGAGCCACAACAGACTTTAAAGAACCTAACAACAATAACAAGCAGTAGGAATAAAAATGTTGTTAAGTTGTTAACTGCTGTCAAGTTAATTCCAACCCATAGTGACCCTGTATAGGATTTTCAAGGAGCAGCTGGTGAGCTTGAGTCTCCAACCTCACAGTTCAAACGGCTTTGCAGTCTGGTGCATTAACCCACAGTGCCACACCAGGATTCCAGGAATAAAAATGTAGACATCCCCAAATGAGAGTATCCTGGGTGATCCAAATATATGTGGCTGGAGGATTGAGTTCACCCAAAGGCATCTCAAAGAATGCCCTGACAATCTACTTTATTTAAAAAGAAAATCAACAACTGTCAACCCTAGGGAGCACAATTCTACTCTGACAAATAGACTCACCAGGAGTCAGAATCAGCTTGACAGAAGCTCGTGGTTAATTCTTACATGACACAATTTCATTTCATCTTTTTTTTTCATAAGTAACTTGTCTTAAATTCAAGTTATGAAATTCTAAAAAAAGAAGTTTGTATTTTAAGTGAAAGTTTACAGAGCAAATTGGGTTCTCACTTAAAATTCTATGCAAATTGTTCTGTGACATGAGTTATGGGGTTCACGATATGTCTGTATTTCTTTATTTGCATTCTGTTTGTTCTATTTCCATTGATCTAACTTCGCTGCTTCTCCTTGCCTTCTTTCATCTTTGATTTTGGGTAAATGCTGACTATTTGGCCTCATGTAGTTGCTCATTTAAGGGAGCAATTAATTTTAGGTGACATTGTTTATTTTTTAAACCAATCTATTATTTGACTGAAATGTGACCTCTGGGAGTAACTTCACTTCCAAATTCAAAGAGTATCGTAAGACAATATTTTTGGGGATTATTCTATTCTCTATTGGTCATGTAAATTTGACCTTTTTTAGAAATTCAAATTTTATTCTACATTTTTCTTCCTTTCCATCTGAGACCTTCTACTGTATCTTTGGTTAGAATGGTTGGTAGTGGTAGCTGGAATGGTTGGTAGTGGTAACTGGATGCCATATAGTCCTCCTGGTCTCAGGTTAGAAGAGGTGATGGTTCCTCTGGGGTATTAGTACTGTGGGCTAGTTTATTCTTTGAGTCTTTGGTTATCTTCATTCTCTTTTGCTACAGATGAATAGAGACCAATAGTTTTAGTAGATGGCCACTCAAAAGCTTGTAAGTCTCCAGACACTAGTCACCAAAGTAGGTTATAGAATGATTGAGTTGTCTCACCAGACTATAAAAATCTCATGAAATGCATGTATATATATATCTCCATATATGAAGTCTCTGTAACTGTACCACCTATGTATTTTATTATATACATGAATATATGTGCAGCACATTTAAGGAGACATGCATATACATATGTCTAGAGATACACCTGAATATGCACACATATACTCACATCTGCCTTCCTATAAATCTATATGTTGTTGTTGTTAAGTGCCATGGAGTTGGTTCCAACTCATAGCAACCATGTACAGGGTTTTCAAGGCACCTCTGGTGGATTTGAACCACTAACCTTGCGACTAGCAGTTCAAAGCTTATCCTACATCACCACACCAGGATTCCATATAAATCTACATACATACATACAAAGCAAGTAGAAAAGTACTGCTACTAAGGTCTAGTTCATGCATGCATGGGTTTATTGCACACAAAACATGTTTAAATATGTCTCTGCAATCAGTGGATGGGTGCACACAAGTTCTTCCAGTAATACACTAGTCTAGGTCTTGTTGCTGCTGCTGCTATGTACTGTTGACTAGGTTCCGACTCTTAGCAGCTTGGTATATGGTTTATGAGGCTATAAATCTTTACAGGACCAGAAAGCCTCAATTTATTCCACGTAACAGCTGGTGGCTTTTCACTGCTTACCTTGAGATTGGCAGACGAACCCACTATACTTCCAGGACTCCTTTGGTCTTGTTATGGTGCCTAAAAATAAAAGTCCAGTGAAAACAATGGCTACTGAGGAAATCTGCTGGGCCAGTTAGATTCAAGACAGACAAATCAACTTAGGAGGTTCTGGCAAATTTTTTTTGTGTGTATGTGATTTCCAAAGGATGATTTTAACAGACTTTCTTGATGGACATAGGATGATCATGGGGGCTTACTATGAAGTTTAAGAAAATGGAAGACTCATTGGTAAGAAAAAGACCAGGAAACCTGCCCTGAGAAAAATTTTTCTTCCATTATGACAATGCATGAGGGTACTAAGGGTTGTCCTACAAAAATTCCATTGGAAACCTTGCCAATCCACCTTCCAGCCCTGACTTTGACCCTTCAGATTTGTTTTGTTCCTAAAGCTCTAAGCACACTGCAAGGGTATGATTTGAGGCCCTTGAGGATGCTAAAACTGCTGTTTTGACATGGTATTAATCAAAGAGAACATAATTCTTTGGACAAGGGTTAGATAGATGGAAATATCACCTTCAGACATACATGTACAGGCCTATATGAAGAATATGTTGAGTAATAGCTTCACATTTTGATATTTGTTTATTAAATGTTTCTATAAGGAGCTCTGGTAGCGTAGTAGATACGAGTCGTGCTGCCAACCTCAAGGTCAGCAGTTCGAAACTACCAGCGGTTCCACAGGAGAAAGATGAGGTGTTCTGCTCCTGTAAAGATTTACAGCCTCGGAAACCCTGTGCAGGGTCACTATGCATCTGAACCGACTCCATGGTACTTAACAACAAATGATCTTATAGCCACACTCACATTTTTTGGTTGTGTTTATGTTGTTGGGAGTGTCATGGCTCCATATGATAAGCACAGGACTACACTCCATATGATAAGTACAGGACTACACACAAGGTTAACAGTTTGAACCCACCATGTGCTCTTTGGGAGCAAGATGACGCTTTCTGTTCCCGTAGATATATAAAGCCTCAAAAACTCTATATGGGGTCATTATGAGTTGGAACAGACTTGACAGCACTTATTAGCAACAGCATTGTGTTAAAAAATGTATATGCTGTAGTATTTAACAAAAGTATTCCTTATTCTTGTATACATTTTAGTGTCTTCATTTGCCTTGGTCAAGTTGTGCAGACTTCATATATATTGGTTATTGTCTTTCCCATCACCAAAAATGTTATCTAGAAAGTAATTTCAGTTAGGTGGGGCATGATTGCAGACTAGGCAGAAAGACTGTAGACATTTTAGCAAAAATATGGAAAACTGGACTGAGCAGATTCAAAGGATGGTCCTGGAACTCTGAGCTTCATATAAAGGGATAAATAAGTAGATTGAGTTCCAACCAGGAGAAAGTGTTGAACAGATGCAAGAAAGGGGGTGATTACTGATTTGGTCACCAATGTTACCCACACAGCCATTTTGAATGGGTGTGAGCAGATTGAGACCAAGAAAACATTCCCATTGCAGAAGCCTGCCTGTAATTCACAGAGACAAAGGTGCAATTATTATTATTTTTTTCCTCTTTCTCTTCATTTCTTCTCTGGCGACCAGAGGTGAGACCTGTACACGTAGACACCCCCATGGAAGGTCCCCTGTGGACCCCGTGGCTGGGTATATAATTGAAGGGGTAAGGAGACAACAGAAACAGCCTATACCAGCAGGCTGTGCTCCAGATTGGTCCTAGTCAGCATTGGGCTAGCTCTCACTAAGAGAAGGAGTTTAACAGGCTTATGGAGAAGAAAAAAAGGGGGAAATAAAAACAGGCTGTTGATAGGTAAGAGAGGCACAGAAGGACCATCTTGAAATTTCTCAGGCAGATGAGAAGGCAGGAGTCCATTAGGTGTTGCTACAGACTTACTTTTAATTTCCTGATTGTTGTTGTTGTGTCCCTGCTGCCCCAAGTTTTATTGTCTTTATATCGGATTTTTTCTTCTCCTGGGGTTTTTCTGTTTTTAAATTTTAGTTTTTGTCCTCCTTCTCTCTTGTGGGAGTGTTTTATCTTCTTGTCTCACCCAAAAGAAGCTAGCAGCTGTGGCCATAAAGCAAAATCACAGTTGGACCCTCTGCAACCCCACAAATTGGGACAGAGGCAATACCAGCTTCTATACCTCAGATCAACAACAGTGCTAAATTCATCCAGAACTGAACTTCACAAATAACAAAGAACACATCTGTTGATGACATCCACCAAAAAGCCGTTGGTGAGTGTCTAAGAATACACCAACACACATTCATCAACTTAATGCAAATACAACACTAAAATGCCTTGAAAGCAACAATCTCTGTTCACAGTAAAAAAAAAAAAAAAAAAAAATCAAACAAATGACTAAGTGGCATAGCTAGAAAATGTTTTTGAGGAAAAAAAACTACCTGAAAATGAATTCAGGAGAATCACTTTTAGGTACTTCCAAACTATGGATCAAAAGGTAGAGGAAAACAAGGTAGAATTCAGGAAAGTGCTACAGGAACAATCAAATAAAATAGATAAAAGTTTGGAAGCAATACAAAACCTGCAAGCAAAAATTCAGAAGATTAACACTACAATATCAGAACTCTACAGTACATGAAAGGGCAAAGGAGTAGATATGAATCAATGGAAGCCAGAACTAGTGAGCTTGAGTATAAATCTCTCAATACTGATGTGGTTCTGTGGATTAATGCACTGGACTTAAAAGTTGGTTTGCATTGCAAGGTAGTGGTTCAAGCTCACCAGTTGCTCCTCAGAAACCCTATACAGGGTTGTTATGGGTTAGAACTAACTCAATGACAACAGCAACAACAAAAACAATTAGTAAGTTAGAAGAACTATGAGAAAAAATTCAAAGAAATCCTAAATTTTATGTGGGACAGCATGAAGAGGTATAACCTACCAGTGATTAGAATTCCAGAACAGGAATAGACCTGGAAAACCATAGAAAAGATAGCCGAAGAGCTGTTGGAAGACAATTTCCCTAACATTGTGAAAGATGAGAAAATAAGCATTCACAAAGTTGAATAAAGCCCAGGCAGGATAGACTCCAAAAGAAAATCACCAAGACATATCCAAGAATAATATACCCAGCAAAGGTGTCCATCAAATATGATGGTAAAATTAGAATATTTCTGAATCAGCAGAAATTAAATGACTTTGTAAGAGGCAAGGCAACTCTTCAAAATATATTAAAAGGAATTATTTGGATTGAGAACCAACAAGAGCAGAAGACCACTGGAGATTGACATACTTGACACACCACCTGGAATTCAGTCCAGAGCAGAACAAAACTACATACTGAAAATAGGGAGTTTGAGATGTCAGTCTATGATGGGAACAACTACAAATCGAAGGGATGGACCAGTGTAGTTAAAGAACTTCCAAATGGCAAGGAAGTCAGGTAGATTTTAAGATAGTACAGAATGCTTTAAAATGGGCAAGAAATTAATAAAGTACTGGGAACCTCAAAGAATCCTAATATACCTTCACATCAAATCAAGAAAAGGAAAATCCATGAAATTTGGGAACATTAAAACTATGAAGAAATTGACAAGAAAGACCCCAAAAAATGAACTCAGCATAGGAAAGCTTGTAGAACAAAGAAACCAGTCCCATCATACACACACGCAAAAAAAAAAAAACCACATAGCAAAATGACTGCAATTAATTCATACCTATCTATAATTGCATTGAATGTCAATGGATTAAATAGACCAGTCAAGTGACAGAGAGTAGCAGAATGGATAAAATAACAGGATCCTTCAATATGCTATCTACAAGACAATACCTTATACATAAAGACAAAAAAATATTTAAAATTAAAGGCTAGAAAAAATATAGCAAGCTAATTGCAATAAAAACAGGCAGGAAAAATAATATGAATCTCTGATAAAATAAACTTTAAGGTAAAACCCAGCATAAGAGTCAAAGAAGGATGATGACTAAAGTGTCAACTACTAGGATCTCTGGTAGCGTAGTGGTTATGAATCGGGTTGTGAAACGCAAGGTCAGAAGTTCAAAACTATCAGCTGTTCTGTGGGAGAAAGATGAGGCATTCTGCTCCCGTAAAGATTTACAGTCTCGGAAACCCTGTACAGGGTTGCTATGCGTCGGAACCGACTCCACGGCACACAGCCACCACCAAAGTGTCAACTGAACAAGATGACATAACCGTAATAAATATCTATGTTCCCAATGAAAGATCCACAAAAATACATAAATCAAATCCTAATATAATTAAAGAAATAGATAATTCTACAATAATAGTGGAAGAATTTAATACACCTTTCAAAAAAGGACAGAACACCAGAAAAAAACACCTCAACAAAGACAAAGAGGAACTAAACAACACAATCAATCAACTTGACCTCATAGATTTGTAGGGTATTCAACACAGCAAAAGCACAATGTACATTCTTTTCCAAGGCACTTGGGACATTCTCCAGAAGAGACCATGCATTAAGCAATGAAGCAAGTCACAATAATTTCAAAAACATCAAAAGACTACAAAGCATCTTCTCAGAACACAATGCTACAATAAAATTAGAAATCAACAATAGGAAGATCAAGGAAATAAATAAAATACATGGAAATTTAGTAACACCCTGCTTAAAAGCTACTGGATAATAGAATAAATAAAAATGAAATTTAAAAAATCATAGAAATAAATGAGAATGATAACACAACATACCAAAATCAATGCTGAGACAGCAACTTACACTAATAAACACACCTATCCCAAAAGAAAAAAGACCTCAAATCAACACATTAAGCCAACATCTCCAACAATTAGAAAAAGACCAGCAAAGTAAGCCTATAATCACTAGAAGAAGAGAAATAGTAAACATTAGCACAGAAATAAATGAAATTGAAAACAATAGAAAGAATCAGCAAGAGAAGAAGCTGGTTCTTTGAAATTACTTTAAAAAAAAATTGCCAGACTATTGGCAAATCTAACAAAAAGAAAGAAGGAGAAGACATAAATAACATGCACAAGAAATGATATGGTGATGTTACAGAGCTGATGAAAATAAAAAGGATAGCAGAATACCATAAAAATTTGTACTCCAAAAAATTTGAAAATTGTATCAGTGCTAGTATATGTACTCAGGAGTAGAGAAGGAGCACTGTATTATAAGATATAAGATATTTCTATTTCTAAATTTTGAGGTCACTCCATGCTATTTACAATCGTATCATTTTACAAGCTTACCAACAGTGTCCAAGAATTTCAATTTCTCCATTGTCTCATCAGCATTTGTTGCTTCTGCTTTTTGTTGTTTTTTAATTAGTACTATTTTTACAGGGATGAAATACTATTTCGATGTACTTTTTATGTGTATCTTCTAATGGTTGATGATTGTGAGCATCTTTTCACATATTTGTTAATTGTCTGCATGTCTCCTTAGGTCAAATATTTATTCCTGATCTTTGCTCAGTTTTAACTTTGGATTGTTCATCTTTTTTGCTGTTTAGTTGTTTAAGTTCACTATATATTTCAGAGATTAGACCCTTATCAGATATGTCATTGCTAACAATTTTTTCCCAGTCTATTGCTTATCTTTTTACTGTTTTGATGAAGTCTTTTGATAAGTACAGTATTTCATTTCTGTTGTTGTTAGGTGTCACCAACTCATAGCAACTCTGTGCGCAACAGAATGAAACACTGCCTGGTCCTGCACCAACTTCACAATCATTGCTATGTTTGAACCCACTGCTGCTGTCACTGTGCCAATCCATCTAATTGTGGGTGTTCCTCTTTTTTTCTGAACCTCCATTTGCTTTACCAAACATTATATTCTTCCCCAGGGATTAGAGGTTCAATCTAGATTCAGACGAAGACATGGAATGAAGAATATCATTATTGACATCAGATGGATCTTGGCTGAAAGCAGAGAATGTCAGAAAGATGTTTACCTGTGCTTTATTGACTATGCAAAGGCTTTCAAGCTATGGACAACATTGCACAGCATGAGTGCTCTGGAACATTTAACTGTGCTTGTTAGGAACCTGTACATAGACCAAGAGGCAGTTGTTTGAACAAAACAGTAGAACACTGAATGGTGTAAAATTCAGAAAGATGATTGCCGGGGTTGTATTCTTTAAGCACACTTATTCGAAATCATCTAAGCAGCTGGATTGTATGAAAAAGATGTGGCATTAGGATTGGAGGAAGACTCATTAACAATCAGCTATATGCAGATGTTTCTTGGAGGTTAGGATGGCCAAACTTCGTCTCTCATACTTCGAACATATTGTCAGGAGGGACTAGTCTCTGGAGAAGGATAATATGTTTGGTAAGTTGGAGGGTCAGAGAAAAGAGGAAGACCCCCAGTAAGATGGATTCGCAATGTGGCAGCATCAGTGGGCTCAAGCATGGCAACAATAGTGAGGTTGGCCCAGGACCTAGCAGTGTTTCATTCTGTTGTGCATAAGGTCCTTATGAGTCAGTACTGACTCAATGACACCTAACAACACCAACATATGCGGATACACAGTCTTGCTTGTTGAAAGCAAAGAGAACTTAAAAATTTTCATTTGTAGGAGGTCTCAATCATCCAATTTATGTTCTAGTTTTTGTGCATTTTTAGCTATGTTTGATATGCTAAAAATTAATTCTCCTATGTATTAGAGCCCTGCTGTACCACTGTGGGTTAATGCAATGGATTGCAATGCCACTTTGAACCATAACCTTGACAGTTTAAGCTCACCAGCCACTCCTTGGAAGCGCTATACAGGGTTGCTATGGGTTGGAACCAACTTGATAGTACTTAACAACAACAGCAACGTTTGTATTTAGCCAATCTTCTGAAAAGACATATTTAAAGTGTTACAAGAGCAAATGTGTCACTTAGAGGACCAAGGTACACCTCATCCAACCCATGGTATTTTCAACCGCCTCACATACATGCAAAAGGTGGACAATTGATAAGAATGACTGAAGAAGAACAGATGCATTTGCATTACTATGTTGATGAAGAATATTGAAAGTACCAAGAACTGCCAGAAGATCAAATTAATCTATATTGGAAGATGTACAGCTAGAATGCTCCTTCCAAGAGAAGATGGTTAGAGTTCATCTCAAATACTTTGGTCATGTTATCAGGAGGACAAGTTCCTGGAAAATGATATCATGATTGATAAAGTAGAGGGTCAGAGAAAAAGAGAAAGACTCTCAAAGAAATAGATTGCTACAGCGAGGAATTGCAACCATCATTTCAAACATAACAACCATGAGCATGGAGCAGGACCAGGTAGTGTTTCCTTCTTTTGTACATGTCACTAGAAGTAGGAACTGACTTGACAGCACCTAACAACAACTTTCCCCCCCACCCCCAATGTGATCTTCCAAGAACTTTATAATTTTAGCTTTAACATTTTAGTCTTTAACCCATTTTAAGTCAGTTTTTGTGTATGGGGTGAGGTATGGATCCTGTTTCAATTTTTTGCCCATACTCATGCACATTCTAGTTTTGCTAGCACCATTAGTTAAAGAGACTGTTTCTTCTCCACTGAATCCACTTCAATACTTTGCTGAAGTTCAGCTACCCACATCAAGGGGTTACAAACAGTTTGTGGGAAATCTCCACTATCTTTTTATTTTTATTTTTACTATGCATTCATTTATTCTTCAATTCAATTACAAGGGGGCTTCAAAAAGTTCTTGGAAAAATTGAAATAAAAATAAAAAACTGTTCCATGAAGTTTTTGAAGCCCCGTCATACTTAGTGAGCACCTATAAGCTACAACACCTTTGCCCTCGAAGATGCTCACCGGTTAGCAAGAGTACAATCCTGTAAAGACAAGAGCAAT
>NW_006408649.1:6326306-6326919 GCF_000296735.1 Chrysochloris asiatica | reverse complement strand
CTGCTATTCTCACTTGATGGTCCCAGGGACTTCCACTCCTGGGCTGCAAAATCAATCACTCCCCTCCTTTTGTCAGAAAACATCTACCTCTTTTGGTACCCTCACAGTCAGTCCTGATGGCAGTTATTCACTGTTGTACCACAAGAGTCTTATCCCCATTTCCTTTCTCCAATCTGGTCCTAACAGATTGGAAATAATTCAGTGGAGGTTCTACCTACCCTTGTCCTGTCTGGAACTAGGCTCCCTCTTAAAAGCTTGTAAGCCAGTCATTTCTTGTCTTTATAGCTCCGCCCCCACCCCATTTTGGGTAACCAATGTCTAAGTTGCCCATCCCTGTTAACCCTGTGTAAAGAGGGGGTGGGAGTGATCTTTGCTGTAAATATTTTTACCCTTTTTTGAGCTTCTACATCCATATGTATAGGTAAAGTTCATCAAATTGTAGTGGGTTAATCTTTTTTTTTCTTCCCTCTTCTTTCTTCTTCTAGTCAAGATGAGATCATCCAGCCATTGAAGCTAGGTCAACTGCTTACTATCTACAAGTATGGGTGTTCTTGTGCATCTCCCCTCACTTCATATCAGTTGGATGCTTCACTCTCCACTCTAGCCCTCTGTG
>NW_006408649.1:6325229-6325678 GCF_000296735.1 Chrysochloris asiatica | reverse complement strand
GGCAGAAGACGGACTTACAAGTTTTCTATTGTGATGTTTCTGGCTATTTCTTCCCCGACCCCAAGTGTCTATTTCACAATGGTAGGCAAGGGAAACCAAGATTCAAAAGACAGCCAAGCATCTTAACATTATTGCCCTCTTTCACCCTTTCAAACTATGCCTCAATCCCTGTATCCTGAAGCCTGTTGTTCGAAGGTTGTGAATACATCATCATTTATCTCTGTCCCGCGTAGCCCATGTGAACCTGCCTAACCCTTCCCATCAGCCTTGTTCTTCCATTCCCCTCCCCTTTTTTGTGTATTGCCACCACTCCCCCAGTACCTAAGCTTTCCTGTGTCAATTCCCTACCCTGTGCTTTATCTTCCCCTCCATCCCATCCTCTTATCCCATATATACTGGTGATCAGCAATTTTATATATAGTTTTTGGTGTTTTTCCCCCTTTTGAGTG
>NW_006408649.1:6311250-6316052 GCF_000296735.1 Chrysochloris asiatica | reverse complement strand
GCCATCTTGTTTGTTCCTCCTCCATTATCTTTTAATTCCACTTTTCTATGAACTTTTTGAAGTCCCTTAATAGATGGATAGATTTACTTCCTGATTCTGATTAGACTGAATCTGTTATTGAACCGGTACTAGGCTATTTTGATTACTGTGGCTGTATGGTAACCCTAAGAGTAGGAAGTGTGAAGCCTCCTACATTGTTCTTCTTTTTAAATATTGATTTAACTATTCAGGGCCTTTTTCCTCTTTATATAAAGTTGGAGACTAGTTTTTCCATTTCATTAAAGAATGTTATTAGGATTTTGACCAGGATTGTATTATATCTATAGATAACTTTGGTAGCATTGACATTTTCACAATGTTAATTCTTCATACTAATGAGCATGGGATGGCGTTATATTTATGTAGATCTCTTTTCATTTCTTGCAAAAGTGTTTTGCAGTTTTCTTTATGTAGATCTTTTATGTCCCTAGTTAGGTTTATTCCTAGACATTTTATTCTTTTGTAAATGGTATTGCTTTATTGATTTCCTTATAGGAATTCTTGTTCATGTAGAGGAACCCAGCTGCTTTTTGTGTGTTGATCTTTACCCTGCCACTTTATTCAGTCTTTCTATTACTTTCCTGTAAATATCTGTTCTTTCTTATATCCCTTAGTTCTCTAAAGGATAATGAAGGAAACAGACTATTGGCCTTTGAGATGCCCCAGGGACGTCTAATCAGACAAGACATATGCCTGATAATCATTGTTGGCATCCTTATGTTTTATGGTCAAACCCCTAAACCAAGCAAATGCAGAAGTGAAAGAAGCATCTTCCATTGGAGCAATGAGGTTCTCAGTCTCTGGTGGAAATAAAAACATTCTTATCACAATGCTTTTGATCCATTTTGGCTACTTTATATGCAACTTCTTGAGCCAGTGGTTTTTTTTTTGTTGTTGTTTGTTTTTTGTTTTTAAAGATTGATACCTGTTGATTAGACTGGGTTCTACAATGGGGACTTAAAGAATTATAAAGAACGCATGAGCACATTGTTCAGTAAATTATGAGCAATGGGAAAAGTGCTCTATGAAATTATTATGAAGGTAGTTATAAATTTTTTGAGCCCTTTTTTTTTATAATTTGAATGCTGTGTTCTGTTATTATTACCCTCTTTGTGTTGACTGCTAGAAAGTTCAGAGTTCAAAGGTTTTCTGGGCAAAGATGCTTTCAAATCTTGCTGTTATCTTCTAGCTGTGATTTCCTTTCTTTTTAATAGATCATAATGGCTGCTAGCCTCAAGGTCAGTAGTCTGAAACTACTAGCAGTTCCTTGGGAGAAAGATGAGGTTTTCCGCTCCTGTAATAATTTACAGCCTCGGAAACAATATTCAGGGTCACTATGAGTCCGAACTGACTCCACAGCACACCACCATCATCACCATCAAGAAACCATTTAAAGGTCATGTGACTTTAAAATAGTTTTTGTAATAAATATGTGTGCAAATAAACAAAGAAATAATTCTTGGGCTTGGTTGATAGCAGAGTTCTGATTTCCAGGTCTTGAACTCCTGAAGAAAAGTAGATCTATGATAGCTATAATTATAGTCATGGTAATACCTCACATAACAAGGACCTTACTGATTCCATGATCTTACCTAAGTTTTTACCAATATTAACTCTCTACATTCTTATTGTTGCTGTTGTTGTTAACTGTCTAAAAGTCAGTTCTGACTCATAGCGTTCCTGAATAGGGTATTCTTATTATAGTCTAATTATTATTATTCATGGTAGATGCCATTATTATCTATGGATGAGGAAACTGAGGCACAGAGAAGTTAAGTGATTTCCCTAAATACCACAGCTAGTAAGAGGCAAAGCCAGGATATGAATCCAAGAAAACTAATCTTTCTTGCAGGATCTTACATAATCACTCCAACAGTATAATAATAAAATACCACGAAGAGTGCAGGTTTAGACATAGTTTTCTGTAGTTTGTTACTGAACAGTGATGTGACTTGATGCAAATTCCTTTACCTCATTTAAAAAATGGTGGTATGTTGAGATGTTTCTATTTTACTGGAAAAACAACCGTATGATAGTAGTATTTTTCTCTGTTACACACACACATTTAGTTAAAAAATTCCTATAATCAGTTGCAAATTATCACATTACCTCTGCATTCTTATCAGGTTTCTGCAGTTGGGAGATAAAGACCTACACTATCTTTAAATCAAGCAGGCAGTTGAAGTGATGAATCTTTCCTTCCTAATTTAGACAAAAACCACAAAGTGGTTCCCCACATTATAATCAGTGATGGGAACGGGGCACACCAGAGGGGAAAAGATCAGGGTGCTCAAGATGATGTGATGGTGCATGTGCGGCACAGTTCCAACTCTGCCTTTGTGGTTCTTCCAATCCCTCCCCCGACCTAGTTTCTCTGGCCGCCAAAGGAAGAGAGATGTCACACAGAGATGCAACAAAGCAAAACCTGGTAGCATCTAGTGTGCTCCTATGAGATAAGCATTCCCAAGCTTGTGTCTGTCAGTCACAGCTTAGGCAGTCAAGATAGATGGCAATCGGTTGAAACAATAGCTTGCTATAAACCGAGGAATGCTTGTGCTCTATCTGTCCCCTGCCTATTTCTGAGTTTCTTGGTCTGGTTTGAAGGCCATTCATGGTAATGAACAGGACATTTCAAAAAAACTAGTCTTTATCCCATAGGCATTCTGAGCAGAGACAATTAAGGAGGTCAAGAAGAATACTGACAATAGGGGACCTAAAGGAGTCTGATAACGGTTACAAAGAAACCAATTTGAAGTGTGTTTTTATTCATCTCTGTCTATGCATCTAAAATGAGGGTACAGATGCTAAAATTCAAGCCAGATTGCTCTGGATCCCTTTGAAAACAGCTGGATTACATCTTTGGAAATAACAGAGCAGCCGTATCTCTGTTTACTTATTCAGAGTAAAATACTAATTCAAGTAAATGAATCCTTGAACAGGTTTATTAGACAACTTCTCATTTTGTTAATGATTTTCATTTACTAGAATCCAAAGAGCATGTTTCTGAAGATGTCAATCATCCAGATATTTTTACCCATTCCTTGTACTGTATCCACACCACTTGAAATTCTCTTTATGCTTATTTGTTCTTGTTCCTTGTTCATTTGATCAATTCTTATCAGTCTTTCAGGATGGTCCCCAAATGCTTCTTTTTTAAGCTTTTCAAATTTAAGATTATTTTTGAAAAGAGAAATTAATTTTCTTATGGGAGCTAGTTGGGTTTCCATTGTCTTTGTGAAACAATAAACATATGCTTCATTTTTTATAATTTGATGTATGAGCAGTCAAATGTAGCTTGAGAAAATGGTATACACATCTGTGTAAACACCATACAGATAAAGATAGTATTTCCAAGAGCTCTGAAGATTATTTCCTGTCCCTTCATCATCAATTCTCCACCCAAGACGTAATTGAATTTTTTATTTTACTACCATATATTAGATTTTCCAGCTCTTGAGCGTCATATAAATGTAATCAGACAGTATGTACATTTTTATGTCTAGTATCGTTTTGTAATGGAGTCCCGATGTAATGCTGTATGGTAAGCACTGGACTCCTAAACACAAGGTTGGCTTTTCAAACATACCAATAGCTCCTTGGAAACCATATATAGGGTTATAAGCCTGCATCAACTCAATGGCACTTTACAATAATAATGACAACATATGTCTCTATGGATTGGGACCGACTCAATGGCAATTAACAACAACAATCTTTATTATTTATTTTCTTATGGTGACTGTAGTCTTACTTTGCTACTGCTTTTATAATTGTTGGATATATTGCAATAATGTGGCTTTTTTGGGGGGTTTGTTTTGGTTCTTTTTTCTTTTTGGATGTCTTTGTTTATTGCTCTAAATTTCCTGATATGTACTGCTTTTGTTGTAGCTCAAAGTTTTGGGGATGTTGTATTTTCATTCTCATTTGATTCAAGGAATTTTTTTATTTCACTTTTTATTTGGTCTATTACCCAGTATCTTTTAAGCAGGGTGTTATTTAATTTCCATGTATTTGGTTATTTTTCCTTGATCTTCCTCTTGTTGATTTCAAAATTTATAGTTTCTGATCTGAAAAGGTGTTCTATAGTATTTTGCTATTTTAAGTTTATTGCTTTGTGTCACAGGAAAAGAATGTGCATTGTGATTTTGTTGGGTTGAGTATGCTGTACACAAACATGAGGTCAAGCTGGTTGATTGTGCTGTTTATTTCTTCCATGTCTTTGTTGAGTTTCTTTCTAGTTGTTCTGCTCTTCAGTTGTGTATAAAATCACCTACTATTATTGTGAACCTTGGTGTGGCACTATATGATTGGCACTGGACTGCTAACTGCAAAGTTGGAAGTTCAAACCCACCATCCAGACTTGGAAAACCTATACTGAGTCACTAAAAGTTGGAACTTGCTCAATGGCACACAACAACAACAAATTAACAGCTATCAACATACAATTGTCTATTTCTTTCTTCAATTCTATTAGAGTTTGATTTATGTATTTAGAGGCTCTTTAATTAGGAGCATAGATGTTTATTATAGTTATGAGATATTGTCCTTCTTTATCTTTTTGATGGTTTTTGCCTTAAAGTCTATTCTATCAGAAATTAATACTGTCACTCTTGCTGATTTTTCATTTCCATTGGCTTGATATGTTTTTCCATCCTTTGAATATTAATCTATTTTTGTCTTTGTGTGTAAGGTATGTCTCTTGCAGACAGCATATTGAAGGATTCTGTTTTCTTATTCATTCTGCCACTCTTTGTCTCTTGACT
>NW_006408649.1:6297813-6311000 GCF_000296735.1 Chrysochloris asiatica | reverse complement strand
TTGCTATGTGTTTTTTTGTGATGATGCTGATGTTTTTGTTCAACACAATTTTCTGTGGTGAGTGTATTTTGTTTATATTTTATTGTCAGTCTCTTCATTGATGTTCTTTTTATGTCTATTAAAATCTTTATGGTTTTCCTTTTTCTCGATTTAATGTAAAGGTGCATTCGTTTTCTTTGAGATTATCCTGCAATTTATTAATTTGTTCCCCAGTTTAAAACAGTCTCTTTTGTGTTGCAATCTACTTGACTTCTTCACCATTTGAAAGTTCAATAACTACACTTTTCCTCTCTGCTTTGTAGTTGTCTTCAATATAAATTCATATCTCAACCTCTCTATTTTTAGTCTTGTAAGATTGGACTCCTGGTGTGATGCTGAAGGATCAGCTTTGGGCTGCAAAACACAAGGTCGGCAGTTCAAACTCACCATCTCTTTCTCAGAAGCCCTATACAGGGACACTATGAATCAGAAGTGACTTGATGGCACTTAACAACAACAGTAAGAAGTTTGTTTTATTTTGGGTACTTCATTATCTGAATTTAATTCTGGGTAGTTGTCATGTATGTCAATCTCTGGTTGATGTCTGCTATTGTTTCTCAGTTCAAAGGACCCATATATATATATATATATAATTTGACTGGGTTTCACAAATTTCTTTAATTACTGTTCATCTGGAAATGTCCAAATTTTGCCATCATATCTGAGGGAGAGTTTTGTTGGATATGATTCTTGGTTGGCATTTTTTTCTTTCTTTCTTAGTTTTGTATATACATGTAAGCAGCTTTCACATGCATATGAAGTGATTGAAAACATGAGGGAGGATTAGAGGTGGTATTGAGATATAAGAGATGAAACAGCAAATGAGAATGAAGAGATGAGAGAAGAGAGACAGCATGGCACATGAAGATCACTGACGAGTCAAGCAATAAGGACATTTTCCCATAGTCAAGTCTTTTCTGAGAGTCAATGTTCAGTCTTCTAAACTATGACAACATAAAAAAAAAACTACACATTTATTATACTTCTCATATAGCAGCACTAGATAACTAAGAAAAGAATTCACACAATTTATTATTAAAAATAGAATTTAATTTGTTCTATTATTCAGTAACTTTTAAGCAGAGTGTTATTTAGTTTCCATGTATTTGATTATGTTTCCTCAATCTTCCTATTGCTTATTTTTAGTTTTGTAGCATTGTGATCTAAAAAGATGGTTTGTAGTATTTTCATATTTTAAATTGTTTTGAAGCTTGCTGTGTGGCAAGACATATGGTCTATTCTAGAACCTGTTCCATATGCACTGGAAAAAAATGTGTACTGTGATGTTGTTGGGTGGAGTTGTTCTGTATAAATCTATGAGGTCAAGTTGATTGATTGTATTGTTCAGTTTCTCTGCATCTTTGTTGAGTTTCTTTCTGGTTATTCTATCCATTTTTGAAAGTGATGTATTAAAATCTCCTAGTGTAGTGGTTACGAATCGGGCTGTGAACCACAAGGTCAGCAGTTCAAAACTACCAGCTGTTCCATGGGAGAAAAATGAGGCTTTCTGCTCATGTAAAGATTTATAGCCTTGGAAACCCTGTTCAGGGTCGCTATGGGTCGGAACTGACTTGACGACACTTAGCAACAACAACAACTATTAATGTACAGTTGTCTATTTCTTCAATCCTATTAGAGTTTTATTTATATATTTTGAGGCTATTTCATTGAGAGCATAGATATATATTATTGTTATATCCTCTTGTTCAATTGACCCTTTAATCATGAGATAATGTCCTTCTCTGTCTCTTGTGCTAGTTTTTTCTTTAAGTTTATTTTATCAGAATTAATACTGCCATTCCTTCCCATATTCTATAGTAATTAGCTTTGATACCTATTTTTACATATTTTTAATTGTTAATCTATGTTTATCTTTGTGTGAAAGTTATGTGTCCTGTAGACAGCGTTTAATCATCGAAGGATCCTGTTTTCCTATCCATTCTGCTACTTTCTGATTCTTGTCTGGTGTGTTTAATCCATTGATATTCAGTGCAATTATTGATAATTATGAATTGATTGCAATTATTTTGCTGTGTGCTTTTTTGTGGTTCTGCTGGTTTCTTGGTTCCACATGGTTTTTGTTATTTTTGTTTTGTGCTGAGTTCACTTTCTTTCTGCATTTTCTTGTCAATTTCTTAATTTTTTTAATGTTTACAAAATCTTCATAGATTTTCCTTTTCTTCATTTGATGTGAAAGTGCATTAAGTGTCTTTGAGGTTACCCTGTAATTTGTTCATTTCTTCCTCATTTTAAAATAGATTTTTTTCTTGAAATCTTCTTGACTTCCTCACCATTTGGAATTCTATAGCAATAATTTCCTTCTTTTTGCTATGTAGTTATCTTCATTATAAATTGATACCTCTGATTCTCTATTTTTAGTCTTTTATTTTTGTTTAACTTTGGTGGTGGTGGTTGTGTGCTGTGGAGTCAGTTCCAACTCATAGTGGCCCTGTACAGGGTTTCCAAGGTTGTAAATCTTTACGGGAGCAGAAAGCCTTATCTTTCTCCCATGGAACAGCTGGCAGTTTTGAACTGTTAACCTTAAGGTTAGCAGCCTGACTCATAACCACTACTTTACCAGAACTTTTTTTGTTATACTTTGTATACTTCTATATCTGGATTAAATTCTGGGTTGTGTATGTCAATCTCCAATTGTCTGCTGTTGTTGGTTCTCAGACAAAAAAAAAAAAAAATTACCTTTAGTAGTCTTTGTAAAGTTGACCTGGATTTTACCAGTTCTTTTAATTTCTGTTTGTCTGGATATGTTCTAACTTTGCTATTGTATTTGAGGAACAGTTTTTCTGGGTATATGAATCTTGGTTGACAATTGTTTTCTTCAGAGTTTTGTATATGTCTCCCCATTATCTTCTTGCCTGCATGATTTCTGCTGATAAATCTGAGCTTAATATATTGATTTTTCTTTGTAGCTAACATTTAAAATTTTTCTTGAGCTGCTTTCAGGATTCTTTCCTTGTCTTTGATTTTGGATAGTTTGATTATGCTATGTCTTGGTGATTTTCTTTTGGGGGTCTATCCTGTTTGGGTTTCATTCAACTTCTTGAATGCTTATCTTCCCATCTTTCATGATGTTAGGGAAATTTTCTTCCAGCAGTTCTTTGACTATCTTTTCTGTGCTTTTCTTTGTTTTTTCCTGTTTTGCAATTCTGGTCACCCATAAGTTATTGCTCCTCATAAATCTTACATTTTCTTCAGGTTTTTTTCATTCTTTTTACTGATTATTCTTCTAGCTTTCTTGTATTGAGAGATTTATCTTCAAGCTCACTAATTCTGGCTCCAATTGATTCAAATCTATTCCTTTGTCCTTTCAGTGTACAGTATATTTCCAATATCTATGCAGTAATCTTCTGGATTTCTGTTTGCTGGTTTTGTATTGTCTCCAATCATTTACATATTTTGTTTGATTGTTTCTTCAGTGCTTTTTAAAACTCTTCCTTGTTTTCTTGACCTTTCTGTCAATCATTTGGAGGTACCTAAATATCAGTCACCTGAATTCTTTTTCAGGTTGTTGTTGTTGTTGTTAGGTGTCATAGAGTCGGTACCAACCCATAGCTACCTTATGCAAAGCAGAACAAAACACTGCCCGATCCTGCACCAACCTCACTACTGTTGCCACGCTTGAGTCCATAGATGCTGCCACTTGGCCATAGTTTGGCCATCTTGGCCATCTTGGCCTCTAAGGAGCAACTATGGCTGCACTTCTTCCAAAACGGATTTATTGGTTCTTTTGGCAGCCCATGGCACTTTCAATATTCTCCTCCAACACCATAACTCAAAAGCATCAATTCTTCTATGGTCTTCCTTATTCACTGTCCAGGTTTCACATGCATAAGAGGTTATTGAAAATCCTATGGCTTGGGTCAGGCACACCTTAGTCACATATAACTTAGTTCTCAAGCTGACATCTTTGCTCATCAATGAAAGAGTGATGAATTACTTCTTTTTCAGGTAGTTCCAATGAATTTTTTCCTTAAAAACATTTCCTAGCTCTGTCTGTTTGTCCTTTGTTTGACTTACTCTGTACTTTGTGCAAACAGAGATTTTCTGCTGCTTTTGAGACATTGTAGTGTTGTATTTGTATTAAGTTGATGAATGTATATTGGTGTGTTCTTAGACACTCACCAACTGCCTTTAATGGTGGGTGTGATCAGGAGATGAACTTGTGCGCTCTTCTCTGTTCACTGTTAGAGCAGTTCAGTTCAGGGTGGATTTAGCTGATGTTAATTGTTGTCATTGATTCTGTGTAAGTCAGCTGTTGCCCAGTCACTGGGGTTGTAGAAAATATAGTTGCATGTGACCTTTATGTCTGCAATTGCTGTCTCCTGTGGGTGAGGCAAGTGAAAACATACACACAACAGGGAAGGAAAACAAACAAACAAACCAGCAAACAATTAAAAAAAAAAAAGAAAAAAAATACTAAAGAAAAAAACTGGCAACAGTTTTCTCTCCACCAATAAATGTATGCCCCTACATTACTTGCTGGCCTCATGCTTTCACAGCCCAAGAAAGTTCAAGATGGACATGCTGAGCTTGCCTGGTCAGCACAGGTCACCAGTATTTGTATTATTTATCTCTACCACATGCATCTGTTCAGCTGCTTTAGCGAGAGCTAGCCCAGGATGGCCAGGACAGACTTTGCAGATTTGGAGCAGGGCCTACACAAGCAAGGTTATTGTGGATAGTTCCTCCTTTCTTTAATGGGACTCACAACTTCCGAGCTCACCTTCTTGAGGCTCTGACTGCCTGTAAAGAGGAAGTTTCCCTGGGGTGCACACTTGTGGAGGTTAGCCTCGCATCTGATAACCAGGGGAGTGTGGAGAATAAGAAAGAATTTGCATTTTTGTCTCTGTGAGCCACAGGTAGGTTTCTGCAATGCGTATATGTTTTCTTGTCTCTCAAGTTACTCATAAACGCTCAAGGTGACAGCAGCAGGTCTGTTTGCCTGCCACAGCTCAGTAGTGACTCAGTAGTCACTTCTCTTTTTGCGGTGTCTGCTCAGCTCTCCCTCCTAGTAAGCATTCATTCACTTCTCTCTCACTTCATTTGAAGCGCAGAGTTCTAGATCTACCATCTGCATCTGTCTCACTTGGTTTTCTTTATCTTCGTTGTAGAATGTCCACACAGCCTTCCTTTCTGCCTAGTCTGTCAACTTGTCCTGCTTCTAAAAATAAAATTCAATAAGCTTTCCTGAAGCAAAATGTAAATTCAAAAGTGAATTCCATTTGTATATTATAATAAATGTTAAAATACAAGTGAAATTTAAAGCCACATCTTATAATAATAACGGAATCTAGTATGTCACTATGGATTTATGCGCTGGACTGAAAAGTCAGTTTGAACCACAACAGCAGTGGTTCAAGCTCACCAGCCATTCCTCAGGGTTACTATGGGTCAGAACCAACTCAACGTCACTTAACAACAACAACATAATAGTAACAATTATAAAAAGTAAATAAGAATAATTTTCAAAATAATGTTAAAAGCCCTTATAAAGTAAACTTTAAAATTCCATCACAAGTTATTAAATAATACTTTAATAACTAGAACCCTGTTGTGGTGCTGTAGGATAAGATGTAGACCACCCACTGGAAGGTTGGTGCTTCAAATCTACCAGCCATTCCTCAGAAACCCTATACAGGGTCACTATAAATATGACCCAACCTAATGGTACTTAACAACCACATAACTAACTGGAGCTATATACTATATCTTTGTATACAAAAACTGGACATAATTAAGATGTAAAATTTTCCTAAATTTATTTATGGATTCATTGTAATTCCAATTATTACTTTAAGTGTTTAACTAGAAATTCATAAGCTGATTCTAAAATGTACATTGAAGAGTTGTTGTTGTTAAGTACCATGGAGTCGGTTCTGACTCATAGTGACCCTGCACAGGATTTCTGAGGCTGAAAATCTTTACAGGAGCAGAAAGCCTCGTCTTTCTCCCTCGGAACAGCTGGCAGTTTTGAAATGCCGACCTTGAGGTTAGCAGCCCGACTTGTAACTACTACACTACCAGAAAGGCCAAAAATAGTCAAGAATGTCCTAAGTGGGGGAAATAAAGGAGAAGGGGTGAGAATATGTTATGTGAGATACGAATATTTTAAGTAAAATAATAGCAGTTAAGATATTGCAATATTTGTACATGGAGAGACGATTAGACAGATGAAAATTAATATGAAATCCTGAAATCAATGCATGCTTGGGTAGACTGTATGTTGTTCTCAATTATTTATCCTCCCCATGAGAGGATTATACTTCTTCATCTCACTGATACCTGGTTCCGACACATCATTTGATTTGGCCAGTGAATGTGAGTAGAAGCAAACATTTAAATTCTATTACTTAGTTCCTCCATTGCTCTTTTTTCCTTTGTGATAAAGTCTACATATGCCACATACAGGCTGATCCTTTAACTGGGTCCCCAGATGAAAAGAACATGAAACAGAGTCACAGTTCATCCTCTTGTGACATGTAATGAAAAATATATTATTGTTGTTGAAAACCATTGAGATTTTGGAAGTTTTCCCTTTCCTAACCCAGTGAGAGCTTCCTAGTACACAAGCACTAATAAGTATGAAACAAAGGGAATTTCAGGTAATTGGACTATTCCAAAAAATGACATTTGGTTCTTCACTTGGAAGAAATGACAATGAATTCCAGTCTTCGACCCTACAAAAACTAAGTTTTTTTTTTAATTAAACACTTTAATATAGAGTTAAGACTAACAACATTGTAGAAGAACACAGAATATCTTTGGGGCACTGACTAGAAAATAACGTAAAAATATGAATGAAGCAGTAACTATTAAAAATTATAAATTAGGAATTTATATTAATTAAAAGAAACCATAAATAAAGTTAAGAAAAACATACTACAGGAGAAAATATACAACACATATGAAAAGATTATATAAAACCATGTAAATAAATCTATTCATCTTTAAGAAAGAGATAAAGAACTTAGTAGAAAAATAAGCATTCTTGAGAAGTAGAAACACAAATAATCCATACACATATGAAAAAAAATTTCACCCTCATTAGTGATTATGGAAACCACAATGAGGTATCGCTACATACCCAGAAGAAGGACTAAAATAGAAAAAGGCCAGTCTAGAATCAAGGATAGAGAAATAACTTCACCTTTTAATAGTCAATCTATCATATTACTACCCAGAAATTTCTGTACTTTTTTTAATGACTTTTATACATGCAAGAATAAGATTTTAGTTGGTAAGATATATTTTATTTATTAAAAAAAAAAAAATATATCAAATGCAATGCTTTATAACATATATAATACATATTATACATAAAGTATAATATAAATATACATATAAATGCATTATATGCTTTATTATATATAATAAAGCATATAATGCATTTATATGTATATTTATATTATATATATAATTTATATATATAAAAGCTTTAGATGTTATTTATATTATAAAGCATATAATGCATTTTAAAAATATATCTTACAAACTGGTGTGTGGTGCTGTAGGTTAATGCACCAGACTGTAAAGTCATTTGCACTGCAAGGTTGGTGGTTCAAGCTTACCAGCTGCTCCTTGGAAACCCTATATAGGGTTGCTGTGGGTCAGAACTGACTTGACAGCACTTAACAATAACAACATATATATGTGTGTGTGTGTGTATGTTTAATTAAATAAGAATATCTATTTGAAGTATGACAAATTTTTGCATTTTGGGGTAACCTACGTGTCTCCATCTGAGCCGGACACTCCTAGATAATAAAATAACAAAGATTTGTTCCTTATATTTGGGCTCTTGGCTTGTTTGACAAGGTGGGGAAATATCTAAACCTATATCTTATATTATCAGTGAGTATAGATCATAGGTAGGAATCTGGTCATGCAGTGGTTAATACACTCAGTTACTAACCAAAACGTCAGTGGTTCTAAGCCACCATCTGTTCCATGGAAGAAAGATATAGTAATATGCTTTCATAAAGAGTTACAGCCTTGAAAACCATATGGGGGCAGTTCTACTATGCCTTCTCAGGTCTCTGTGAATCATAATCAACTCAGTAACAGTGGATTTGGGTTTTATTTTATTTTGCTATAAAATCATAGAAACCTTTATTAAAAAATATAAAAATGTGAAACTATGGTTTCTCAACATATCCTTCATCTTATTTCTATAGACTTCTTTTTTTGTTGTTTGTTTTTTAAAGCTTTTCTTGTGAATTGAGTGATAGTCTACATGCAGAACATCACTTTTGCACTCAATCGATTGCTTCTTGTTTCATTGTAATGAATACAACCCCCATTTTTGATGTACACAGAAACATGTAGGAATACATAACCTTTTAATCAACCAAAAGACACATTTTGTAAACCAGCCCTTTACCCATCAGCACACAGTCTTTCTCTTTCCATGAGTCTAGAGTCCTCAGAAGCTCTATCTCTCCAGGCCATTGTCTCTGCCTCCATCTCAGGTGTCGCTGCTTCTCTGGTTAGGATCCCATGTTCCACTCATGCTTTTCCCTCTGGCTGGTCCTAGGATCCTCTGTTCCTGGGATATAAGCTTAACTGCTCCCCCCTTTTTATTACACATCTTCTACCTTTACAATTGTGACAACAGTGGATTTGGTTTTGATTTTACAGATCTTTGGTTTTTTCCCAAATTATTATGATACTAAATTATAATTTGAGTTCTCTTGTGGTGCTGTAGGATAAACACTCGGCTGCAAGGTTGGAAGTTCAAGCTCACTAGCTGCTCCTCAGAAGCCCTATACAGGGTCATTGTGAGTCAGTACCAACTTGACAGCACTTAACAACAACAACAACAATGGACCAGAACTGACTCGATGGCACTTAACAACAACAACAAGTTATAATTAAGCAAATAGTCAAACTTTAAGATAGTCACTGTTTATCTATAGCAAAAATAATAGCTTATTCTTTGAAATAGAATAATTGATGGCCATATAATGTAGCAAAATTTGCCTATAGTCAGATAAATCTTAGATTCTCAGGTCTATAACTAGCTAGTATATAACTTTGGGTAAATCATTTCACTTCTTTCAATTTCAGTCTCCTTATTTACAAAATTAGGTTTATAAACTTAATTCACAAGTTTGGGTTTTAACATTAAAAAATAATGCACACATTAACTATAATTAATAGGGAAAATGTTGTTGTTGTTGTTATGTGCCTTGGAGTCGGTTCCGACTCATAGCGACCCTGTACAGGATTTCTGAGGCTGTAAATCTTTATGGGAGCAGAAAGCCTCATCTTTCTCCAGTGGAACAGCTGGTAGTTTCGAACTGCTGACCTTGTGGTTCACAGTCCAATTCGTAACCACTACGCTACCAGAGCTCCTAATAGGGAAAATAGGTACTTAAAAATGTGGCATTCTTTCCTGGTTTACTGCCATTCGGGTTTAGACTAGTATTTTTCAATCTCATTAATTATAAAAATCACCTAAGGGATTCATTGTGAAAAATTCTGATTCCTGGACCCCACCTAACCCTAACCTAACTGGCCATGTAGTTCTGGAATTGACATTTTTATAAGCCTCCCTAGTGATTCTTATGTTCATAAAAACTTGAAGTCGATGGTATATTTGTAAGCTTACTAAAACCGCCAAGTCAATTCAATCCATATCTCTCAATGGGATATTGTTAACATTTTGCACGGACACTCCATAGGGTGGAACTGTCTCTCACATTGCAGGATTGTTAGTATCCAGCTTCCAAGAATTAAATGTCCAAACTATCCCCCACTCACTGTAATCTCATATGCTCCCACATAGCCCATAGCACCATCGGAAGGTGATACTGATCTTCATAGAGACAATTGAACAATAATAAAACAAATCTCTGTGCTAAATGTAAAACTGAGTCTCAAGCACAAACACATGCACTTTCCACTTACATAAAAACAATAATATATATTTTTACTGTAAACCAGAAGAGTTAACCAGTTTCTGTGCTGGTGTTTTGTGTTTTCTATTTTTACAAACAGGTTTACTTCCATTGCTTCAGCCTTGCATTTCATTTGTACAAGTTAAATGGAATGGATAGTATGTTACAGAGATTTGATAGTAAATATCAGTTAACCTGGAGATTATGTCAGATTGTCGTACTGTGGTGACTTGTGAGTTGCTGTGATTCTGGAAGCTATGCCATTGTAATTTTAAATACTAGCAGGGTCACCCATGGTGGACAGGTTTCAGATGAGTTTTCAGATGAAGACAGACTAGAAAGAAAGAGTGATGAACTACTTCTGAATATTTAGTCACTGAAAACCTTATGAATAGCAGAGAAACGCTGTCAGATATAGTGCCAAATAAGGAGCCCCTCAGATTGAAAGGCACTCATAATGCGACTGGGGAAGAGCTGCCTCCACAAAGTACAGTTGACAGTGATGACACGAATAGAGTAAAGCCTGTGGGAGTAAAGCCCTCGGGACCTTCATTTGCTGATGGGGCACAACTCAAAACGAAGAGAAAAAGATGTAAATGTCCATTAATAATAGGAACATGGAATGTATGAAGTATGAATCAAGGAAAATTAGAAATTGTCAAAATTGAAATGGAATGCATGAATATCAATATCTTAGGCATTTGTGAGCTGAAATGTACTGGTCTTGGCCATTTTGAATCTAACAACCACATGGTTTACTATGCTGGGAATGGACAAATTGAAGAGGAATGATGTTGCATTCATTGTCAAAAAGAAAATATCCAGATCAGTCCTGAGGTACAATGCTGTCTGTGATAGGACAATGTCCATGAGCCTACAGGGAAGACCAATTAATACCACTATTATTCAAATTTGCGCACCAACAACTAAAGTCAGTGAGGATGAAATAGAGGAATTTTACCAACTTTTTAAATCTGAAATTGATCAAACATGTAATCAAAATGTATTGATCATTACTGGTGATTGGAATGCAAAGGTTGAAAGCAAGAAGAAGAAGGATCAGTAGTTGGAAAATATGGCCTCGGTGATAGAAATGATGTAGGAGATCACATGATATAATTCTGCAAAATCAATGAAATGTTCATTTAAAATACCTTCTTTAGCCAACATAAGAGATGATTATACACATGGAGCTCACCAGATGGACTACACAGAAATCAAATTGACTACATCTGTGGAACGAGATGATGGAAAAGTTCCATATCATCAGTTAAAACAAGGCGAGGGGCAGATTGTGGAACACACTTTCAATTGCTCATATGCAAATTAAAATTGAAGCTGAATAAAATGAAAACAAGATCATGAGAGCCAAATTATGACCTTGAATATATCCCACCTTAATTTAGAGATCTTCTGAAGAACAGATTTGATACATTAAACACTAAAGACAGAAGTCCAGAAGAGTTGTGGGATGACATCAAGAACATCATACATGAAGAAAGCAAAAAGTCACTAAGAAGGCAATAAAGAAGGAAAAGATCAAAATGGATGTGAGAAGAGACGCTGAAACTTGCTCTCCAGTGTAGAAATGCTAAAGCAAATAGAAGAAATGAGGAGGACCAAGAGCTGAACAGAAAATTTCAAAGATCAGCTTGAGAAGACAAAGTCAAATATTACAAGGTAATTTGCAAAGAACTGGAGTCAGAAAACCAAAGGGAATACCCTCAGCATTTCTCACGCTGGGAGAACTGAAGAAAAATTTCAAGCCTCGACTTTCATTATTGAAGGATTCTCTGGGCAAATTATTGAATGATGCAGAATCAAAAGAAGATGGAAGGAATACACAGAGTCACTGTACCAAAAGGAAATGGTTAATGATCAACCATTTCAAGAGGAACCATATGATCAAGAGCCAATGATACTCAGGGGGGAAGTCCAAGGTGCATTGAAAGAACTGGCAAAGAACAAGGCACCAGGAATTGATGGAATACAAATTGAAATCTTTCAAGAAAGTGAGGTGGCACTGGAGGCACTCACTCATTTATGCCAAGAATTTTGGAAGACAATTATCTGGCTAACTAAATAGAAGAGATCCGTATTTGTGCCCATTTCAAAGAGGTGACTCAACAGAATGTGGAAATTTTCAGACAATATTTTTGATATCCCATGCAAGTAGAGTTTTACTAAAGGTACCGACTGGTTGTCACCTAACAACAACAATATAACAAGATGACCAGTATGTTGTTTCTTCCCTGCTCCCATGAGTTTCAGGGACTTTTGTTTTCTCTCTTCATTACCTAAGTCTGCTGCCTCCCAATTGCTAGATTCAAGATCGTCGTCTGGGGAGGTTGAACGCTTCACCAGGTGCAGATGGGACTCCCTGGAAGAACTCATAGTTGGGAAAATCCAGATGGGTGATACAGAACCCACTCGCAGTTCTCAGCGGTTGCACCAGCAGCCTGCACTTTACCATCAGCCTCAGAAGCGCCTCTCCTGAATGCAGAGCTACTCCGGGCCTTCTCTGCTATAGAAGTCACTGCCACAAGTCACTGCCACGGCCCTCATACAGACTTTTTGAGAGCAGGAAACTTACAGTGTTTATTTATCGCTAAATCCAACTCCAGGGATAATGTTAGCAATAGCGTAGTGGTTACGAATCCGGTTGCTAATCTCATGATCAGCAGTTCGAAACTACGAGCTGTTCTGTCGGAGAAAGATGAGGCTTTCTGCTCCCATAAAGAGTTAAAGCCTTGGAAACCCTGTACAGGGTCGCTGTGAGTTGGAATCGACTCCACGACACACAACAACAAGATAAAAAAAACACATACTTTGAAATATTTACAAAAATCAATTTTTACAGAAAAAAATCAATGAATTAGTTGTGGACACATTTTTTTCCATTGACAGAAAGTGGTACTTTTATCCTGTGCACAGGAGATCACAGTAGTATTTGTCAGCAGCTTTAGCAAAGGTAGCTATGATGGCATTTTTTTGTGGACATAAGTAAAATCTGTAATTTCCATAGAATCAGATACCCATTCTCAATGGGAGCTGAAACAGGAGCGAAAAATAGATAAATGGGTAAACTAGTAGATGACAAATGAGCCATTTCTTGGCAGCAAGAACCATGTCTGTTTTATTCACCATTGTATTCCTATTTCCTGATAGAGTATGTGGCATATTGTTGTTGTTATGTGCTGTGGAGTCGGTTCCGAGGCTGTAAATCTTTAC
>NW_006408649.1:6295236-6297063 GCF_000296735.1 Chrysochloris asiatica | reverse complement strand
GTCCATCGATGCTGCCACTTGGCCAATCCATCTCATTGGGGGTCTCCCTCTTTTTCTCTGACCCTCCACCTTACTAAACGTGATATCCTTGTCCAGTGACTGGTCCCTCCTGACAACATGTCGGTAGTATGAGAGATGAAGACTGACCATCCTGGCCTCCAAGGAGCCCTATGGCTGCACTTCTTAGAGCTCCTGAAATACTTGAGCGAAACTTTGAAAAAGACTTGAAACTCCTAAGACAGTCACTGTTAATTGAATCAGAAAAACACAGGAAGTGTTTAGCAGTTGTAGTGGGCCAGTTTTTTGAACTTGATCAAACCTTTGAAAGTTTGAGAAATAAGAATAAATAAATGATAGAATAGATTAATGGCTTTATCCAAAATCACATTTTAGTCAAAAAGCAGGAAATATTATCACAAACGTTCTTTAGTTGAGAGCTGGTTTTTATAAAGCAGCATGTTATTCACAATGATGTGTAGAATTGCAAAGCCCCACATGTGACATGTGGCCCATTCATGACCCTGGTGACTTGACTTAGACAAGCACTTGGGTGTGTTCCCAATTCCAGATGTTGCCTCAGCAGAGTGCAAATGAATATACATATCTATCTTTGGACATTTTTTGGGAATAGTAGAAATTGTGGATGCTACATCATGTAATTATTATCATAAGTATAGTTTTAGCTCCAGAATAACTTGGCTCTGAAAAACATGGGTTAAATTCTGGCACTCCTCAAAGCATACAACGTGGAGCACTTGGCTGATCCTTGGGTGATGATGCATATCTTTGGTAGCAGCCTGGATGGTACTATCCATAGACTGAGACACAGGGATGTACAAGGAGACTCATGAGTCACTGCTCGCTTGGGAGATATCAGTGGTGCAGAGATATTGCACAGTAAACTCTTTTCAGTGTCTCAGTTTGAAAATGTACTTTCAATTGTCTCCTATTGGTGATTTTCCTGGACTTAAATAATTACTGTTTATGGAGCTAGGATATTAGAACCCTTTCCTCTTTAAACTAGGACTTTACTTCTGCCCTTCCTACCCAAAGTGAGTTGACTGAAAATTTAAGACTGACTTTTTGGCGTATAGTCATTGCTTTGTAACTTTCATTTTGGAATCTCTAGAGGAAGGTCTTTTGTCTGGCTCACTAATCAGCCTTGACACCTCAGTGTACCAAGACTCTGATGATTATAGTCAGACTGAGAAAGCAAGCGGCATGTATAGCCAGTCAACTCTGGAAACTTGCATCTGGGGTCTTCTGCAGATAAATCTAGGTTGGAATTCAAAGTCACTGTCTCATTCTTCGAGATCACTGATCAGGAACAGTTATTACCCCAAGAACATTTCCATTTCTATGGCAGACATTGAGTAGAACTAATACATTTCAGAAAAGTAAATAGGTTTAACTTGAGCAAAGTGAATGACAGGCTAAACTAGATTCCGACTTTTTACATTTCTTGCCATAATCTTTTAGTGACATATTTTGGTCAAAAATGATGTTGTCAAATTCATGTAATGATGATAAGGGGCCTTGATGCTTACTTTGTTGCTACGAATGGCCCATTAGAAAAATTCCTCCCAGTATATATTGCATGACAGGAGATACAGAACACGCGTGATCAATGTTAGTAACATACTCTATGTACTTTCTGATTGTGGGGTCAGTCTACCTTCAATATAATTTTTGCCTAAGTATGGAAATTAAGAATGGTGACAAAAATCAAAGTCATTATAATCTTATTATGAATTACCAGCCACTAGGGGTGCTGTAACACTGAACTGCTAATCACATGGTTGGCAGTTCAAACTGACAAGCCGCTCT
>NW_006408649.1:6281728-6295136 GCF_000296735.1 Chrysochloris asiatica | reverse complement strand
TGGGAGAAAGATGAGACTTTCTGCTCTCTTAAAGATTTATAGCCTTGGGAACTCTATACAGGGTCTTTATGAGTCTGCATCGATTCAGTGGCAATGAGAGGGAGAGAAAGTTCATAATAATTTTATTTAATTATATTCATTTCTTCAAAAATAAAAAAAAAGAAGAAAGCATGAAAAGGTAAACACAGCTTTTGACCTCAAATGCACTGGACACTAACCTTCTGGCTCTGCCTTTTCAAAGCAGGTGCCTTTTGGTCCAAAGAAAGAGGTCTGACTTTAGTTTTCTGTCAGAGGTCCTACAAGTGGGGGATTACAGCAGTGAGAGAGAAATGCAAGGCTTAATGCGGTGTTTTTGTAGCATGTCAAAACACTCCTACCAGGTGAGCACTTATCATTCCTATAGACAAGGACTAAGGAGCCATGTTGATATAGTGGCAAACTACTCTGCTAATTACTAGACAATAGACTGGTGGTTCAAATCCAACAGCCATTTTGAGGAAGGAAAATGTGTCAGTTTAGTTTTGTAAAGTTTGCAAGCTCGGATAATTTATGGGGCAGTTGTACCTTGTCTTTAGAGTTTCTATGACTTAGAATTGACTTGATAGCACTGAGTATGGGTTAATATAAGAGCTATCCAAATCATGCCATTTCATAGCAAAATCTGATTATAAAGTATTATAGATGAAGGTTCACCATTCTGGTTTCTGAGGAGCATTCTAGCTGTACTTCTTCTAACACAGATTTGTTTGTTCTTCTGTCAGTTCATGGTACTTTTAACATTCTTCTACAATACCATAACTCAAATGTATCAACTTTTCTTTAGTCTTACTTATTAATTGTCCAATATGAGGTTAATGAGAATACCATGGCTTGCATCAGGCACATCTTAGTCCTCAAACTGAGATCTTTGTTCCTGAGCAAAGATCTTTTTTTTTTTTTTTTCTTGAACATAGCTTATAAGTTTATTTGATGAAAAAACTTTCCATTCAGAGTACCGTTTCATAAAATTTATGTACACATAAACAAGAGATTAAAGACAATGAACATAAACAGAATGTAAGTAAACAGAATAAACTGACTCTGGTTTGATATTGTCATGTGAGAGAGGAAGAACTTCCCTTCTGAAAATGTCAGTGTAGTACATGTAGGTAGTGGGGTAGGAGGTGAGATGTGACAAAGAGCTAGACCACTGGGGCTTCATCAAGGTCACTTCAGAATCCACATTAAGAGGTCTTGTGTAACATATTTGCCTAACACATATGCTGTTTGATTTTTTGACTGCTTCTCCCATGAGTGTTGATAGTGGGTCCAAGCAACATAAAGACTTTCACAACTTCAATCTTTTTTACATTTATCATGGTATTATTTATTGGTCCAATGTTGAGGATTTTTGTTTTCTTTACATTGAGGTACAACCTATTCTGAAGGCTGTTGTCTTTGATCTTTATCAGTAAATATTTATATCCTTTCAGCAAGCAAGTTTGTACCATCCGCATATCGCAGATTGATAATGAGTCTCTCCCCAATCCTGATGCCGTTTTCGTCTTCATATAATCCAGTTTATCTCATTATTTGTTCAGCATGAATAAGTGTGGTAAAAGAATACAACCCTGTCACACAACTTTTCTGATTTGAAAGCTTTCAGTGACCTCTTGTTCTATTAAAATGACTTCCTCTTAGGCTCTTCATGAGTACAATTAGGTGTTTTGGAATATCCATACTCACAAGGCTATCCATAGCTTGTCATGATCCACATAGTTGAAAGCCTTTGCATAGTAAATAAAGCACAAGTAAACATCTTTCTGATATTATCTGCATTCAGCCAAGAGCCTGATGACATCACTAATGATATTCCTTATTCCATATCTTCATCTGAATCTACCTTGAATCTCAGTTCAGTTGTGAACGTACTGTTGCAGCCATTTTTGAATCATCTTTAACAAAATTTGACATTCCTGTGATATTAATGATATCATCCGATGGTTTTTGCATTCTGTTGGGTCACCTCTCTGTGGAATGGGCACACATATAGATCTCTTTCAATCAGTTGGTCTTACAGATTTTTTGGCAGATATGAGTGAGTGCCTCCAATGTTACATCAGTTTCACTTTGTATTCTATCTGATCTCAGAGCCTTGTTCTTTGCCAATGCCTTTAGTGTACCTTCAGCCTCTTGATCATATTCTACCACTTGAAATGGTTGAACATTGACCATTTCTTTTTGATAGTGACTCTGTATATTGCTTCCATCTTATTTTGATGCTTTCTGCATCATTCAATATTTTGCCCATAGAATAGTTCAATATTGCAGGTTGATGCTTGATTTTTTTCTTCTGTTCTTTCAGCTTGAGAAATGCTGAGCATGTTCTTCCCTTTGGTTTTCTAACTTCAGGTCTTTGTACATTTCATTATAATAGTTGACTTTTTCTTTTTGAACTGACTTTTGAGATTTTCTGTACAGTTCTTTTATTTAATTTCTTCCATTTGCTTTAGCAACTTTGCATTGGAAAGCACGTTTCAGAGTCTCTTCTGATATCCATTTTGGTCTTTTCCTTCTTTTTTGTCTTCTTAATGATGTCTTGCTTTATTCCTGTCAGATGTTCTTGATGTCATCCCACAACTCATCTGGTCTTTGATCATTAGTGTCTAATGTATCAAATCTGTTCTTGGAATGATCTCTAAATTCAAGTGGGATATGTTCAAGGTTATATTTTGGATCTTGTTGACTTGTTTTAATTTTTTTCTGCTTCAGCCTGAATTTCCCTATGAATAATTAGTGATCTTTTCCACAGTCTACCTATGGCCTTGTTTTGACTGATGAAATGGACCTTTTACACTATCTCATCCCACAGCTATAGTCTCATTGAGCTCTGTGTATTCCATTTGGTAAGGTTCACATTCATAGTCACCTTTTATAGATCAGTGAACAAGTGATTGGTCTTGCAAAATTCTATCATGATTTCTCCATCATTTCTATTACCAAGGCCATATTTTCCAACTACTGATTCTTCCTTTTTGCTTCTAACCTTTGCATTCCAATAGCCAGTAATACCAACACATCGTGATTATGTGTTTGATCAAGTTCAGACTGAAGAAATTGGTAGAATTAGACAATTTTATCATCACTGGCTTTAGTTGTTGCTTCATAAATTTGAATTATATTGGAATTAACTGGCCTTCCTTGTAGACGTGTTTATATAATCCTTTCACAGACAATATTACACCTCAAGATAAAACTTGAAATGTTCCTTTTAATGATGAATACTATGCCATTCCTCTTCAATGTGTCATTCCTGGCATAGTAAATCATATTGTCAGGTTCAAAATGGCCAATACTAGTCCCTTTCAGTTCACTATGACTAGGGTATCGATATTTATGTGTTCCATTTCATTTTTGGCAATTTCCAAATATCCTAGATTCATACAGCATACATTTAATTTCATGTTCTGACTATCAATGAATGTTTACAGCTGTTTCTCTTCATTTTGAGTTGTGCCCCATCAGAAAATGAAGGTCTTGAAAGCTTTATTCCATTCAATTTATCATGGTCAACTCTACTTTAAGGAGACAGCTCTTCCCTAGTGACATTTTGAGTTCCTTCGAACCTGAGGGCTTCATTTCCAGCACTGTATCTAATAATATTCTAGTGCTATTCATGTTGTTGTTGTTGTTATGTACCGTGGAGTTGGTTCCAACTCATCGCGACCCTGTACAGGGGTTCTGAGGCTGTAAATCTTTACAGGAGCAGAAAGCCTCATCTTTCTCCCATGGAACAGTTGGTAGTTTAGAAATGCTAACCGTGAGATTCGCAGCCCGATTTGTAACCACTACGCTACCAGAGCTCCTTAGTGCTGTTCATAATGTTTTAATATTCTATATTCAGGTGCTATTTGACATTGGTCCACTGCTATTCATAAGGTTTTCAGGTGCTAAACATTCAGAAGTAGTCTGCCTCTCCTTCCTAGTCTTAGTCTGGGAGTTCAGTTGAAACCTATGACTTATATGTGATCCTGTTTGCATTTAAAATATTGATAGCATAGCTTCTAAATTGTAGTAACACACAACTCAGCACAGTATGATAAACTGACAGATGAGTGGTGCTTATCATTTGGAGTCACTTCACTCTACTCTGAGGAGGAAATTAATGTAAAGGTTTGGTGCTGTAGGATAAGTAGTGGACTGCTAACCAAAAGTTGGCAGTTCAAACCTACCAGCTCATCCTTGTAAACCCTTTTGCTGTGATTCAGAATCAACTCATTGACACTTAACAGCAGTCATCTTTTATAATGTTCTATTGATGAGACCATACCAGCGTAAGGTTTGTTGAAAACCTAATAACTTCTGAGTTATAAAAAGGACAGATTGGACCTTGAGAGAAGTGCATACTGGTGTTGGAAGATAATTCCACACAAAGATCATGAAGAACAAACTAGGAAGGAAAAACATGGCCAAGCCCCTGATTTGGAACTTTAGTCTCCAGAACTGTGCAAAATAAATTCTGTTCTTTAAAGTCTACTCACCTGTATTATTAGCATTACAGCAGCACAAGAAAACTAAGACAAGCATTGACATTAACAATCTATGTATGTTATTGATTATTTTACATTATGTTAAAATAATTTGTGTACAGAGCCGCTAGGAAACTAAGACAAACAGTGACATTAGCAATACATGTATGGTATTGATTAATCAATACATGATTAATACATGTATTATTAATTATCTAGGTTGGCAGTTAGGACCCACTAGTCACTCACTGGGAGAAAGATGCGGCTTTCTGCTGCCACATATATTCAAAGCCTTGGAAACCCTATACAAAGCATTGTGAGTCAGAATCCACAAGACAACATTTAATAACAGCAGTCTATGGTTTAGGATTCCAACACATACTTTCCAAGGATACAATTCAATCTATAGCAATGCTATTACCGAAAGCTAACATTTGTATGACACTTCACAGTTAATCAAATCTTTCCCTCTCTCTTGTCTTATTCGAATCGCGTAACTATGTTGTGAAGCAGAGGTTAGATACCCATTTCCCAGAAGAAGGTATAAACTATGTCAATTTGACTGTGCACATTCAGCCAGTAAGTTGTGGAAATAAGATGGCAAACCAGGTCTTTCTCAAAATCCTTTATACTTTCTACTTGGACTCCTATAATGGAACTATTTTATCTCCTGAAATCTAAATGATAAGGTGACCTCTCTGGAAATTTTGTAGGAAATGATGACAAAATTAAAAGATTATTTTAAATCAAATTTTAAAAAAAGGAGAAACCAAAGCAGAAACAAAAAAACACCGTGGTCTAAGTCAAGTTGCAGTATTACTCAGAAACTACTTAAACTCTCAGGCCAACTCACTTAAACTTCCTCTACCCTGCTCCCAAAGATTTCTCTCTCACACTGTCAGACACATATACTTCTGGATCTTGAGTTTAATCTTAACATACATTTTCATATTGATTTTAGAATTTAATTGATTTTATCTCTATAAAGCAATGGGATGACTATATCTGGGAGCAAATTAAGGTTTTCTAACACTTTATCATTGTATCAGTTCTAAATCAGACATCAGAAAAGTCCTAATCTATTCAATTCATAATGGGAATTATGGTGTGGCTTTGTAGGATAAGTACTAGACTGTTCACCTCAAAGCTGGCAGTTTAAAGCCATCAGCTGCTCCTTGGAAATGGGAGGCAGCAGATTAGATGGCACACAACAAAAACATGACCATTTTTTGTTGTTTTTAAGTGCTGTTGAGTCAATTCTGACTCATAGCCACCTTATATAGGGTTTCCAAGAAGTAACATGGAGGGTTTGAATGACAGTCTTGCAGTCAGCAATCCAGTGCCTATTCTACAACACCCATCAAGACTCCAAAGTATAACTATTAATGATTAAAAATTAAATAATAAAAAATGTGAAAAATGTTTGAATGAGAACTTTCAATTTCCCCTGAGAAATCTCCTTTTAGCAGTTAGGCACAAAAGTTCTTAGACTTAGAAATGGAGTTATACACATTTAGTCTGTGACCTAATTTTTAAACTTTATTAATATATCAGGAAAATCTTCCCTTGTTTAATAATATATCTGTCTACATAACCATATAAGGAGCCTTGATGTTTCAATGGCTTAATGCTTGGCTGCTAACTGAAAGGTTGAGGTTCAAGCCAACCAAGAATCTCCACTGGAGAAACACCTGCTGATCAGCTTCCACAGACATTTCAGGCTCACAACCTCCATAGGGCATTTCTAATCTGCCAAAAGAAGTCACTAGGAATTGATAAGACAGCAAGTACATAACTTCTTTATTTTTATATGTACCTGCTTATATTCATACCCACAACTTTATGTGTGTGTGTCTATATTTTATTTTTAAATGTATATATAATATTGCAGTGGCTCCAAATGATAAGTACTGGACTGCAAACCACAAGGTCCATGGTTTGAGTCCTCCAGCCACTCTGGGGGAGAAAAACGAGGCTTTTTGCTCCCACAAAGATTTAATGCCTCAGGAACCCTATATAAGGTTGCTATGAGTCAGCACCAACTTGATGGCACTTAACATTGTCTAGATATGACATATTTTATTTTACTAATTCTTTATTACTATGGATGATATTTCAAAGAATAGGTATTCCAGAATACTTCATTGTGCTCATGAGAAACCTGTATAAAGTCCAAAAGGCAGTCAGTTAAACAGAACTAGAGGATACTGAATGGTTTAGAATCAGGAAAGGTGAGCACCAAGAATGTATTCTTTCACCATACTTATTCAATCTGTATGTATGTTGAACAAATAATCCAAGAAACTGGATTTTATGAACAAGAGCGTGGCATCAGGGTTGGAGGGAGACTCATTAGCAGATGCAGCAGCCTTACTTGCTGCAAGTGAAGAGGACTTAAAAATACTTACCAATGAAGATCAAAGAACAAATATGAAGTATAATTCATATATGGATTACACCTGTATGTGAAGAAAACATAAATCCTCACATCTGGACCCAATAAATAACATCATGATAAATGGAGAAAAGATTGAAATTGTTGAAGACTTCACTTTCCTTGAAGCCACAATCAACACTCAAGAAATGAAATCACACATTACTCAGGCAAATCTAGTGCACAACACATCTTTAAAGTGCTCAAGAGCAACGATACTAGTCTGGGGGCTAAAGTGTGCCTGACTCATACCATGACATTTTCAATTGCTTCCTGTACATATTAAAGCTGAACAATGAATAAGGAAGATCTTAGAAGAATTGATGCATTTAAGTTATGGTGTTGGAGGAGAATATTGAAAGTATCATGGACTGCTAGAAGAATGAACAGGTCTGTACTGGAAGAGGTAGAGCTAGAATGCTCCTTAGAGGCAAGGATGGTGAGACTTTATCTCTCATACTTTGGACTTATTATCAGGAAGGACCAGACATTATGCTTAGTAGAGTGGACTGTCAGTGAAAAAGAGGAAGACCCCTATACATTAGATTGACAGAATGACAGCAGCAATGAGCTTAAGCATGACAACAATTGTGACGATCATACAAGACTGGATAGTGTGTCTTTCTGTTGTGTATAGAGTCTCTATGAGTTGGTATTGAACTGACAGCACCTAACAACAATTCTTTACTAAAGAACCCTGATATACCTAAATATATCACAAGAGGAGGAGAAAGTCTCTTCAACAGATAGTGCTGGCAGAACTGGAAATGTGATATGCAAAAGATTGAAACAAGACCTTTACCTCACACCTTATATAAAAACCAACCCAGCATGGATTAAAGACATAAATGTGAATCCCAAAATTATGAAGGCCATCAATGAAAAAATAGGGACAAATGTGTGGGATCTAATTCAGACTACCAAACATTTTGAAAACTATACAAACAAAAGTAGACAAGATAGATGATTGGGACAAACTAAAAATGAAAAACTTATGCGCATCAAAAGTCTTCACCAAAAGAGTAAAAAGGGAACCCAGAGAATGTGAAAAAAATCTGTTGCAATGACACATCAGACAAGGGACTCATTTCTAAAATATATAGGAAACTACAACACCTCTACAAGAAAAAGACAAATAACCTAATTAAGAAATGGGCACAGGACATGAACAGACACTTCACCAAGGAGGAGATCCCGACAGCCAACAAATATATGAAAAAATGTTCACAATTACTAGCTATGAGAGAGATGCAAATCAAAACAACAATAAGATATCATCTCACACCAGCAATAACAGCAATGATCAAAAAGGCAGAGGACAATAAATGCTGGAGAGGATGTGGAGAAATTGGGACGCTCCTGCATACTGATGGGATTGCAAAATGGTCCAACCTCTCTGGAAAGCAATATGGTGCTTCTTCAGAAGGTTGGAAATAGAAATACCTTATGATCCAGCAATTCCTCTACTTGGTATTTACCCACAAGAAATACGAGCCATAACACGTGTAGATTGTTGTTGTTGTTGTTAAGTGCCATCGAGTCAGGTCCGACCCATAGCGACCCTGTACAGGGTTTCCGAGGGTGTAAATCTTTACGGGAGTAGAAAGCCTCATCTTTCTCCCGCGGAGCGGCTGGTAGTTTCGAACCGCTGACCTTAAGGTTCGCAGCCCGATTCGTAACCACTACGCTACCAGAGCTCCTTAACACGTGTAGATATATGCACACTAATGTTCACAGCAACACTATTTACAATAGCAAAAAGATGGAGACAGCCAAAATTCCCATCAACTGAAGAATGGATAAACAAACTGTGGTACATGTAAACAATGGAATACTATGCTACCTTGAAGAACAACAAGGAAGTTGCAAGCCATTGCTTAATATGGATGAAACTTGAGGACATTATGTTGAGTGAAAATAGCCATTCACAATAGGAGAAATATTGCACAGGACCACTACTGTAAAAGACAAAGAAAAATAACCCATATTAAAAGGGGGGGATTCTTTGCTGGTTACCAGGATGTGGGGGGTGGGGTGAGGGGAGAGAGAGGAAGGTGAACACAGGATAGGGAATAGACAAAGGATAGTTTAGGCTCTAGGGAGGGGACAATAAACAAGAAGGGGGAGGGGAATGGAAGAACAAGGCAGAGGGGGAAACAGTTAGGCAGGTTTCCATAGACTAAGTGGGACAGAGGTAAATAGTGATGTATACACAACCTTGGAACAACAGAGCTCTGAGATACAGGAATTGAGACATAGTTGGAATGGGCAAAAGGGGGGAAATAATGTTAAGAGGCTTGGCTGTCTTTTGAATCTTGGTTTCCCTGGCATACCATCATAAAACAGACACTTGATGGGGAGAGAAAGGAATAGCCAGAAATATCACCATAGAAAGCTTGCTAGTCTGTCTTCTGCCTATAACTTATTGGAATATCTAAAATGGGGTTACAATGTGCCCAGTGAAGGAGGCTTCATGTGGAGCCTCTGCATTACATTAGACCATAGGTGGAATCCTGAACTCCATCCAGAATCTTCTGAGGTGGAAAATTTCCACCAGAAAGGGCAAGCAGACCAACCTGGAGCAGCTAGAAGAATAGAAGATACTTCTTGAAAGAAAGACCAACAGGAAAAAAAAAACACACACACACAAAAAAAACAATAATGGCAGTCCAACTGACTACTACAAGAACAAGCAAATTGCTCACCCAGGAGATATCAAGGCAAGTAGTCGGGTCCCTTCAGGGCAAACCCCATTCCAAGACTGTGAATCAATGAGAATACATGAGCAGACACGTTCTCTGACTGGTGACCACATTGGTCACCAATATGGGGAAGTGAGAGAAATATAACAATGAAGCTGTGAACTTCCAACTACATTCAATAGACTCCTGTGAACCTGGGTGAAGACCTGGTTGGCCAGCAGTTTGGCAAGACCTGGGGACTCCTAGGTCCATAGTCAGTGACATAGCCACAGAGGACTAGAGTGGAGAGTGAAGTGTACAGCTGATAAGAGAGAGGGCATATGCACAAGAACACCCACACTTGCAGATAATACCCACTTGACCTGGCTTCAATGGCTGTATGATCAGAGCTCAACTAGAAGATGAAAGAAGAGGGAAAAAAAAGAGTAATCTGATACAATTTGATGAACTTGACCTACACCTATGGATGCAGTAGCTCAAAAGAGGGAACAAATCTTCACAGCGAGGATCATTCCCACCCCCTCAATACACTGGATAGACAGGGATGGGCAACTTGGACATTGGCTACCCAAAATAGGGGTAGAGGGGTTACAAAGCAAGAAGTGACTGGCTTACAAGCTTTCAAGAGGGAGCCTAGATCCAGAGGGCATGGAGAAAGGTAGAATCTCCACTGAATTGTATCCAATCTGCCTGGGTGGGACTGATGAAAGGAGATGCAGATAGCATTCATGTGGTACAATAGTGAATAATTACTATCAGGACAGATTGTGAGGGTTAGAAATGTAAAGGTAGATGTTTTGTAGCAAAAGGAGGGGCGTGGTTGACTTTGCAGTTCAGCAGCAGAGGGCCCTGGGATCATCAAAGGAGAAGAGTGGATGCTGCTGGACCCTACCCAGAGAAACAGTAATGCCAGAGATGAAGGCAGAGATGATGACCTGGAGAGATGGAGTGGCTGGGAACTGTAGATCTAGAGAGGGAGAGATGCTATGTGCTGATGACCAGGGGGTAGTCTTAAGGGGTGTACCATTTGGTAGTTGATGATGCTTGGAGGGGATTGTAATGAAGGTAATGTAATGATATATGATAGGATGAATGTAAAGCTAATGTTCTCCCATGTAAACTATCACATAATTCACAGTAAAACATTAAAAAAAAAAATGTTAAGGAAGCTGAAGAGAACTGAGGATATACCTGTGGGCTGCCAAATTTTCTTCAGAAAACAATTTGGGATCCATTCTAACATAGACAAAGGCAAATGCAATCTCACAGGGTCTGCCACTGGGGGAAAAAAAGAGCTCTGATAGCACAGTGGGTTATATGTTGGTTTGCTAATTGCAAGATTGGAGGCTTGAACCCACCAGATGTTCTTTAGAGGAAAAGATGAGGCAATTTGCTTCAGTAAAGATTTATAGCCTCAGAAATCCTAGAGTGCAGTTCTACTGTCCAATAGGGTCACTGTGCATTGTAATGGACTCAAAATGATCAATAATGGATAATCTTTTATTGAAATATATGTTTCATGCTTCCTGCTTTTCACTATTATAAATAATGATGTAATGAATAGTCTTTATATACATAGTTCTTCAGTTACTTTGTTGGACAAAATTGTCCTTAAATGAAATTGTTAGAGCATTTCTGATTTTGATATACATTGCCAATTGTCCTCTAGGAAAGTTACAATAACATACAACTCCCACCAGGTTAGTGTGTGCATTCCCTTCTCTATATTCTGATAACAAACTGAGTATCATTAATCTTTGAGCTCTTTGGCTGCAGACTTTTTAACTTAATGTAATTCAGCTCAGGCGCTAATATTTTTCACTTCAGAAGATAATACAATTAAAAGTGTAATATCAGCCATGGAAATAAATCTAAATATCATGTCAATTAGAGTGATGCAGAGTGGGTTTGAGATGGTCAATGATGAATCACAGAATGCTGTTTGAAACATTCACAAAGGAGAAGCTTTGAGAATCTTTCATCTGATTAAACAGCAGTAGGAAAATTACCAAGACTCACAGCAGCATTTGGCCAGTGAAGATGAGCCATTCAACATGATATTACAAAACAAACAGGAAGATGCCTGGATGCTTAGATTACTGTAGAACACACACACAAAAAGAAGAGGAACTCTATGCATTATACAATTCTTCCAGAGTTTTGTGTCTCTCTGTCTCTCAGTTCTAAGTGTCTTTATTTGACTTTATAATCAGGGTCTGGCCTCAGACAGGTCAGATAATCATGAGGGCCTTTGGGCTCACATCCTATTATCTCAATATACTAGTAAAACAGTAAAAATAAATTTAGAAGCTAATCTCTCCCAGAGAAAGAACTGATTGACTTTCCTTCAGACATGTCCCTATTATGGAATATTTATGGTCATGGAATTCTTAAGAGTCAGGTCAGATGATTTTCATTGGCTCACCTGAGTTGTGTGCTTGACTCTGACATGATAGGAATACCGTGGTTGACAGCTCTACCTGAAACCACATAAATCCGCAGGGGTAATGATATTAGATATAACTAGTGATAATAGACATAACTAGTATTACAAGAGTAAGATGATGATAAAAATGAAGGAGGACTTCTGGTGTGAAGGCAGGAGAAGCAGAGTCAGATAGGACAGGCTCCTTGGGGAGGAGAAAAATCAGAGAAGGTGCTTTCACAGAGCAGCTCCAGAGCTCTGAATCTAGTACAAGAGGCAGAGCATCAGTTTCCCACACCCACAGGTGGAAAAATCACTGAAGAAAGAAAAATACTGTGATTTTGAAATTGATCCAGATGCATGTCACTCCGCCAGGTCTGAGATCAGAGGGCAGGACCACAATGAGACTAATACAGTGATATGGCACTAAAAAACACACAGCAGCATTTGAAAAAAGAAGTGTGGGGGATTCTACATACTTCTTTCCTCCTCTCCCCTGTTGCACCGTCAGGCAGGTGGGAGTGTACCCCCAAAAGGATCCAGCATTGCACCCACAGTTTTCCAATGGCACAGAGAGAAGGCACCCCATTGGTCTCATGGGCTGATCCTTTGGTGTCTGCTTATGACATCTGACTATGGGGTCCAGCCCTAAAGTTGACCTGGGTGGGACATATTACTACTGCTTAGCCAGCAAGTAAAAGCAGTTCTGGCCATACAGATAAACCATATGAAAACTCTGTAAAACCCGAACATAAAAGGCAAGAGCCAACACCAACTACTACACACAAAGACACAGCTATTTTAAGAATCATGCTGTGCACATGCAGATACCTAACTGACCATCAGAGATAAAAATAGTGGACAGTGTTTCTCTGATTAATTTCTCAATAGCTATCTGTGCACCTCTGTGGTGGTGAATAGAGGAGGGCCTGAGCGAGTGGACACCCCCAATCACTGCTGGAGGTTCGTACTGTACACACTTTGACCTGTGCAGCAAAGGATACTTGTCAGTCGGCTACGGTTTTATTTTTGTTTTTGAGTGGTAATTTTTGCCTCTACTTTTATATTGTTTCTGTTCTTGGTCTTTTTGTTGTTGTTGTTGTCAGGTGCCATCGAGTCGGAATCGACTCATAGCGACCCCATGCATAGCAGAACGAAACAATGTCCAATCCTGGGCCAACCTCACTACCACTGTCACACTTGAGTCCATCAATGATGCTACCTGGCCAATCCATCTCGTTAGGCGTCTTCCTCTTTTTCTCTGACCCTCCACCTTACCCAGCATGACATCCTTCTCCAGCGACTGTTTCCTCCAGACAATATGTCCAAAGTATGAGAG